>NC_054055.1:87257596-87565754 GCF_017639655.2 Falco naumanni | reverse complement strand
TTTTTCCTCACAGCTCTGAAGTGCTTGCTTACTGCATTCTGAAAATGTTCCTCCTATGTGCAAATTCTGGGTTTTTTTTTTTAAATAAAAAATGTTGACTTAGAAAGTAGATATGAAAACAATATTATCACAGGCAAAGGAGGACTTACTAGTATAAACAGGGTGGCTTTGAGGTAAAGTAATAAAAGTATTCAGCTACCCTAAAAACATAATACAAGGAAGACAATAAAATAACCTGTAATAATTTGTAACAACTGTTTCTTAGAAAATCTGTAAACATATGAGAATAATTAACCAAATGGAAAAAAAATTAGGAAGCAATACAAGGCAAAAATTGTCCTGCCTACCCTACAAAACAGATTAACAGTAATGAGCACAAAATATGGAGAGTTACCTGTGAGGAGTCAAATATTCTACTGATGCTTGACAAATAATAGCACCTGAATATTATTGTATATACTAAATAACACCCTTGAGATTGGGAAGTCAAAGAGACATTTTATATCCTTCTGAGCACACAAAACTCTTATTTATCACTGTGATAAGCCATGTAAAATGTTGAGGAAGGTGAACAGGAGATGAGTTGATGGATAAACAATCCATTTAATCCCATTTACTGCTGCTGTTGTTCCCATGTGTCTGCAAAATTCTCATTTCCATATGCTAATGAGCATTTCTTGTCAGTCCCCAGTAAATTTCATGTTTCAGGATATGTTTGTTTGTTTGTTTGTTTATCTCAAAATTTTACTCACAGGGACTTCAAGTACAGTCACAAGTTGATACTGCAAATCTTGCCACTTCTTGCCCTGCATTCCAGTATTTTAGCAGCATGCCATTGACACTTTCACCTGCTCAGTTTTCAAAGCTCTGCCTAAGGTACAAAACCTGCTTTTTACCAATTTCACATTTCATATCAGCCACACCAAAGCAGAAGAGAAGAAAACATGTTTAATTGTGCTTCCCAAAAGCAGTGATCTGTTCTCTCCCCTGCCACATTCTTGATGTATTTTTATTTTCTTTGCTACAAGTGCAGCAAAGATCATTGTTCTTTCTCAGTAGGCTACATATAGCTTACAAGAAAATTAGTGTCGTAAATGTGGCTTAGTGGTATATTAGTGTTTGAAATCTGGCAAAAGGACAAGGCAATGAATTTAGATCTGGGACTTGAGAGCACAATGTCTCATAAGCAGGAAGGCTTTGGTAATGATAATAAATGCATGCCAAACAAGAGTGAGTCCTCAGACAATTTAGATGTAGATGTCAAAAGTACCCTCCAACCACCTCCTCTAACCCCTCCCCATGCACGCACCCTGAAGTACCATGCCCCTCAGCAGCTTGTCTGCAGGGAGGTGCCATTTGACAGATCCTTGCTAGAACTAGGTAGTAAAATTGTGTTATAAAGCTGTGGTATTCTACACTTCGGGTAAACTTAAATAGCAAACACCTGTATACAGTCAGCTCACTTCTACGTTTTTGTGGGACTCAGAGGGTTGTGTAAGGTAATTCCTTTATTCAGAGCAAGACATGAATCAAAATTTCAGATGTGGGTGTACAAAATGTGGGGCTTCAGTTTGCCAAAGCAGCAGGTAAGGTTTGTTCAAGTTTTACTTGCAGCATAAGTGTTCGATGACATTATCCTGCATCACTGTTTCATGGAGCTAAAATATATATGATGCTCCAGTAAGAAATCAAAACCAAATTTACACTGCACCTAAAATAGAGGTCTCAGACCTTAAAGACACTGAGTGGACAGGACCTGCCATATCCTCAGCAATTAAAAGAGGCATGTGGGATGTGCTGCAGCTATACTACTGCAAGGGACCAGACCTTCTCATCACAGGGCAGCAGCATGTGGTCAGGGTTGCAAAGGCGAAAACAAGAAGCTCAGCTATTTTACTTTTCCTGCCAGTTACTATTTATACAGTATCATGGTCCAAAACGAGTCTGGTATAAAAAGTAACTAAGAGAGTATCATGTAAATGTAAACTTATGCAAACACGTAACTTTATATAAATTTGTTTTAATACAGCTATATTTACATAAATGCATTATATATTTGTATTTATAAAAAGTAAATATAAGTATACAGTATAAATGCTTATCTTGAAATAACTGATTGAAATTTCAGAGCTATGTTTTCCGAATACTTCAAAAAAACATACTCCATAGGACATTCATCCAATGAACTGTACTTGAGGTATTTCCCTGTATAAGAAGCAGCTATGACCAAACTATTTCAGGTTTGATCATATGGGCAATTTACAATAGGATACAGAATTAAAACTAAGTATTCCTACTTCAGGTATGTGGTTTGATTCACTGTGCTGCATGCTGTTCATGATTCCCATTTGCATTAACATTACTGGAATAAAAAGGAACATTTCAAGGAGATTTTTTTCTCACAACAGAAAATACAGACACTTTATTTCTTTACAAATTAAAAATAGAAGTTTTACTTAAAAAAAATGGAAAGTGCTATATTTAAAAAAAATATATTGTGAGCTTTTTGGTTAGCTTATTTTTCTGAAACAGACTGTAATGCACATTGCCTAATATTTTAACTGGAAAGGAAAAGGCACACTTGCATGAAATCTAGTGTTTCACTGAAGTAAGGGGAAAAGAAGCCATGAAATACTGCTTGAGAAAACAAAATAAAAAGTTAAACTCCCTTGTGACAAATCATACTGCTTCAGGAGAAGCCATGTTCTTATTGGTTTAAACCCTGACAGTAAAATACCACAAATTTCCTCTGAGGGTAGTGATTATTTTTAACAAGATGTTCCTCATTTCTTCTGTATCTTTTCATGGCAGCAGCACATCTTCTTTCACCTACAGGAACATGCCTGATATTCTAAGAGAAGTATATGCAATACAGGGAACTGATTGTTTTATGCATAACTATCAAAACAAAGCAGTTTCCAAAAGGATATTTTGTTTGTTTGCCTGTTTACTTCTCCTAGGACCTTTAGCCTCAGTGTGCCGTACAGAAGTCATTTTCTGTTGGTCTGGGAGCTTGTGTGACCTTCAGCAGACCTCCTGGGGAGGGAACCACTGTGACCCAGCCATTCTGGCCAATGTGGAGTGACCTGCAGGTGACCACTGACCTGGTCCACATCCAGACCTGCCCTGTCACCCCCAGAACTGGTGGTGCTCAATTGCCAAGAGCTGTGTTCCCTTTCCTCCTTTCCCCAGGACATCTCAGCTTTCCAGGTTACATACCTTATTTATGTATTTTCCGTGGCCGGTAGTTATCTCTCTTAATTTCTTATGGCAATCATGCAAATGTAGATGTCATCTCATTATGCAGACTTTATAATTGCATTTCCCTGTGGAAGTGTAGGTTTGTTAGTTGGAACTGTCAGTTTCCATCCATCAGGCTAAGGAGATGACAAACCAGAGGAGATCATACTCACATTAAAGAAGCAAATTTGCAAGTGCTTTGACCCAGCCTGTTTATAAAGCCAAACAGACCATAATGTCATGATGATTATTCAAGATATCAACTGCAAGGACTGTTCAGTACACGCCCTCCGAGAAGGCGATATGGAAAGACAGAGGCAAAGAGTGTCTTCACTGTCTCACAAAATGTGCATGGCAAAGATAAAAGGATCTTTCATTCTCCTTTTCCTTGGTATAGCATCAAAATCAGAGCTGAGAGAGGGAAATAATCTCTACGACCAATGAATACATGAAACCTTTGCTTTTCCAAAACAGATTCAGTCAAGCATTAACCTAACCAGTTATCTCCAGGTTTGGTTTTGTTTGTTTTTTTCTACCAGCTGTCTAGGATTATTGTTGGGGATGGCTCACAAGAGTGTGCCAGGAGAGAATAAAGGCTCCAGGACTGCATCAAAACTTGCTTGTGGTAGAAGCTAAGACAAGCAGGGCCAAAGACCAAGCCTGCACCAGAAGTAAAGCAGCACAGGAAGACCTGTAGAATGAAACACTGTGCTGAAGACCTATTCTTCACACTATAGGTTTTAAGAATATTTTACTTTGAACTAACTCTAGCCTAGTCCCATGAACTGGATGCCGACAAGCAGCTGCAGCTCACCTCCCAGCTCAGTTTCGTCTGATGGGAACATAGCTCCTGTTCTTCAAGACCTATCCACAGTGTGAGCCAAGGCATGGTAAATGGGGGTGACGGGAAAATTCACTTCAACAGTACCAAGAAACTTTTAGATGCAAAGCAAAATTACCAGTTTCTTGCAATATCACTTTGAAAAATACAAATACTTTAAACTAGTCAGAGGGTGGATTGGGGGTGGATTTTGTTTCAGTAAGGTATGTCTATATATATGAATTCCAAATATCTAATTTAATTCTCCTTTAGGCCTAAAAAAAACAGGAGTTCTGAATGAAATATTTATGTCATCTGTCTACGTGTTGCCTGGCTCAATCAATACTGCTGGTTCCCAACTTCCCCATTACCTCCCATGTTTAAAAAGAAATATTCAGAACATAATCTAAGAAGGAGATCCTTGATTTTTTCCATTGTTGATTTTTAAATTAATCTTTAAAAAATTGGAAGAGAAAAAAACCAACATGCCTGCATAATCACAAAAGTTACAGCACTGTAGTCATTATCTTCTTGTATTTAATTTTGTAGGAAATAAATTTTACACAGGTTACAGTGTCAAAGGGGAAAAGAATATGTGCATATAACAACAACTTTTATTTCTGTTGTGAAGTAATATACCTTAAGCAGCAGTAAACATTCTAATGAAATAGCAGTTGAAGCAGTAGAGCATAAAATTAATATGCATCAAATGACAAAAAGGAGATGATCAGTCGATAGGCTGTTCCATAAAGTTTGCATGCATAATTCAAATGATATTTAGCAATTCATGGATCTCAGTTATAGCCTTTTTTTATTGCCAAGTCACAAAGTGTATTTGTTCAAGTAATAATACCACTTTTTGTCATGGCAAAGTTTAAACAATTCAGATGTCAAGTCTTCGATCTGCCAATGAGAGCTTTACAAATGGGGGGCAAGGCTGGGAGGAAATGAATACGGCAAAAAATTAATGAACACAAGACAACAGAGCAACTTTTCACTGTTTGTTTGGCAATATAACTTCAGCATAACTTCAGCTCCTAGAGGAAGACTTACACTAAAACTGAGAAGTATTCTAGTTTTCAAGTTGATTACTTGAATATTATTGAGACATAAATGATTGCAATTTAATCTATGAAAAACAATACCATACAGATTGCCTATAGAGAAAGAGGTGGAAAGGGTTGAGATATGGAACAGTTTGTATATGACATAGAAAGATTTTATATTTAGTAATCAGGAAAGAGTCTGATGTATTTTGCTGTTTGCATTTGATATCCAGATAGGAGCCAAATGTTCTTCTTAATACGCAAAATCTTGAGCTTTAGTCCTTTCAGCCTAAGCATTATAATACATGCACAAAACAATTCTGGCCTTTGAGTCTTCAAGAAAAGCCAGCAATGAAAATGGCATGGAAATGTAATAGTGACAAAGTTATCAAGAAAGTAATATGTTCTTCTTATATGTCTGAGAATATGGATGGATTCCTAAAACAGGGGGATGAATGTAGCAAAGGAACAATGGTACAGCAGGTTATTACACAGCTGTGCAGTTCTCTGTGAGTCAGATATTTAGAGAATTTAGATTTAACTAGCAATTTTTTTAATAAATCATATTATTAATTTGGGTTAATTTTAAATAATAATTTTTGAGTAACTAGAAAATAGCACAGTCAGATGTACTGTGAAGACACAGTATAAAGATGGCTATTATTATTTAAGTATTTGCGTGCCATCGGAAACCTTATCATCACAGATTTTAAACCACATGATTTCTCTTGCTGTGGGACTTTGAGAAGCCTCTTCCAAGATCAGAATGCCTGATAAAGGCCAAGTTAATGTAATATTGGCTAACTGAAGAATATCATTAGCCAGGAAAGAAGATCCAATGAGAAATACTTTCCAAATGTGTCCAAACATTTCACCTGCCATTAGGGAAAGGGAAGTCTAATGATAAAGCTGTACAAAATACAGAAATTCTGTTTCACAGAGAATTTCAAAATTATCTTTGTTTTGAATTGAAATGAAACACATCAATTATTTTTATATACAATCTACAAAAGAGCCTGTAGAAGGGGGAGAGGAAAAATGCTGTCTGTCAATCAAACCTACTTCTTGCTACTTCATATTGGTGTTCATCAAAGTTAAAATATAAAGACAAAACTAGACAAGTGATTCAAAAACAAAAATGGATCTCTTGTTTCAGTGATATTGAGAAGGATGTTTGACTATCAAAACAATCCACAGGTTTTCTTTTTTCAAATGAAATTACTGTCAAATGCACAAAATTCTTGAAGCTTTGATATTGATAGAACTGCACATTCTCAGAGGATTTAACTCTTCTGACTGAGAAGCTCCATCTTAAGAAATGTAGCCACTAGGGCCCATATATTAGGAAAAAATAAAAGTATTGCTTGGGTCACAGGCCTGTGCCACCTATAGATGCAGAAGACATCATGCAGCCGGATTGCTGAATGGGCTCCCTAGAGACATTTTACTCTGCGTAGCCTTGAAGAATGCATCATATTTTTTAATTTATTCTCCCTCTCTAGAGGCAGGGTATGATTTATATAGTGTCCCAAGTTATGAGTAAGAAAATGTATTGAACATATCTGGGATTCTTTTTAGACACTTTTAGTCATGTCGGATGAAATCCTAGATATGCTGAATTTGCTGGGAGGCTCCGTCATGATTTCTTTCACCTGTTAGTGTCTATTTCAGCATTGCAAACTTGCATTTAGCTTTCTTAGTCATTCGATTCTCCCCCTACTGACTAGAAGAGAATGATTTAATGTCATAAGGATAAAAGTGAAAATCCCAAAGCATTGTATATATTTTTTCTTCAATTATGTGCTCTCATTTTGTTGCAATTTTATCCCTTTGTCCTCTCTTACTGGATTTTCTTGCTAAGCATCCATTGTAATAAAATGCCATGTTCAATGGAGTTGCAGTGAGCAATTTAAATAATAGCAGGTGTAGATGTGTAGGAATTTTGATTGTAATGCACTACTGTGAAGAACTCATGCATTTATAGTGCACTGTATTTCTGAAACCATTATGGCAATAAGCCAATCAGATTGAGTGCGCCAGGGGCACTGCTGCAAATGTATAGAGTTGATGGAATTAATTTCAGTCACTTACTCTTGAGGTAGGATTAGAGGAAATTTTGATCAGTTCATGCATCTCTGATTTGGCCTGCAGCTTTGAGCTCTGGCTACAGCAGAGCTCTCAAGCTGAGCACAGATGGGGCTGGATGGTATCTGGGTGAGAAGCTTCCAAAAAAATCTAAATGTTGCAATGTGTAGGTGTTGGTAACTCACCAGGCCGTATGCTTCCCTCAGGCCTACTCCTTGCAACCCTGCCTTTCACCATAGCAGCAAACACCAGCTTGCTAGAGGTATTTCCTTTGAAGATAAGAGATAAGATCAAGTCCCTTATCAGTTGAAAATCCTATTATATGTTCTCCAGTACTGGCCTTGATATCATGTCTAGCTTCCAGCTCAAGCAATTCCATTATATTGTTTGCTTTTTCCCATTTCATTTTCAAAAAAGGCAAATTAGAACTGCTGTCAATATAAAACAGCTATGACTGCATTTTGCAGAGAATTAGTTGAAGCTGTCTGTATTGGAAGAGAAGGGATTCTGTTCTGGGTGCTAGTTATGACCAACTGCAAAAGCTCACTTTTATACATATCTGTTCAGAAACCCTTAACTTTGGGACAGTCACTTTGTTACTACAATCTCTATAATCTCTTCAAATTATCCCGAGTCTTGCAGTTCAAGTCAAGCTTTATTTTTCAAATGATGACCAGCTGTGCTAGAGGACCTTAATTACAAATGCAAGCTGCACTGCAGCTGGGAATGCTTCCAGCATGCTATGTAGGTAAATATACCATGACTTACAGCTTACTATTATATGAAGCATTTGCACACCCACTAGACATGACGCTGAACAAGAACTAATACGGACTGCTCTGGGGCAGAGTAGAAAAGGCCATTTTTCAGGTGCTTGACGGCATGTCTTACCCATGGATTTTAACACTACTTTGCATTCTGGGATAGTCGTCTCTCAGATCCATTTCTAACACAGTTGTCACTTCGGAAACTCTGTTCAACTTTTTAAACATGAAGGAGGTTTTTCCTGAGTTATCTCACACCACAACTGTGCATGGAAGCTGGAAAGTGAGTTTGGTACTCAGACGCTATGCTGAAATACTGCTGGTGATGGAGGTGGGCGATGTGGCACCATGGCGGTGTGAAATGTCGGTCATGCTGTGGGCCAAGTTCTGCTCAAGTTACTTCTCTTGCCTGTGGAAAAATCAGTGGAGTTTCTTGAATGTATACTAACCGAGGGTGTCGTCTTAGCCTGAACTTGCCAACCTGCTTACATTGCCTTGATATTATACAGTGGTTCATTGACTTTTTTTTCTGCTTCACATTGTTTGCCAGTAAAATGAGTTGGGCAAAGTATAATGGAGGGGGCAAGAATGACACTGTGCAGTTACATGGAGGAACATTACTTTTATGAAGTGCTTAGGAATCAAAAACTGCCTTTGCACACATTGACGCACCATCATCACATCTCCCCAGTAACTCGCCCCCAAAACTAACAAATGTAGACAGGATGATAACTGATGTAATTTCGGTGATGAAATTATCTATGATCTACCAAAATTTATTCAAGAGATGTTGTCATCCTGCGCTCTTTCAAAGAAATATAGAAAAAATATTTTCTGTAGTGATGGGAGTGCATTCCCTTTTGAAAGACAGGAGATAAAGCAGCCTAACATGTAACTGGTATCTGTAATAGAATGGCTATAGCTACATATATCATTACAACAAAAGCACACAGGTTATCAAATTTGTCTCAGAAAGCAGGTTGTTAAGATGGGCTATCTCTTATTCTTTTGCAGCTGAGCTATTTTTTCAGTCTTACTGAATTTTTGGTCACTGCAGTTACAAGACAAAATTAATGTGTTAGGTTACCTGATAAAATCTCATCTGCACACCCACAAAGGGGCTCAGAGACACAATGTAAGGGAGACCCCAAATAATACCTTGCCCAGCCACTGCCAGGCCCATCCCAGGAGCCACCAGCCCATCAAAGCCCAGAGGAGCACAAGGACAAAACAGAGGGCAGGTGGGAACCCAAACTGAAGACTAGAAGGGAAGGACACCCTGCCTGGGCACCTCCCAGGGCTGCCCCAGCAGAGACTCAGCCCCAGTGTCCAAGTGTGAAACCTGTCACTGTGAGTCACTGGGAGCAGCTCTGTGGATCACCTTTTGGACTAAGGGTGGTTGCTGTCTAGGGGTCGGGCACATTATGGGATACAGGGGAAGATGATTTCAGGATTGCACAGGATTTACTATGGAATGTTTAAGAGAGGAATCAAAGGTGAGAAAAAGGAAGGGATTTAGGCAATTTTGGGAGGAGCAAATAGAGGGATAAGAGAGTAAAAGTGTTAATTTGCACATAAGCACGGGCTGGTCAGTGCCATTGTCTGGTGCTGTCCTGCACTTGATCATCACAGTCTGCCTGTAACTGTTTTCCAGTAGGACTTTTTACTCTGTGTGTGTCTTTACCGGTCTGTTGAACTGTGCTGCCAGTAACTGGAGTGGGGCTGCAGCCTTGGGAGCTCATATATCCAGGTGCCATCAGCTGGGGTGACTGAGTAAGCCTAGTTGTTGGATGGATCTACCTTGTGTATATGTATATATACTGCCACTAACAGTCTGACCTGTCCAGCCAGAAAGGGGAGCAGGACGAGGCCATTAGTGCTGTCCGCGTTTTGTGAATGCCATGGGTGTCTGCCTCTGATGTGCACAACCAGCCGTCTGTCTGTATATGTATATGGCGGTGCATCATGTGCTCTGTGCGCGGGCGCCTGCTGGGAATACGTTTTCAGCCTCACTACCAGTTGGACCTGGGGTGACAGAGTACCAGCAGCCTTGCTTCCTTTAAGCTATCTGATCCAGCATGATTTACTTCATCACCATATTATTTTTTTAAAAAATTTCCAATTCCAAATTCCTCTAACAGAATTTTTTAACAAGTCTGAGCAGATTGCTGCTTAGCTTCCTGAATGCAGTTCTTTCCTTTGACAGGACCAATTTATTCCACTTGTCAGAAGTAATGTCTGCCCCAAGAGTCCACTGGTCACCATGATAGCCATGAGAACCTCAATCAGTGCCGGCAACCACAATGTGCAGATTTAAAATTCCCCATTAAAACTACCCAAATACAACAGTACATCTTAATACGTCCTGCCATTTAAGTGTTAGATGATGAAAGCTCAGACAAGAGCTGAGTTACAAATGGAGGAAGGTTCTTCAAGGGACAAAGACTGCCTTGTATGTCTAACTTTCAATACTCCACGTGTAAGCAGTGATTGCTCATCTAATGAATAAATAGGCACATTAATGAGAACTTGCTTAGACTCACAACATTTGAGTGATTTCATGCGTTTATTATAGTATTTGAAAATGTTACTCAACAGGAATCATTGTTATACCAATATTCACAGGCAAACTATTCTGAGGGAGAAACCGATTTAAACTAAGGAAAAAATAATACTTCAATACAGATTAAAAAAAAAGAATCAGATTTCAAGGAAAACTGAAGGATGTCACAGACCATAACTAAAAATGCTGACGTTCATGAAGCAGCACTGTAAGATATAGAAGATGATTAATATTCGCTCTGCAGATTACTGGAAAAATCCATGGATGTTTAAAAACCTTAATTGGCTATTCCAGTCTCAAGAGAGAGGGGAAATAAGCCTGTTATTGAAAATTACATGAGCAAGAAAGAAAGCTGTTGATAATGTCAGCATGGACCCCAATCCCTCTTTCACGGGTATAAGGTGAATATTGATTAGTGTAATTCCCTTGCCTTCTGGGCTGTGCTTTACATTTCTGTAAGTGCTGAAACAGGCTTCACTTGGGGTTTTTTCTTCTCATTTCTTTGGATGCATATGTACAGTATCTGCTTTCTTCCACAGCAATAACAATGATATGTTACTACTGCCTTAGTTTTAACCAGTTTAATGTGCAGAAAAGCACAGTGTTGCATGATGTCAGCAATTCTGCAGAGGAAAATGTTGATGGAAATGGCAGGCTGCTGTTAGAGGCAGTGTTAGGGCTATGGAAAGCCCACACTCTGTGAAGGGACTGGGTGAGGGTCTCTGGGAAAATATGGAGCAGCAACAATTGCATTTCACTGAGCTTTCACAAAAGAAAGCTTTCTGAATGCTTTTCATTACAGCCTTTTGATGAAACTGAGATAGCACCATTGAACGTTTCCAAGATTAGAAATGTTAGCGTTTCCTTCACCACATAGCTTTTGACAGAATATGGCATAACGGACACAGAGACCTGCTGTGTTGCAGATTTTGCCAGGCTCTATAGCAGCCGTTATATACTCCTTTAATCATTCTGCTTTCTTTTTATTTTATTTCTTTTTTCCTCTTCTCTAGCAGAATTTCTGATGTGTAAAAACCTGTGTTATTTATGAAGTAAAACGTCTGCAGTAATGATAGCATTTAACTTCTGACATAGAGCATTCTTTGGGCATGTTGCAAACAAGATTAGCTGTTTTCTTTTTGTATTCTCTGCATAATAATTCCAGCAGAACCACTATGTTAAGCAAGCACTTTGTTCCTTTTCTTCTTTTCTTTTGCTTCTATCGTTTAAGGCAATTTAAAGAAGTAAATTAAAATCCACTGTTATGCAGAACCTGTTTCTCTCAGGAAAACATAATAATGGTCATTGAGACAATGGCACATGCTGATAGTGTAATGAACTGGTGAAATGCACTGCATTTCATAGACTCAAGGCAATCAGGCACTGAAAATTACATATCCAGTGAGTTTACCCACCCACACTAACAGTTTAAGAACAGTCCCTCAAGGTTATTTCTAAGCATTTGGGCCAGTCTACTTTTTTGATTTCACAAGTGTCAAGACCATCTTGAAAAAGGAAAATCCAAGAAATATTTCAAACATGTCTGCATTTAACATCACATACTAGAACCATGAGGTTAGAAAAGTGTTCTGATTTACCAAAATGTGATTTATATCTATGCAGAATGTTTAGAACTACAGATGGAAAATATGTTTTAACCATGGTCATTGACTTTCAGAAAGTGCTAGACTGATACAAAAGAAATACATATGAAATATTTCTATAAAGGATTCACTTTGCTCCTTAAGAAAAAATGAAAAATAGTGTAAATAGATTATAGATTGTAGAGGACTATAATTAATAAGTTGGGGGCAGGGTGTGTGTGTGTCACATTCCAATAGAAAATCTGGGAGCTGCAGTTCAGGAAAGATGTTGGCCAAGTGGGCGTCCAGAAGAGGTAAGACATCTAAGAAACGTGGGTGCTTGAAAGAATCCAGGCAAGTAGTTTTCCACAAAATTTAAGATTAATAGCCTTCAAATATGCAAGGGTCTTCTGTCACAAAGTTTATCCATGTGGCTGGTGAGTAGATTAAAAAAACTGGGGATTGTGTTACAATACAGAAGGATCAGCTTAGATGCCAGGACAACTTCAGAATGTTAAGGGTAGTGACACAAAAATAGACTGAGTGGGGGTATCTTAGAGACCCCAACACTTAAACTTGTAAAGACAAGTTAGAAAAGCTATTGTCAGGTATGACATGGTATATAATTCACCCTGTTAGGAGAGGAGGATGGATTAGATGATCACCCGAAATCCCTTCCAGTCATATGACTATTTAGGAGAACAGAATATACACCCACTATAATTTATAACCTGTTTCAACTTTACTGCTTCTCTTCATATTTTTTTTCTTGTCATCTTTACTGTTCTGTAATAAAATAACTGATGGAAAAAGGGCTTCTTTGTTGAATTACTCTATGGTTTACATTAAGGAAACATTGAGACCATAGCATGTCCAACTGTACTGGATAGTTTGGGAGTCAGGCAAAACCAAGTAAGCAGCGCCTAGTTTGTGCTATCAGTTTACGTTTATAAAGGCTCCAGGTCTGTCCTATAAATAAGGTAGCAAATACTTTCAAAAGTTTGTCCCAGCTGCAAGGAAGTGACAAAAAGTGAAAGGTATGCATAACAGAAGTATTTATTGCTCAATACTGAGAAGAGCAGTCATCTGCCCCTTCCACAATGCATCTTGCGTAAGCAGGGCAGGCAGCACTGTGTCCCAAGGGTTTGGTTTCCTGGTTGTCCAGCTCAACAACCTAACTGGAAGGGGTCACATCCTACTTTCAGCCTACATATCTGATGTCCTTCCTCAAAAACCACAGGACTGTGAGGTAGGGAGGGAGAGAGCTGAGAGAGGAAACTGCTGGTACACACAGTGTAGTTTCACCCCAGAGCAGAGCTGGGCTATATCTAGGACGTGCAGTCAGGCACTGGAGGGCACAGTTCTTCTAACTGAGCTGGACTCTTAATGTCTGAGCTGTTTCTGAGCAGAATTTCTAGATAAAATAACGAGTTCCAACTGATTCCCATTAAATGTTCAGCTGTATGATCCACTTTCCTTAATGTAAAGAGTTACTGCATGTCAACTGAGCTGTGATATTTTGTCCATAGCAAATGTCAGTGAAAGTTTTCTATTCACAACAAATATCACAGAAGCTATAGAAATAAACTGTTGCAAATCAGTTTAGAAGTGGCAGTTTCTGGAGCTTTGGGACTTTTTTATCACCACTCAATCAACCATCATTCTTACATTCCTCATTTATGTGCAGTTTAGCTTGTTGAAATTAGATAGAAAAAACTTACAGGTCATAAATGCTTCCTTGTTCATTTCACCTTGTTTGGGAGCAGTTAATGTTCCCAGCTCAGATGCTCAGATGCCACCTGCAACAGGATTTTTCTCTCTTTACCTTATTTGAGAGTCACCTGATTGAGAATCAGGGCTTCCATCTAATCATTCCAGACATTAGAAATGCAACATTGCTCCTCAGCTTCCCAGAAGTTCTCCCTAAAGATCATCTCCAGCTCTGGTTCATCAGGTCACCAAAGTCCTTGACAAAGGAGTAGTAGCACACTGGATAATCGCTGCCTGCTAAGGTGCAACACTTTGAACAGAGCATCGTATCTGTTCCTATGGGTTCCCAATTTGGTAAATATGGGAAAAAAAGAAGAAAAGAAAAGAAAAGAAAAGAAAAGAAAAGAAAAGAAAAGAAAAGAAAAGAAAAGAAAAGAAAAGAAAAGAAAAGAAAAGAAAAGAAAAGAAAAGAAAAGAAAAGAAAAGAAAAGAAAAGAAAAGAAAAGAAAAGAAAAGAAAAGAAAAGAAAAGAAAAGAAAAGAAAAGAAAAGAAAAGAAGAGAAAAGAAAAGAAAAGGCATCCTCATTTCAGTGCTTATTATATTGACCATTTGGTCACTCAGTCTTAACCATTCATTTCACTTTCAAAAATAAGAAAAAGATCTGTCACCTGAGACAAAATAAACTGGATTTTCTCTTTCTTTGTGAAATGGATTAATTTTCTTTAGCTATTCTTATTTAAAGATGGCAGATATTAGTTGTGTACCTAAAACCTGGAGCAGCAGGCCTGCTAGCTCCTAACATGAATGTTGTTACATTATACAAGTCTCCTTTCTAAATACCCTTCTTTGGCTACTGCAGGCTTTACTGACTTTTTTGCTATTTCTTTTAACCCAGCCCCACTAGAGAAAGAAGATATGAATTGTCCTGATATATTTCACTATGTATGTGTATGTGTGTATGGACACGTGTATATGTGAGAAGCTGGACTACAGTCTCAGCTGAGAGAAGATGGCTAATGCTTTGCCAGAAGTGAGGGTGGCTCCAAAGGCTCCAATTTTCACAAGCTCGACTTTGCCGAACTGTACTGATTGACAGTTCAGTGTATAACCTGAATTTAGCCATATTTTGCAAAGTACAAGAAATAGGTATGCGGGGATCAAACACCATCTGGAGGGCTCAGTGCCTCTCCATCCACTCCAGGCAGAGCTAGATGCCCTGACTAGACTGGATGTCAAATTTTCAGACAGCTCAGTTTAAGCAAGGTGAAATTTATCCTATGTAACAAAATCGTGATTGGTTATATAAAATGAATGAACAAGTTCTTTTTTCTGAATGTGAAACTAGTGTAATTTTCCTTATAGAAAATAAATGACATAAGTATACATAGAAGAAAAGGTGTATGTCATGTGTGCTTGTATAAACACTTGTGTGGTTACTTACCTACAACACCTGCCATGGTGTGAAAGAAGCTGGGCCAGTTTCATTGCTGGCACAAGCAGTGAAATGACCACTGATTTATAGCAACAATGCGAACGATTTGTGGATTTGTATACAGTGCCAGCTAACAAGTTATAGCCCTGTGACCTCACAGTGCCTGCTGATTTAAGGACTTTTTGTCAAAGTTCCTCTGTCAGTCTCTACGTTTTAGATACTGAATCTTACTTGTGTACGTTTCAGATTTAAAATACTAGACATCCGTAATTTAAATAAATTTTAACAATGTTAAGGCAATATGTGTGTGCAGATCTCAAGCTGCATCTCAAAATTTCAAAATGTCTTGAGATAATATTTGCTTAAGCTATTCAGGACTTATTTTCAGTGAAGGAAAAACAGATCACCAGCTGGCTTTCTGAAATTTTATTTTATTTTATTTTATTTTATTTTTGCCATATATGGCAATGCCCAGAAGGTCCACTAGAAGAATAAATTCTGTCTTTTGAAAAGAGATGAAAATTACTGACAGCATATTAGATTCAAGTCAGTATATGAGGACTATTCAGAACAAGAAAACTTAAGTTGCAGAACCCCACCTTTGGGAGCACAGTTACTGCTTATTAAGCATTAACAGCGTTCATAGCCTACCCACAATAGCAAAAGGCTGCAAGATTTAAAGCAAACTATTAGAAAGACTACCATAACAACGATTACATACTAAACTTAGAAAAGCAAGATTATAAATAAATGTCATGGTTTTCCTTATCTAAAAGAAACACTCATAACTGTATTAACTAAAAATGCAAGTTGGTTTCTAAAGTATCCTCTCCCCGATCTGTTCAGAGAAAAGGCCATCACGCAGCAGTAACCCCTGCAGAATGGTGCTTTGTGATTAGAAGCCGGTGTCTGGACTGCTGGTGTCGCAGTCCTGACCACAAGCGATGGGCATCTAACTGAGGTGGGTGGGGATGGCTTTTTGTACAGCGCTGCTTCTATCTGAGACAGTCGCTGTGGGGACTGCAGGATTCAATTGCTTGGGAGGCTGCTCTTAGTTAAAACGCCTCTAACATCCTGGAGGGCTGAAAAAAATGTGCTCATGAGAAGATTCATGCCCAGAATGCCAGGGATAGAGAGCAGACAGATAAATTGTTTTAAAATCCTCAGAAATCATGTTGATATCTGAAGTGGAAAGCGGTCTTTACTGGTACATGTCAGAGCTCAAGGAGAAATGTTACGCTGCGTCTAACAGCGCAGAGCTCACAGCACAGCGCAGCACTGCTCAGCGGAAGACGGGGCTGGAGGCAGGCTCTCGCCTCCGCAGGAGTCCCAGATAGCTGACAAGCAGAGGTCTTGTACACTAGCCCTTTGGGCACCTGAAGCTGTGGGAGGGTCTTGACCCCCACCCCTTCTAGTAAAGGCGACATTACCATGGCAGCACCCTTCTCCTATGCCCAGCCTTCCATTCTGCCCTACCTGCCTGAGGCCTCCAGCAGGCTGTCCTACCCATTGCTAGGGTTATCCGGAGAGATCATCTCTTGTGTCACAGCCATGGCCACATAGACTATCCAATTCAGAGTTCACTCACCCTGCACAGGACAATGTTGGGGCAGAAAAGGATCTAGCCCAGTCCTTCTACCCAGTAGAAAACTGTGCTGTAGAGCACCCAAGGTCAAAGGTCTGGGGCAACAGAGCAGTTTGCTTATGTCTGCAAGCACCATATGCTCACAAAGGTTGAGCAGCTTGCGCTTCACACCTGCATAGCTGCCACTATGGCCTCTTCTTCAGCGGTGGCACCAGTGGAGAAGAGAACAGGCCACCCAGTCCCAGCAGACTGATGAGGATGCCTGTGTCGTCCTCTCGTGTGAGCTTCTGGGTTAGGTTCTTCCCTGCTCTGCAGTATTTACTGGACTTGACACAGAGTCCTCCCACAGGCACCCTTTTGTTCAAGTTCTGGCTTTCCTTGAGTTACAATGTCTCTCTACCTACTTCCAGTCAGCTCTTGGCACATTGTCCCCACACTAACATCATTACCCACTCTGATCCAGAACTATACCAGTCTCTTCTCTCCCATTCCTGCATGGTTCTCCAAGTCTTCAGCTTGATTCCTCCTACGAGTCTTTTTTTAATTTCTTGCTTCATCATTCCTGTTCCTCTGACCTGTGAAGAGACACATTCTGCCTGTTCTTTGCAGAAAGCCTTGATAAACTGTTTTTCCCATGCAGATTTCCTACTTACTGTTCCAGGTGCTTCCACTTGAATAGACAACACTGAAATGACTAACAGTATTGCTGATCCAAGAGAAATATGATAAAGTACAGTGAGTTCAAGGTGGATTAATTGTGCACAGAAGCAATATTTCTCCCGACAACTTCAGAAAATCGAGCAGAATACAGAATTTGTTCAGATACCAAACCTGGAGATGTAAGCAGGTCTACCCAAGTCGTTAAAACTTTTTGTATTTAGTGGCACAATAGATCCAAACTGTCTCAAGGTGACCGTTAGCTGAAAAATCCTTGCTGGTGACCAAGGTTCAGCTATTACAATTAATCCTTAGGAACACTGCCAACAAATCTCTTCTGCCACTCAGCAGAAAAATCTGAACACTAGTGTGTGCATTAACAAATTCTCAGTGTTAATGAAGTTGTTTTGATCTGAGGCTGTTGAAATTTTGAGTTCTTACCCAAGATTCATCATCTGCCACTAACCACTAATTAAATGTTTGATTATCATGCTTTGCATTTTTGTGGAGATTTCTTTGTCAGGCATCCTTGAAAGTTAACTATTGTAAGCTTATATGTTGTTTACAGAGAAAAAGGGAAACATACACATATATTTATGTTACAGAGTTGTTAGATGAGCTCAGAAGCTGTTATCAACTCAAAGTACATTTATACATACACAGTAAATATTCTCCATATGCATATGTATATGTTTGTATTGCTATATATGTGTACATGCATGTGTGTACTTATAAAAGCATCAACTTAACACAAAGATGGTCTGCTCTATTATGGTCCGATCTGGTCTGAAGTCTGGACTGGTAGTGAAGAGTGTTTTATTTATACACCTTTTGCTCTTTGGAATTTTTGGGGAGCTCTTCAGGGCACACAACCCTACCTGGTTAAATAAGCACCAGAATAGTGTGTATTTAGGCTACACCATTGCTTTTCAGAATGGGGGCTGTGTTTCTTGCTTTGTTTTGTTTGTTCAGTGACAGTATCCTAGTCCATGATGCGATGGTTATTACCACAGCAATACAAACCTCAGTGATATCAGTTATGGGTGAACTTGTCCCCCTAGGAACCTCTGGCTACCTCTCCAACCATTTCCATTTTCTACAAGGTTTATCCACGTAGGTACAAGACAACCAGAGACCCCTCTCCTCCTTACCTGAGTGTAGGGGCTGTGATTATCCTTTGCGCAAGGTGGCAGCAAAAGAAAGCTCTTCAAACTCGTTCCTTTCTCCCCTGCAGACCTCCTATTAAGGAGAGGAACTGCTTCAACTTTATTAATTGTGTTTTAAAAAACACCTCTTACTGGTAATCATCAATATATATGTGAATGACACATGGAGTTACTAATATCTTTTACTTTGGGAATGCATTCATACTTCTCTCTCCATTTTCTACCAGTATTCCCCATGAGAAAGGCTAGAAGGTTACATCCTGAGAAAGGAAAACCATGAAAAAATCCTCATTAAATCGTTGATTTTCCCTTTCTGATTTCTTTTTAAAGAATTTTTTTTTTCAGCAAAAACACAACTTGGATCAAGTCCAAGACAAAAAAATAAATATGTAAGTTCAATGTTTAATTAAGACATCTTCATGTCAGCTGACAAATTCTGGATGTACCAGTGGTATCCCACATTTCAGCATTGTATTTCTATAGGAATAAGTGGTCTGATGAATCTGGCTATGGAAATCCAACTAGCAATTACCTAGAGGAAAAGCAAAGAAAAGAGTGGAGTCTGTACCAGTAGTTCTTCCCCTGTTCAGCATTTGCTGTTTGGATATTTTTAGAGGTGGTTTTGTTTGCTTGTTGTTTGGGGGAATAGAGTTATTTTCCTCTCCTGGAGCCCAGCATGTGTTGAACTGAATGTATTACAGTTGATCAAGCTACTTTAAGGTTCATTAAGCCTCAAAATATCCCTTACACATCTTACCCATATGGTAGAAAACCGTAGGTCATTATTTTCTTTAATATTCTTTATAGATTTCAACTCTGTTAAAGTCAATAGAGGTAGTTCACTGAATGCAGTAACCTTTGATAGAGCGAGTATTTCAAGTATGAGCAGAATTGTGGCTACTGTACCCTATTCTAATATATCTGAAATATGCAAAATAAATAGCTTGCTCATTCCCCCTTTCTGTATGGCAGCTATGTTTAAAATGTAAACCTCGACTGCTGCTTATTTTGAAAAAGCAGGGAGTACTCACCTTGAAAGTACAACATAGCGTGATCTTTATTCAAAGACATGGTAAAAGAATAGCCAGTTGACTTTGAATATGAACATTCTCCACAACCTTAAAGCTTGTTTTGATGACTGTAATCTTATTCCAAACCCACTGTGTTTAATAAAAATTAATTTCAGAACTTGAAGAATATTTATTATGGAATACAAAAATACTATCTATGTAAAAACAATAAGTTAGTTTATTTACAGTACTTTACACTACTCTGCTCTAGGGCTTCCTTTGCATTGGACTTATTTTCATTATTTTACATGCCTTTATAATTTTGCACAAAGCATTTCCAAAAGCATGTCATCCATGTTCACTGCTCCAATGATGGGCTTAAAGAATAATTCAGCAATCACATTAGCATTAATAGATCTTAACAAGGATAGAACAACATTTAGCTTGGCAAATCTGGCTTCATCACCTCTGTGAATGAGTCTGACATGTTCATTTAAAGCTTGTTGTGCTTCCCTCTGCAGTCCTTCAATGTACTGTGTACACTGCAGTCCAGGTAGGTCTGAAAAGAAATATAAATTATTTTGTTTATGTAGGTATTGATTACAAAACAATATTTTTCTTACAGAACAACTACTAACAGATTACAGGTTGTATTTATCACACAAGGAATGAAGCAAACAAAATTGCTAGAGGACTTCTCGCATGCAGAATCAACATGCCAAATTTTAAACTGCAGCTCAAAATCTCATCATGTTGGTGTTCTGGAAATTCAATACTCTTCTTCACTACACAGACTTGAAATACGTTTGCCAACATTCACTTCAGTGTTAAATAAATTAGCTGATAAAAACTTTGATTGAAGAATGCTCTCCAAAACACCTTTAAAGTGGCAAATGCAACCTGTAAACAGCGAGGAAGACAATAAAAATAACTCGTTAACTTGTTCGTTTCCACAAAATGTAGTATTCACATTTCAGGCATCTTTTGGCAACAGTTTCTGAGTAGCTCCAGATTACAAGTGGCAAGAAGCATGAACTCCAGAGTACAACACAAAAGTTTCCTGGTGAACCACCTAGAGAGGACACTGAAGGACAGCGAGCGCGGTTTCCCCTCGCCAGGCCAGCCGGCCGTTCGGCGGGGGGAGCGGGCCGGGCCGGGCCGGGCCCCCCGGTCGCAGGGCAGCGCCGGGCGCCGTGTGCAGCCCACCCGCTGCCCCCGGGTGAGGCACGGGCGTGAGCACCACCCGCGGCACCTGCGGCAGCCTCGGCAACGCGAGGTGGCAAGTCAACCCCAGCAAACGCTACAGGCACAGCCGAAACAGCACGGTGCTGCCGGAAGCCCTGAGCCCTCTCCTGCTTGCCTTCCACGGCGTGCAGACCCCCCGGGAAAGCGCACCTACACCCGGTAAGCACGCTTACCCCCCAGCGGCGGCGGGGGGTCCCCCCGCTCCAGCCGCCCCCCTCTGAAGAGGCGCTGCCAGGCGCCCCGCTCGGAAACGAGCAGGGAGGCGCTGCTGCCGCCCAGCTTCCCGCAAGCGACTGCCTCCGGTTTGGTTTGTCGGCCGAAAGCCTCCGCGGAGGGCGGCCGCCGCCGGGGCCCCCGACCCAGCTGCAGCTGTACCGCCTCCAGCCGGCGACGGCTCCCGGCCCGCAGCCGGGGCCGTGAGGAGGGGACAGCGGGGTGAAACCTTGCGCTGCGTCCCCCTCCTCCACCACCTCTTTCCCCCTGAGGAAGAGCCCCGGGTCCGCCCCGCCTGGCCGGGGGTACGAGCAGGCTCCCCCCGTTAGCCCGCTGCCCGCCCGCCCGCGCCTCCCCGTGAGGCGGACCCCGCCGCCCCCCCGGGCACTCACCCGGGTTGAAGAGCACCGTCCCCTTGAGGTACGCGTACTCCTTGGTGCTGATATCCAGGCTCCAGCACTTGGCCAGGAAGCCCTTGATGGCCTGAATCTCGCCGGCCGAGGGCAGGTGCGGGCCGCCGCCGTCGGGGCCGCGGTGCGGCCGGCCCGGCGCCGGTCCCCGCGGCGGGGGCTGCTCGCCCTGCCGCCGGGTGGTGAGGATCCTCTGCAGCATGCTGGGCTCCGCGCACTCCACCGTCTCGAAGTGCACCCGGTCCTGCGCCAGCCCCAGCACCAGCAGGGGCGCCCAGCAGCTGCGGACCAGCAGGAGCTGCTCCTCCAGTGGCAGCTCCTGGAAGCAGGGCACGTTCTGGACGAAGCGCAGCGTCTTCACCAGCACGGCCGAGGCCGCCTTGCATGCCACCTGCGGGCTCCTCAGGGCCACCCGCCGCCTTGTCCCGCACGGGCAGCCGCGGGACGCCAGCCCCTGCCTCGGCCCCGCCGGCGACGCCTCCCGTTCCTCGCTCCGGAGGATGTTGTAGAGGATGCTGCTGTGCCGCCTGCTGTCCGCGCAGCAGCGGCAGCGCTCCAGGCACGCCATGGCGCCCCGGGGGTACGGCGCCCCGGGGGTACGGCGCCCCGGGGGTACGGCGCCCCGGGGGTACGGCGCCCCGGGGGTACGGCG
Source organism: Falco naumanni (assembly GCF_017639655.2). Taxonomy (NCBI): domain Eukaryota; kingdom Metazoa; phylum Chordata; class Aves; order Falconiformes; family Falconidae; genus Falco; species Falco naumanni. Next base: position 87,543,572 of record NC_054055.1, on the reverse strand, counting down.
CCCCGGGGGTACGGCGCCCCGGGGGTACGGCGGCGGCAGTGCCTGCAGCTGCGGGCCGCCGGGAGACGCGCACTGCTCGCCCTCTGCCCGGCTCCTAAGTTATTTATAGCCGGCGGTCGAGTGTGTGCGTGTGCGTGTGTGCAGCCGCAGGCGCTGTACCAGCGGATCAAAGGGGCACACACTTCACTGGCTGGAAAAGAGAGAGAGGAGGGGGAAAAAAATCGAAAATACAGCCAGCCCTCCTCCCCCTCCCCTCCCCTCCCCTCCCGAGACAGCGATACCTAGAGGGAGCCGGGGAGCGGGCCGCCCCCTACGTGGTTTGCGGCGCGGTGAGCGGCCGAGCGCCCGCCTCCTCCTCCGGTGCGGGGCCGCGGGGCGTCCCCTCGCTCCCCATCCTTCCGAGGCCCCGTCCCGGTGTCTGTTACCCATCCCAGGCTCCTCTGAGCGGGGCAGGGCGGGGAGAGGGGGGAAGGGGAAGGGGAAGGGGAAGGGGAAGGGGAAGGGGAAGGGGAAGGGGAAGGGGAAGGGGAAGGGGAAGGGGAAGGGGAAGGGGAAGGGGAAGGGGAAGGGGAAGGGGAGCTCACACCGCTGTCGCTTTGCCCCCGCCACGCGCCGCCACCCTGCGGGGCAGCTCCCGCTGCCGCTGTCCCCGAGACCCCCGCGGGGTCTCACTGCTACATGGCGACTTGGCGACCGTCCCAGCCGCCCTCCCAACATGCAGCCGACTGGCCTGGGACAGGAGAAAGGTCGTATTCGGGGGGGAGGGGGGCACAACTGATCCTAATAATAATTCCTGCAGGAGGCGAAAAAGAAGATGCTACTAATGATACCAAGGGCTTTTGCATATGCCTGTCCTAAGGAGTGATGCCCCATGTGCCTAATTAACACCTTAGTGCTGCTCCGCAGGGAGGGAGAAGCAGACATGTTCCTGCTCAGGTGGCTCTGTGAGGTTGAGGTGCAAAGAAGGCTCCGTTATGGTGCCCTGGGGCTGGCACCCCCTGCAGCATCTATGTTGATCCCCTGTGAAACAATCCTCCATTAATAATTCCCTTCCTCTGCTTTGCAATGCGTGGCTTATCTTTCTGATCTCACCTTGTTCCGTCCATCGATTTAAAACATTTCCATTTTCCTTTCAGGTTCCACTTGTCCTGAAATGAATCTTTCCTCCTAGACTTAGATATCCATTTTCAGGGACCCATCTCCTTCAAGTGGCATATGGACTCCAAAGCAAGGAAACAACCCTTCCAGGCCTTGATATTTACACAACAGGGATAAGGGAATAGCAGTTGTCCAAATGTGGGTTTACTCTTGAGTGAAAAATAAGCACATTTACTTTCTCCGTAAAAGTGCGTGCAACAGAGAGGAGTACTTAATCGCTACAGAAAGTAGGGTTACTTTTGTCTGCTGTATATGGACTACAATGGAAACATTTTATGTTTTGTGCAAACTGGAAGAACCTGGGCACAGATTTAGAAAAAGGAGCCAGTTGCAAGAAACCTGCTCCATCACTGCCTGCTACCAAGGGATGTCTAAATCACCCCTGGAAATCTGCATTTTCTTTCAATAAAAGTATACATGTTTTTTAAGCAAATACCGTTCAATGCTTTGGCTTTCTTAGAAACAGTATAATTTTGGGCTGGATCTCAGCAATTTCTTTTCACTGTAAAGTCAGTTCTACTCAATCCGCTTACATGGCTATACAGTCGTATAGTCATTTATAAGTACTTCACAACTCAGAAGCAATATTCTTTACAAATGACACAAAAGGCACTTTTATGTAAAGCTATATAAAGCACTGGTGGGTTATCTGCCTCAAGTAAATGCAGGTTGTCCAAAAATTAATTGCCTGTGATTTTACCTGTGGAATGCATTTTTTTTTCCACAGACCCAAGTATTGTAAAGCTTTTTTTTGGCTTTGCAGAAGTGAAGAACTGTTATATTGCACCAATGACATGATGTCTACAGTTTGCAGACAGGTCAGTCGGTTCCCTGGAGTACAATGCCATTTCACCAAACATCCTTTCAGAAAAAAAAATTGCTTAGAATTCCAAAACAAATTTAATAATATCAAATGTTAACTATTTTTTCATTTGAAAAGTATCACTGATAATAGGAAAACATTAATTTCTCTAGAACACTTTCTTGCCATGCTGAATTGTTTCTTCTTATATTCACCAGTATTTTCTCAACATGTCAGGATTTTAGAGGGTTTCTTTCTGCCTTTTTAGTCTGTTTTTGTTCTTATTTTTTTGATAGGTTTGGTAGGATTTTTTGGGGGGAGGAGGGGTCCACAAACTTCAGAGATAAATCTTGCCAAGTTTTAGAAAATAAGCATCCCAAAGCTTTTAGTTGGCTTCAGTAGCACTTTTCCCATGAAGAACATATGACTGGACTGACTGTGGAATCTAACTGTGGTTTTTATGAGTTTGCAACTTGGAAAGTATCTATGGGAAAGCATGGTATAGTTGAGACACAGATCATTGGCTTTGCAGTTTTGAACTTGGACTCCAGTTGTGGGATCGTTCTGCTTCTTATGAGAGGATGCTACTGACATAGGGCCATAGAAAAAGGCAATATTTAACTTTTATACCAGGTCTACAATAATATTTTTTTTTTCTGATGTAACAATACTGGTTGCAGGTATTTAATTTTTCAAGCCATTTCTTTTTCAACCACACCTCAAATGTAGATGCAGTTCTACTGTCATATGACTTTGCTGACACAGTTCATTTTCTAAACCAACTTCTACAGAAAGTCTTTATCTTTGATAACTATGTCAAAATGGGTATCCAGTACTGAAACAGAAATGATTTATTATGCAATGCCAAAAATTACATTACAGTAGTTATAAGTGTATCTCTTTCTCTCACAAGTGCATGTAAGCACTCATGTTCTCTCTAACTCTTAATGTTACCTAATGTACATGGCATTTTATTCAGGGTAGATCACCTCTTTTCCAGCTAAAACACTAAGAATGTCCTAGAAATATTTATTAGTGTTTTTCAAGCTGATATTTAACAATTTGAACAGTCTTTACTTTCAAGTCTGAGTTCTGCCTCTCCATAGCATTCAAGCTAAATTAAAGGCAACAAAGCTTTCTGTTTCTAACCAAAAAGAAAACAAAATCCCTCACAGACAGGTAATTGTGCTTTGATGGAAAATGCATGAAAACACTTTTAGCAAAAAGTGGATGTGTTTGGTTTCTGCTGAAAGATATAATGTTACATGAGTATTACCAAGCTCCTTGTGGTACAGTCATGAATAGATTTACATGCTGCCAGACAAAGGATTACTTGTTTCTGGCTTTTTTGATTGTTTTTGTTTTGGGCTGGGGTTTTTTTTGTGTTTTGCCATTTAGGTTTTTTTGTTTGGTTGTTTGTTTGGTTTTTTTTTCTAACTCAGACAAAAGCCTTGGATATGAAGGTGATACAGTGCAGTCTTGGCAGTCTTGCTCTTTCATGTTGCTTTTCAATGTCTCTGTATCACTCATCTGGTAGCACATTTGGTTCTTGGCCAGAGGGCAAGACTTTGGTTTCAGAACAAGACCAAACAAGCATTTGTTTTTATGCTGTCAGTGCTTTAGTGTACCATTAGCTTGAGAGAGACCTTTTCCAGTGGGGAATTGGATCCTGATATCCTCTAAATACCTACTATTCTTTCCACTATAAATGCTGAAAAATAAAATTTGATCTTAAGATCAGATGTAAAACTGAGGCTTGATTTGGTGATTAGGACAAAAGAAGTTAATTTTTTCTTTGAAAAAAAAAGGTTGCATGTGGAATATTGTTATAAGGATATGAATAGCAAGGTGCCTTTTGTAAAAGATAAATACTCTATTAAAACAAGGTTTTGGAATTAAAATATATTGTTGTTTTTATGCATTACTATTATGACTGTCCGTTTGTTAGATTGACCACCATTCATAGTTCTATTTTCCTGGGACGTTTACTTGAAAATAAGTGGGGATTAAGGAAAAAGTATCACCATGAGCAATTTTCTGCCCATATGCTGTACCATGTATTCCTGATGGCACTGTTGTCTCCTTCCTTGATGGGCAATGGATTCCCCAGGAGGACCATGTTGAGAGCCTGTTGGTGCTGCCTGAGCCAAAGACAGATGAAGTGTACCCGGTCAAGAGATGCCAACCTGAATTTACAGAACTTTTGCAGCTGCCCTAAGGCTGTGATTTGACTGTGTTACTGTATCCCACCACCAGCTCACCTAGCAGTATGTGTTCTGGATCAGGACGAGCATATAATGACATTTTTATGGAGTTTGCCAGAGCATATAAAAAAGAGTTTATACCAGATTTAGACCTTTCTGCCAGCTAATTGAAAGTAGGTGATCTAATCTGGTATAAACAGTAATGGTGCAAAGTCAACCCTTCAATATATCTTAAACAGACCTAAACATGCCAAAGGGTTGGTTTTTTGTTTGTTGGGGTTTTTTGTTGTTTTTTTTTTTTTTGTTTGCTGGTTAGGGTTTTTTGTGTGTCAGATCAATGCTTTGCATCGTGTGGCAATGGCATTCACATATCCCAGACCTTTTTTGCTTGCACTCATATACTAATTCATCTGAGCTAATGCAACTAGGTTTCAGGGAAGAAAGATTAGGGGAAAAGAAGCAATACTTCAGTTTACAGGAAGGCACTCAGCTGCCTCCCATTTAAAAAAAAAAAAAAAAAAAGATTAATTGATCTTTGGGCTCTGTAAAGATCTGTGGATCTCAGCAATTTAAAACTGTACCTTTAGGTATGTTGTTGGGGTCGGCCATTTCAGTTTATTTTTTTGTCCCAAGTGAGTTTGTACAGCTCCCAGACATCTGCCAGTGTGGCATGCTTAAAGGTCCAGTCCCATAAGGCCAGCTGAGCTAATCTAGTAGCTCATTGGAGCTGAAAAAGGTAACTCCCAAAGCCGTGCTTGCTGCCACTGCTTTCCTTGTGCCAGCTCTGGCACTCACCTGGATACCTAGGTGAGCCAAATACTTTTACTAAGCTGGCAGCATTTTTATAACAGTCATTACAAGAAAGGTAGCAGAGATATGAGATACCTTGAAATGTGCCCTCCTTTCTTTCTTTTCCCCAGTGATACTTTTGAAGTTTCTGCCCAACCTGGTAAGTTGTGCCACTCGTGTGATACAGCAGAATTCTGCTCGGCTGATTCAGCAAATACTTAACCTGTCAAGAAAAAACTTATAGTTTTCTGCCAGTTTACTGAACTCAGTCAGGTAGGGATGAGTGCCAGAGCATGTGGAAAGGAGTGGCCTGGCCTCCCTTCCAGGAGTGGGAGGAGAAAGGGGAAGGAGCAGGACCACTGCTGCAAGCTATTGATCCACTCAGCCACCGTGTGGAACTGCTCCCTCAGGGAGGTAAAACCCTAAAGCCTGAGAGAAACACTAGGGGTAGGAGAAAGGGCTTGTAGCAAGTTTTGGTTTTAAATTAGTCTTTTAAATACCATCTGAAATTGATCTGTACTCTTGCTAATGACACTTGGATAGGGGAATTTAGTTATAAAATATTAGTGTAGAAATAACTTTCAATTACTGAGCTTATTACATTTATTTGCCTTGAAGCATGCATTGCTGATACAGAACAACAGATGAACAACAGGCTAAAAGCTGGCAAATTAAGCTCTTTAATACACTGTTCAAGGCTGTGGCGTAAAGGACAAAGCACTACAGTGTCAATAGAACGCTATGTATCTATTACCCTGATTCTTAAGTTGAAATTTCTGTGTAAATACATATGTTATTGCAGCTGATTGTCTGAGACTGACAAGTTCACAAATACATTTGTGAGTAATATCAGAGGATATACTGCTAATAAAAAATTACATTCAAATAGGCTTATAAGTTAACATGCATTTTATGTGAAAATCAATGTGATGGCTTTTAAAATCCATACATCTTTCCATAGGTTTTAATTCAGACATATTTCACCCAAATTAGATATTTAAAAATACTGCCCTTCTGGTGAATTGGTGATACCATTTCCCATTAAATCTAGTTGATGTTATGGTGTTAGAAAATGTATTCATTTCCTTTTTAGTATTCTTCATACATGTGTTTGAAAGATGCATAGATGATTTATAGGTTCACCCTAAAATCTGTATCTCAAATATATATGATCTTTAAATAACTTCTGCAGTTCCTTGGCTACATTCTTTGCTTCAATCACAGTCCACCAGGTTTCTTAATCTACACACATTCTATAGCTAACAGGAAAATCATATGGCATTCTGCTCTGCTAGCAGATGAGATAGACTACCTCTTCAGTTTTGTCAAAATAATGAGGTTAGATCACCCTCTTTAAAGAAGGGATTTTGCTAACCTAGATCAAATTGGATTAGTGAGTCACCCAGCAGTTATGTTGGTATCACTAGTGTTCTTGCAGTCATTGATAGCCCAAAGTACAGTGAGAAGTGCTAACATCTTAACCTATCTCAGCTGCAGCCAGACAACATCGCTGGCTGGTCTGGCATTTGGAGAATTTAAGGCTGACTGGAACCATCACCTCCCCTTGTTGGACTTCCTAAAGGCACTGTTAAACACCGAGCTTTTGCTGACTGAAGTGCAATTTCTGCTGCTCTATGCCTCTGCAGGAAACCATTCAATCTCGATTTGGAAACTCAGTCCAAGAGATAAAACCCCACAGCTCTACTGGTTGTTTATTCAGGTTTTTATCAGTCTTACTACATAGCATTAACACTTGTGCTTCTACTTTCCAGATCTAGCTTGTAACTTCTAGGCTCCTGGTACATCTTTTCCTATCAATTTAAGAACACAGGAATTATCCCTGTCAATAGTAACTTTTTTTTTTTTTTAAAAAATAAGTAAACCAGATTTCAGCTTATAGACAGAGCTTGCAAACTAACACTTTGGAGGGTTTTTTCTCTCCTCAGACCGCTTCCACTGATATAATTTGTGGCCATTGCAACACTTTTGCCAATTTCTAACACTCTTTCAAGTGTGGAAATCAGAATGGCACGGAGTAGTCCAATTATACTGTTCTCACCAGTGCTATATAGAGAGATATAGTAATTGCCCAACTCACATTCATTACTCTAAACCTCACACATTAAAGGATCATATTAGCCTTTTTGAGTCATTATTGCATATTACAACGGTGCCCAGGTTTCGGCTGTGATGGAGCTGATCACTGCTCGGGGACTGAGTGGGCATCAGTCAGCGGGTAGTGAGCAGTAGGATTCACCAAGCGGAAATCACGCCTGACTGACCCGACAGCCTTCTATGATGGAATGGCTGGGTGAGTAGGTGAGGGGAGAGTGGTGGATGTTGTCTGCTTGTACCTCAGCAAGGCTTTCAGCACTGTCTCCCATAACATCCTCACAGGTAAGCTCAGGGAGTGTGGGTTAGGTGAGAGGACAATGAGGTGGGTTGAGAGCTGGCTGAATGGCAGAGCTCAGAGGGCTGTGATCAGGGGCACAGAGTCCAGCTGGAGGCCTGTCGCTGATGGTGCTCCCCAGGGGTCCGTACTGCACCCAGACTTGTTCAACTTACTCATCAGTGACCTGGATGAAGGAACAGAGTGTACCCTCAGCAAGTTTGCTGATGATACCAAACTGGGAGGAGTAGTGGATTCACCAGGAGGCTGTGCTGCCATTCAGCGAGACCTGGGCAGGCTGGAGACGTGGGCAGAGAGGAACCTCATGGAGTTCAACATAGGCAAGTGTGAGGTAAGAACAAGCCCCGATGCACCAGTACAGGCTGGGGTTTGACCTGCTGGATGGAAGGCAGATCTGCAGAGAAGGACATGGCAGTTCTGGGGGACAGCAAGTTGCCCATGAGCCAGCAGTGTGCCCTTGGAGACAAGAAGGCCAGTGGGATCCTGGGGTGCATTAGGAGGAGCACGGCCAGCAGGTCGAAGGAGAAGATCCTGCCCCTCTGCTCTGCCCTGGTGAGGCCCCATCTGGAGTGCTGTGTCCAGTGCTGGGCTCCCCAGTTCAAGTAAGACAGGGAACTGCTGGAGGGTCCAGCTGAGGGCTACAAAGGTGATGAGGGGACTGAAGCATCTCCTTTATGAGGAAAGGCTGAGACAGCTGGGCCTGATTAGCCTGGAGGAGACTGAGAGGGGATCTTATCAGTGTCTACAAATATCTTAAGGGCAAGTGTGTCACCGAGGATGGGACCAGGCTCTTTTCAGCTGGGCCCAGAGACATGACAAGGGGCAATGGGCACAAACCGCAACTCAGGCAGTTCTGTCTGAGTATGAGGAAGAACTTCTTTACTTTGGGGGTGACAGAACAGTGGAACAGGCTGCCCAGAGTTGTGGAGTCTCCTCTGGAGGCTTTCAAAACCCACCTGGATGTGATTCCATGCAACCTGCTCCAGGTGAACTTGCTTTAGCAGGGGTTTAGACTAGATCTCCAGAGGTCCCTTCCTACCCTGACCATTCTGTGATACTGTGAATTGTGCTGTGCATCACTTGGTTTTTTTTTCCCTTGGGTTTTATTCCTTTCTTTCCGCATCCTCTTCATTACAATTATTTGTTTTATTCCTTTCCCTATCCTCTTCATTACAGTTGTTATTTTTAGGTTAGGTATGTGTGTGTGTTTGTTGGTTTTTTTTGTTTGTTTTGATTTGGGTTTTTTTTCCCACTTTTTTTTCAGCTATTAAACTATTATTATCTCAGGCCATGTGTTTTGCCTTTTTCTGATTCTCCTCCCCATCCCACTGGGAAACAGGGGGGTAGTGAGCAAGCGGCTCCATGGTACTGAGTTGCTGTTTAGGATTAAACCATGACAACAGGGAACTCACTTTAGATTGTCTGCTGCAACTCCCTAAATAATTTTTTTATCTTCTTTCCACAACAGAGGTGTTTATTAACAGAGGTAGGATGCCTCCTATTTCAATTTTGCATTTGGCTGCATTGTAATGCATTACATATAAACAGGTTGAGCAACCCAAAGGAGGAGGAATTCTGGCCTAAGATTACTTCTCCTCATCACTACTGACCATTATCCAAGAATGCCTAGGTATCCTTTGAGTTAGAGATGGAAATATTCTTCTCAGTAAGTGTGTTTTGTTAATTTAATCTTTAAATTAAGTTCTTTATTGGTATTGCATAGTGGGGATGTTTTAAATGGCATGTCATGTGACTCAGGAAAATGCCCTACCAGAAATCTAAAGAATGTTTTATCTGAGTGGTTACTTTTGGCTGGACCTCGACAGAGTGGTGTATTATAGTGTATTGCACTTGTTCACATGGTCCAGATCAAGGACTTTGCCACAACACCCTGTTGTTTCAATCCATGCAGCCATGATGTCATGGCCCTAAGTGAGGTGCAGAGGTTCTGCAGCATCTTGTCCTCCACCCTTACGGTTTAGCTGGCTGTGCTCAAAGCCAGCTCTGATATGTGCAGTTGAGTAGCATTAGATCAGAGCTATGTGAGAAAAAGCTGTGAGCTTTGCTGGAGGTCTCCCCCACTTTGTTCAGGAGTTGCTTTTATGCTCAGACCTTTGCTCTTGGTCCGAGCTATGTTGTAGATACGCCTGTGCCAGCTCTGCACCTTGTTGATCCTGACTTTGACCCCTCTGCCTTGACTTCCTGACTTGACCTTGCACCTGCTACAGGCTTTCCTGCTTACCACTGTGTTCTGTGCCTGACCCTGGTCATTTTCACTGGACTTGCTTCACTCTACTTGTGGAGCTACTGTGGAAATGCACACCTTGTCAATGAGGAAACAGCCCCTGTCTGTTTTGCTGTGATCCCCAGCCTCTGGCTCACCTTCTTTTGCAGAGAAAGCCACTCCTGCTGCTTCCTGAAACAAGGCTACTTCCCATGGACACCAAGGTGCAGCAGTAAGAGGAAGAAGCGCTGCATGCTTGGGTTTCACCCAAATCAAGATCTGGACATTGTTGGTCAAAGAGCTCAGAAGTACTCCATGTCTTGGACAATTTAGATATTCTCAGAATCAGATAAACAAAGATGCAATTGGGTAGGTTTGCAGGTAGAGTGTAACTAAGCAATGAGGAGCAGAATTGCAAGCCTATAGTGAAGCACTTGAATTGTAAATCAGCCTTGACTGATAAAGAATGCAGGCAAAGCTAGCAAACTTCTTCCAACTTCATGCTGGGCATTAAGATGTGGATACTCAAGCCATTTCAGAACCTTAAAGCTGTAATCAACAGTTAAAAAGGCAGATAAGTATTAAGGTTCTGTGGCTAGCATTACAAAACTATTGATATTGATTCAACACTTGCCAATTATTTTTTAAAATACCTTTATGGTGTTGCTAGGACACAGTGACTCACTACAGCAGTCAAATGTATGTCTTCTTTTACTGTAACTTTCATTATCTGAAATACTTTGGTTTGTACATCTTTTTTTTTTTTTTTAGCTATTACCACCACCTTCATAATACTTCTTGGCAATAACTCTAGATGTGCTTTTTCTCAGGTGCCCTCTTTCACTTTTCCAGCAGTACATTGATTTTAGTATAATTCCTCTTGCATCTCCAGAGCTGTTAAGATACATTGTATGTCTTCTACTGTGCAGCTTCTAGTATGTGTGGTTGTAGATGTTATTACACCAGGCACTTTCATCTCAGATGTGCATCCCAAGCTTTGCACTGACACTACCTTGCAATGCTTACTCTGTGACCTTGCATCATTAGAGAATATCATAAGTAGTATTTCTGAGGAAAAAAATATTACCCAGCTCAGAAAGAGTCATATGGAAAGATAATTTCCCTTCTCATTATCCTTAGAAGCAAAAACAAGGCAGAAGAAAATGACAATACTTAGAAGTCTTTATTTATATTCTGTTTGCACATTGGACTGCATATACCCTCTTTACTGTTTGGTGTTAATTAAACATTGGGAGTAACGCATTGATAGTTAAAAATCTTTTCATTTTGTTTTCTTTTTACTCTTCCAAAAGCTTTGCCATTTTTAAATATACTGCAGTATCTCCTTGAAGAATGGTAGATACATGAATAAGCTGTGGCTTGTTCATGATACTTTCTGTTAATTACAAGGATTACATTTTTGAGTGTTTGAGACTGGTTGTGGAGTACAGGGGAGAGATCTGTGCCTGGCTGTTACCTTGTTGTAGCCTACTGAGTTCAGACTTCTTAAACAGTCAAAGAAAGGGGTGTGCTGAAGATACTTGATTCTATAAACAACTTCTGATGAAGGGTTAGTACTGAAGTATTGTACTTATGTAAGTGTGCATTTCTTTAGTGTATCTTTCCCTCATGTCAAGTCCCTGTTGGGTCTCTTTACCCACATAATTGACTTAGCTGAGCAATAAGTATGAACTCACCTAAACAGCCAGTGGTTTACACTTCTAGAAGACAGAGAAGTATAAACTGTCTCAGTTTATGAAGATGAAGATGAAAGCACAGCTGTTTAGCACTAATTCTGTAGTTCCTTCTGATAATGAGTTCAGCATGGCAAAGCAGAAAATGCTTTCATTATTTTTTTTGTAGCAAGGCAAATTTGTTCATTGTTGAATCTTTGCTACAAGTTCTCGTACCTGCCATCCCATCCTGCAAAAAAACATTCCAGTGGAGAGGGTTTAACCTCATTGTATCTCTATGCCATTGTTTTTACAGAAAGGTTGCAATTAATTTGCTGTAGAGGAAGAAAGTTTATTTAAGCTCCTCATAACTGAAAAGTTTCAAGCAATGCATTGTGTTAGATGCGTACAGTACTATGCAAAAAACAAAACAACAGAAAAAATGGTGAATATTCTGATGTTTCAAATATCTACAGACTTGAGTGGATAGACTTGCATTTCTTAGATCCACTTCTCAGAACATTCTGAAACTTCTAAATACTGGGATAGTGACACTGAAATCAATAGCATACATTTCACTTACCCCCCCCCCCCCCCCCCCCAAATCAAGGATCATATTCTATTTCAGAGTTAATTGTTCAATAAGGGTATAATAGGCAATTAATTTAATAACATTTAGATTGTTCTGCTATGAATACTAACCAAGCAATAAGGGAACTTCATTTAGAATTAGAAATTAGTGTGTTTCCATGAGAGAATTCCACTTATGTTAACTTTTCGATAACGCATGTTATGTGTTATCTTTTTTGGATTCCCTTAGAAGCAAAAGTGAAAAAGAGCCTACAGCACTGAGGTATAGATATACCTTTCTCATTTCATTTTAGTTCAGGGAACTGGAATAAAAACCTAAAATGTTCTCATGATTTGATTATCTTTAAAATAATATTATTGGTTAGTGTTACACTCCTACATTTGGTAAATATGAAGGATTTGTCATTTTTTCAGTGACCATTAAAAGGGGAAGGTAGAGACACTGAATGCTGAATTAAAAAAGGGGGAAGTTTGTTTATCTTTACTGAATTGTCTGCTGAGGGTTTTCTTCTGGATATCCAGGAAAATGCAAAGCATTGAACAGAAAAGTTACTGAGCAAAAAATTTACTAATCTCCAATGTCCATACTAGCGGCTTCAGTTCAGAGGGGCAAGGTACAGTGAAACACATTCATGTTGCTGTCTGAGTGACAGGCACCCACCATGGAGGAGAAATGTGTGAATGAGCGAAAGAACAGGTCACTGCAAAGAAGAATGAAAGGCACTGCCACTGGATGGTGATAGAGTAGCCACAAGATGTACATGTGACATAGAAAATGAAGGATAGTAAGTGGCATATTGAGGAAAATTTTAATTTTGAAAACTGGAAGTGGAAGATTTTGAAGTGGTGAGAAATAGAGAAAGGCAAAGGAAAAAGAACTGAAAATACAGTGGAGCTTGCAAGAGGAGAGAGACCTTTCAAGGACAGACAGAATGAAGATAGTTGGCCTATAGAAACAGGAAAAATTGATAAATATATTGCCTTTTATTCTTCTTCTTGGTAACCTATTGTTAAGGAGTTGGTTAGTTTGGGTTTGGAAACAGAATAGGGAGTTGGATTTAGAGAAGGAAGGCATCCTCTTTTTCTCCTTCCAACATGCGGAAAACATACTTCACGTAGCTCTCTTTAGTGAAATTTCACTAGAAAGTGACTATTTTGCTATTTCACTGATTTCACTGTCATCTCAAGGCATTTCTAGGTTTTGGCTTTGAAAATGTGGTACCCTTAGAAAAGAAAGATTGGGAATTCCTTCTTTCACACTTTCATCATTTATTTTGCTTAGCAGTATGCACCATGCAGAGGGTTTGTGCCAGAAAAAAAAAATATAAAAAAAAATATCAACAAACCACAACTAAAATGTCATCATTGACACTTCATTTTTTTTTCTTGCATCCAGTAACATACTCAGTTTAAATCTTTCACTCTTTTCAAGGACAAGTTTTCTCTGTACGCCTGTAACACAATAAATCACATAATTACTTGAACTTTTAATTTCAGAACTTCAGGAGCATGGTCTGAGAATGAGGAATGACAGCATTGCTGATTGTAGATGTTAATATCTAAAACTTTTAGCAATTACATGAAGGATAGTTTGGAGTAAAACAGCCACATTTACTTTTGATTTGAAGTACTTTTAACTAGCTGTGTTCTGGTCTTACAATAATAGTTCTCACATAAAACAAAGAAAAGTTAATCTGATATTTTGTAGCTTCTCTTTATGTCTCATAAAGCAGACTTGACAAGGGTTAATGCTTTACACACACAAATCCCAGAAGTCCCTGGAGACCTCCTTTTCCTCTCAATAGTCTTCTTTTCTACCTCCAAATCCCATAACAGTTCAGTTATAAAAGTTTCTATGTCACAGCTAGTCTGAATCTTTGCCAGTCTTTCCTGGTAAGCAAAGAACAGTTCACTTTGAAGCAGGTTAGACTATAAAAAAAGTGGAAAGAGGAGACAGAAAAATTACCTTACTAGAACTAGGTGAGTGTTTGTTTGTTTTTTTTCCGAGGTCTTGATTACCAAAGGATATGAAGAGTCTGATTCCATGTCGTGGTAGATGTTGAACTCCTCCCTGATTCACGGCATTCTTCTCTGATCACTGGAATTACACCAGTGTTAGGGCTGATGTAAAATTGCAGTGCCTTGAGCTGTTCAAAGGAAGTCCTCTGAGGTTTTACCCACCCCACAAAATTAAACAGGAATAGGGTTAGTAAGTCTAGAAGGAGTAGTGTTAGTAAGTCTAGAAGGAGCAGCAATGACATGATGGAAATGACAGTCACCGTCCAAGTCCTCCAGGCCGTCAGCTATATCACCTTCATTTCTATGGCTAAATTAAAGCTACAGTGGTTTCGCATCTTCATTTTGATAAGTATACATACTCCTAATAACTTTGATTTGTTCCAAGTAATATCTATAGCTCCCTAATGTTATGAAGCAATATAAAAAGGAAATCCCATGTGTTCTTGGCATATGGTGTCTACACTGTGCTATGAGACTGTAATTTGGGAAGGATGATACACTGCTAAAAGAAAATTAACAGTGTTTTTCCAAAACATTTAAAAGCTGAGGTGATATTGCTGAAACACCATCATTTCATGTCTTTGTTGCTGACACAGCTTATGTTGAAACAGTTTCATTAAAGTCATTACAGGGTCAATGGAAAATCTCCGTGCGTATCTGAAGTATTTTGAGTGATTTATGTGAGTCCATGGATATTCATTATGATGATACTCTTTCATGTTTCCATTGACAGGCAGAACAATGTCACCTGTAATGTCCAAAATAAATTATATCATCGTAAAGCTGGACTTTAAATGCAACAAAATTAAATTTAAGATAACTCTTAAAGTTTGACAATTAAGGAAAGTTAAAGGACATTTTTCAAGTAGCACTTGTCACCCTAAATTGCCCTGCTCTGGGTAAGTGTTAGCATTCAACAGGCTTTGTGACACAGAAACAGACATATCAGCTGTAATCTGTGTTATAAGTGCAAGTAAAAGAATGTAGTGATCGAACCGATTCTAAATTCTCCCACCTTTTCTGGCTTATAGGTACTGTGTATCAATATACTCTTTTCAATGCCATGCATCTCAGATGCTGCGGTTTTCTCTATTATGTGTTTGCTGTTGTCTGTAGCTATCAAAAGCTCTTCAGTGAGGGTTCATGTGTAAGTACGGATCATTATCCCCAGTAATTCTGCAACCTGGCCCAGTGAAAATAGGGAGTGCTCGTGGAGCTCGTGGATTTCCTGTGATGGTCTGCCTTTATATTGTTATTTATGTAGGGTGATGATAACTGAAGACTGAGATAAAAGTGCCATTGTGCTTAGGAGCTCTGTAGCTGGTAATAAGAGACTGTCAACAGTTTAGCACAGGGACTATCACAATTGACTAAAGAGGTTCAAAGCCAGAGAGCACAATAAACAAAGATTAAATTATTTGCATGAGGTTATTTAGCAAATCAAAACCAGAATTGGAACTATGGCTTTGTTTCAATTTTCCCCTAGATTCAATGAGGCTAAGATTCATCCCACATATTATGGCTTTCATGCATTATTCCCCATTCCACATCAGGCCTAGCATACACCTTAATTTTAAAATATGGCAGGCCATATTCAATACAGTATGTTCATTTTGCTGAACATACAAAACCAAACTGGAAACTGATTTATTTGATCAACTGAAACAGAGGTCAGCCAATTTCCTCATCAATGAAGCACTGAGGATTGTGAGCAGTATTCACAAAGGTCTGAATCATGCTGGCTATTAAATGTTCTGGATCAAAGTGCCGCTTTCAGAGAAATAGTGGAAGTTAACATTAATGGAGTAGTCAGCATTTCTAGTACTGTTGCTAACAACATTGGCCTATTTGTCCTTTGATGATGATGTGCCAGAGCCCTTTCCACCCAGTAATTACACCAGGGCAGATTAAATACTACAACATTTCCCCTTCCACTTTTTTTAATCTTCTTTGTTTCTTGTATAATGTTTTCATGCAGCTGTTCGTTCTCTAAAGCCTGAGTTTTTCTCTGAAAATGCTTTTGTATCCATTACACGGTCCCTAACTTCAGGATCCAGTCATACTATAGTAGTTTTCTCTAAAACATGAAAGATACTATCTCACATCTGTGTCACATTTCTTGAAAACATGCACTGTTCCTGGGGAAAAGAAAATATCGTTATAAAAGCTGGATGTTCTTTCATAATCATATAAAGCAATCAGAGTGGTATTTTAGTTCTTTGTATTAAATTGGTCAAGTTAAACAAAAACAAACAGGAAGGAGATCAAGTGAAAGAGACAGATCTAACTAACTTCCCAATGTAGAAACCTAGTATAATGCTGAAATTAAGCATAAGCTTAATATCCTCAAGGACACTATCTGGGAAAAAAACATGACATTGTGAGAATCCAACTTAACACACATAATTTGCAGGCTGTTTTCTTAGATTTGACTGTTAAAAAAGAGTGAAAACTTCAGTAATTTTATTCAGTGATAAATAGTTAGTTAATGAAGAAAATAGACTTTATTTTCCCAATTTAAAGCTGTACCTGCATGATAATCTTGTTGCATATCGCCTATCTACTGTCAGGGCATCTAACTCTGCTCAGGCCAGCAATTTTGGTCTGTGAAACAGTGCATCTTAACAGTCCCATAATGAACTGGTGAAAACAGGCATAAAAGTAATGAACCCTGGAGTTATGTGTAGAGAAAACATTGTGCTCTGCTTTAGCAACTTTACATTTGTTTAGCTTCTTCATTGCAGACCAAGAGCCACACAGTAAGGAATGGAAACAAGATGGGTAGAATACATGCACAGAGCAAAATTTGTAAAGTCAAAGCATGTCTAAAGTTTCCCAGTAGCTAAGACTGCTGAATATCAGAAGATTTGGTACTTAATTGTATGTAAGAGATATGTGATTTTTTTAAATTAAACAACAAATAGAAAAATGTATGTGATTTTTTATTTCCATTAAATTCACTTTAAATGAGTGATTCTGACTGAATTTTGTTGACTTTTTTCAGCAAACTGGTACACTTAAGCTCTGCTTCAAGTAGCTTTATTACCTTATGCTTAGCCCTTTTTTCCAGTGCTGAGAATTAAGTGTTTAACTCAGGGCAATGGAGAAAATCTAGTTCAAGAAGCAAAACAACTATTTTAGTTTGAGGTTTTTGCTTGTTCCAAGAGAAGTAATTTCCATAAATTTCATATTTATATGCCAGGGATGCTATTAGATTTGCCTTAGAAATATGTATTCATACATATCACCATATGGATGTACTTTATCAATTCTGAAACAATCAGGAGTTTCTGAAGCAGTTCATGACTGGATTAATGAATTGACAAGTTCAAGATCTGATGAGTGCTGAAAAGTTGACTGCTTTCTTAAAACACACTAATCAATTAGAGGCAAGATCACAGAGCAATACAGAATCATTTGATTCACTGTCAGATTTATAGATTTTCATAGAACCTTCTTTTCTTTGGTTTTCATTTTTATTTAGATTATACAAGTGTGTAACAAGAATACAGATCCATTTCCCAGTGGTTACAGGAGTAGTAATTTTTTTTAAATGGATAGGTAAATGGTTTGAACCTGTAGCTGAATGTTCAATTTACCAGTCTGGGGATGCTCTAATTCTTTTGGTTAAAAAATAAGAACGCAGAATCAAATCCACTCGTTTGGAAATTAACTGGGGAAAGAAAAAGAAAAAAACCCACAAGGCCAAAACAAATTAATAAAAAATAATAAAAAAAAAAAAACCCAACCAACCCCCTTCACCTCACCACCCCCCATCCCACCCCCAAAAAGAAACCAACCCAAAGAAGCCCCCAGATTCTTTTAGGAAGTGATGGAAAAAACCATAAAAACATCAGGATAACAAGAATAGCTGAAAAACAATTCACAACCTGTAGTGTGATTCAGACAAATAATTATATCAGAAAGTTGTTCTGAGAAGTTGTGAACACCTTGATTTGCCTTCTAACTCATTTTATTTTGACTCGCAGAGCAATTCCATTATCCGTCCATCCATCCATGTGTCCATCTGTCCGTTCCTTTCCCTCAATAACTAGTAGTTTCTTCTACAGCTAATATTTTTGATGTCTTTGAATTAGTTTCTACTTAATCCTCTACTTGTGAGGTTTTTAGTCATTAACTCAGGGTCTGTGCAGTATAAAGAGGTCATAGGTGAGCCAAGTCCTAAAAGGTACTCATCCAGTAATCAGGGGGAACAAAAACTTGACCAGTCTTCATATAAATTGCATCCTACCTTTCTGGCATCAAGTTAGTCCCTAGTTTTCCACTGCACACTCTATGTATTATCATGATTGTGAACTTCATTACTTAAGGCCTAAACCTGTGGAAAGTTCTGTCAGTGCTTAACTTTAGGCATATGACTTGAACAAATCTGGTCTGAGCATAATGTTTGCAAGCTTCAAAAGCTGGAGAATGTGCCTTTGTGACTCTTAATTGAATTAAATTAAACCTCTCCCTCTCAGTTAACCTCTTTATCACAGCTTTGCAATTTAGTCCTGTAACACCTAAGTTCAGACCAAATTAGTCAAATAGATTTGGATGTTTGGCTTGGCTTAGTCTTAATTTCTTCACTGCACTTCTGCTATCAGCCATTTTCACCATAAAATAAAGAAAACCTTCCTGTCTTATTGGGCTCTTTCTGTCCTGACTTCATTCATTGGGTACAGGTGGAAATGACACAAATTGGACCTTAAAGCAAAAGAGGCTCTAGCAAAAGAATGCAAAAGATGCATTCTGCTTAGCTTGCATATTCATTACAACATTGGACCATTCTGTTACTTAGAATTCAGAACTGTAGAAACACTACTATATGTTATGTATGAAAAAAAATCAAAGATCACTAATAGATAAGCTAGAGACCTAATCAGTTTTGCTTCCTTTCCCACCCCCCACCCCATACCTCTGTGGCACTAGGCTGTGTCCAGCCAGGCCTAACACAACCTAACTCAAAAACATTTGTCTTACCACAATACAGAGAAGGGGGTTTATTCCTTCAAAAAAATTTCATCAGTAAACACAAATGCCTGAGCCATTTTTCAGTTAGTAGACAGTAATATGTTCCTGTCATTACTGGATAGAAAGAAATGTGGGCTATATCATGCATCATGTTGAAGCGGGCTACAGTGTGTTTCACCTACCGTCTCAAACAACTTAGTGTTTGAGGTAAAGAGGTAAAGAATATCCACATGTTATTTCAGCAAGGCTTCTAGTGCCCATTTGTTGCTGACTTTTTTATTTTTATTATCCCCTTACTAAATAACAAGCAGGAGAGGCCTTTTCTCCAGAAAATGCGTGATAAGAGACAGTGCAGATGTGGCTTGAATGTGCCATTTTAAAATAAACAGGAGGCAATTTTTCCTGATCTACAGCAGCTGACTGATACCGGTTCTATTTGCTATCATTACTATTAGAAGAATGATCTGTTAGGACTTTACTTTCCCCCAGAGAAGCTTAAGTTAAAGCTCCAAGGACATTTCAAATAGATTGTAATAGTTCAGACATTCTTATCAGCAGCACGCTATGAAACTGTGCTGGCTTTCCCTTTCTTTTCCTACAAGCCTATGAGGCTTTTCTCATAACAAAGGAAGGGTAAAACCTACGCACCTAAGTGTAAAAGCAACACTATCAAACTGCAAGGTGCTAGCATATAAACAGCTGTAGATGACTTTGCACCTTTTCTGACTACGCAGCCTTCTATACCTGTTGTCTGTAAGGTACCTGTTGACATTCCATTTGCAGAGAAGAATTTGTCCATACTCCAATGAAAGCTGCAGCTGATTAATTAGAGAATATGCCCCCTAAAATGCAATGAGTAACTTTTGGTCTTAGCGATGAGGCTAGTAATATTAATAAAAAATAGTCGGCATAGCCAGTAGGGGGTAAATAGCTTAGTGTCTGCATAAGATACTTTATATATATATGCTTTCTTTATAAGATGAAATAAAATCAATCTGTCAAACCAACATATCCTATAATTCTACCACCTCTGTTTTTCTGTTTGGTTATGTTTGGTTGCTGTTGGGCAGGGGGTGGGGTGGGGGGGCGGTTCATTGTAAATCAGAGCCTCATTTTGCTAATTGCTCGTAATTCCTTATCTACTTGCTGTGAATTAGGGACAGACAAAGTCCTTGTCTTTATTGTTTAGAACAAATTACAGAAAGAGAAATAGGTATGTATGGTTTATCTACTTTTCCGAGCAAGTTAACAACAGAATTAAGGATACAGCAGTTTCATGCTTCTCAGTACATAAACACTCCAGATACTCACAAATACTGTTTTAGAGTAGATTATTAAAGTCTTAAGTATTCCAAATCCTGCACTGCTAAGACTATAGTCTCTTTGGGCTTTGGAAAATAAGATCAGATAGTTTAAACTGTATCTGCTGTAGAATGGCATTAAAACCAAATTTATCCTCCAGCTCAGGAATCAAAATTTAAGAAAAAAAAAAAAAAAAAAAAAAAAGGCAAGTAAACTCTTCTTACATGTTAGAGCTAATACACCCATCAATACTGCATGAACTGTGATAAAATCACTGTTTTTTTCTGATTAGCTTGCACAACTCCTTGTAGATTAACATAAATGTCTATTGCAACACATCCATATTTTTTATGACACAGTACTTTGAATTTTTTATTTGTTTACTTGAAATTCCCCTTTTTGTGTACCTGCTTTTGTGATGACCATTGAACAACAGAATTATAGTGCTTGAGAACTGCACCACAGAGCGCAGAAGTGAAGGGACATGTGTTATAGCTCTAAATTACCTCAACAAGATAATGTTTCAGCACATTAACAATGGTATTTTTAGACTGCAGTTTATAGTATGCAGTTATTAGACTAATGGTTTCAAGTATACCACACAGACACATATTGTCATATGCAATTATACTGTGATGTATCTCATATCCACTTCTTTTATTGTTCAGTTTCCTTGATTACCTTGACTTAGTGATTGTATTGAGGGTTTCAAGTTTATTTTTCTGAGATTCAAAATGATTATGATCAGCTGGAAAACATAAGCAGAACAGCTCTGCTTCTATCTCAGTGTCTATGCTTTGACGGCCTGGTAAACAAAAATTAAATCCAGAAATTTTTATGACTTTGTACACCTAAGTAAAGGGATTTTCTCTAAAGAAAAGTTTGTTTATTAAAAGTTTCACCTATGACCTTTAAAAACATGATGCACATTATTCAGAAAGCAAAGAACAGTGAAAGCCAAGTGTTCTTTTCACTAGAAACACTCTTCTAAAATGATTTCATAACAAAATCTGAAGAGATACCAAGGACAATAGAAATATAATGTTCCTTGGAGAGAAAAAAAAAGGTGTTGTTTAACAAAAATGCTGGCAGTGCATTGAAGGAACTCAATAAATCCACAATAATATAATAATGAATTAAATTTGCCTATTGTGCTTTCCTAACAGTGCCTTTATTTATTTCTGTTTACTACCTGTTTCATCTTTCTGCTTGCCATTAGATGCTCTATTTTTTTCCCCCGTGTTAATGGTTCTTTAGATAATTACCATCTTAAAGCATAAAATAAGAGAGTTTCTCTATTTTTGTTTCTTCATACAAAGAAAATGAAAAATATGGATATACAAACTGAAAGTGCTATAACGGTTACCTTGATTATAAAGGTCTGTATAGTTGGCCTAATTATATGAATATGTTGCTATAAATTTCAGATTTTAGGTCTAACACATGCTATTGTGCTATAGGAATCATGAAGCCTGCGGTATTCTGTGATTTAACAGCAATGGAATATGTGATGTTACAGAGCTCATACTAGAATTGCTAAGAACTGAAAAGAAATAAAGTGAAACACTGTTCCATTTCCATATTAGCACTTCATTTAAAAGTATAGTCTGGAGCACAACAAAATAAGATTATTCTCCTGGTGATTTAAATATTAACTTTTATTAACTTTGTGTTGCTGTACCACTTAATCCTTGATACTGACCTACTTTTCTCTTTAATTATTTGAAAAAATTATTGTGTAGAGACTTATGTCCTTGTTTGGAGAAAAAAACCCAACATACTGTTGTGGGCTGTAATTAAAATAACTCACATTGACTGAAAGTTTTAGCTTTAACCTTGTTAACTCCTTACAAGTTCCCAGGGAGGCTTGCAAGCAGTTTATTTTAAGCTGATATAAAGTCTAAATTAAGATCATATTCAATTTAAACATAATGGTAGAATTAGATGGGATGTTGGCAGAGTACTGTTGTAGGACAGTGGAGATCTCTGTTCATTTCCCAGTTTGGACAGCAGATACTGTGACTGACCTTGGATAAAACAGTCTGTCTCAGACTCTAATTTCCCATCTGTGAAAGGGGACTAATATCTTCCTAGCGCAGATGCATGTTTTGAAAATAATGTCTATTCATGACAGTGAGACAATTACTCAGTGAGGTTTATAAAGCTACTTGATAGTTTTACCAGCTGTAATGCTAGGCGGTGACACGCGTTATGAACAGTGTGCCTAGAAAGGATATATTCAACCTACTAGAACCAGTTGCTCCTGTACAGCTCCTCAGAGTATGGCTAAATTCCAGCTTTATCATCTTTATATTCATACTTCCCCCAGCCCCCACCCCCCACCCCGTATCCACTGACTCTAGCACTTTCTGTTCCATGCATTTTGGTTGTATTTGAATTTACTCTTTCTGATAATTTTTTTTTAAGTCTACAAATTAAGACTAATTGTGACTGACTAACAAACCCCTACAATGGAAGAAGGCTCAGAGGACATGGGCAAGGAGATATGCCCATGAAGCTCAGGGCATAATGCATGGTTGGACTGACCACAGTTGTTTCAACGAAGTTGATTTATCTCAATACCATGGGGACCAGAGCATGGCTTTTGTTTTAGGTAAGTAGCTATGAGTGCATCAAGTGGTAGTAGAAATGCTTCACCCTCAGCTCACTGGAAGAGTGTGAATGTCCTCCAAGGTAGCCAGACCAGCATAGGGGGAGAGAATACCTGGCTCAGCCCAACATGGAGCATAAAACCTGAACAACTAACAAAAGAATTTCAAAAAGAGCACTAGGCTTGAGCTGAATTCAACCAGTCTACACTTTCCTGTTGACTGGGGGTCATGATGGTATTACTAGAGACCAGTAATGAGAATCATATTGGTACTGTGATGGAACTGTGTATTGCAATTGCAATATATGCATTTTGCTAAGTGTAAATTACATTTGTAATGTGTTTTTTGTATCTATTTTGTATCACTCTGCTAAATAAGAAATCCCATGTAACATAATCTTTAAATAGGTAAATCTGATATTAAACATTATACCCTCTGTGTGTGGAATATCTAAAAGAACCCAGTCAGACAGTATTGGGCTTGGATGCTAATTCACACCCAGCTTCTGAAATATGTAAATGACATGGTGGCTAATGCAACTGACTAAAAATAAATCTTGAAGCAGGTATTCCTCTGCCTTTTAATAGGCATCAGTCAACAATTTTGATCTCTGAACACAACAGTTTCTTTAAAATGCAGGATTTCTCTTTTATTTGCAGAGCAGTTCTCTATGCATCCCAAAGTTTTAGCTGCTATGCAGGGTCCATCTTCAGGCAGCTTTATTTGCTTTCCTCATGTTTTGGGTAGCCAGCATCATGTAGAACAAGAGCTGCAAGAGGATAAGAGGTAATAAGCATGGTGTGGTGGTGTATAAAATGTAAATGGTATGAAATGGTCATGCTAATATAGGCCTCAGCTGGCACCACACCATCTTAAACAGATGTTCCATACAAAGACTAGTTACAAAAATTAATTTAAACCCAAATATTACCACACTGCAGAATTAGATTATACTTCTTTATTTTCAGGCTGTGTTACTAGCTCCTGATGACCAAAATAATCTCAAATAGGGTAAGGATTTGCATTATGTTTTGAAGAACATAAAAGGGCAACTATTAACAGCCTCTTGTGATAACAATTCATAAATGGACTACAAAATATAAAAATATGGTTTTGTAGAGTACATTCCAGACAGGAACTACAAAGTGTTATACTTTGTGATTGTTTAAGGATTGCTGAAGAACAGTGCTGAAGAATCATTTCTTACTCCTAAAAGTACATGCTGGTCTGCCAGTATGAGTCAGAAATGACCTCCAGTGGAAAGAAGGCAGGAGAGAAGGAAGGAAATGCATCTTTTTCAACATATTTTCCACTTTGTTGACATTATATATGAACAGTTACAGTCTTTTCTGTCAAATGTTTCAGACTAAGAAATAAAGTTTGTTTCCAGCTGAGACTGTGTGAAAACTAAAATTCACAGGTTTCGTAATGGGTTTCTAACTGGAACTATGATTCCAAACTATGCACTACTAATCACTAAAGAAAAAGATACATTAATTATACAAAATTCAGTTACTGATTTCTACAAATCTTTGGTTTTCATTAACATTTCTTTTTAAGCATTATAAGCAAATCTAGATGGAGTTCATACCTTGTGATAGACAAAGGTAAAAGATAATGTGCTCATACACTTAAGATGGCTTCCAAACACAGCTGACAATAGATAACCTCACCAGATCTCTCTCTTCAATTTTTTATTATTGAAAATTTTTCTTCTACTTGTAAGACATAATTTTCTTTCATCTATAGCTAAGCGAAAGATGTCATGGGTCACTGTGATATCCGTGGTTTGTATTGCTCCTGAGCTGCCAGTAGGACATAGGAAGAGGTTGGACTGAAATATTTCAAGTGGTTGTGTTAAGAATTTCTGTTGTTTAGTATTTGCATACCATGACTGGACAGAACTTGTGGGTATTTTCCCCTTAGACTGTGTGCTTATAATGGGAAAAACATTCAGCAGACTTTCTGGAGGAGGCATTGTTCAAGGTGAAAGTCTACTATAAGGAAAGGCTACATTAAATGTAAGTGCACTCAGCTCAATTCTATGTGCTTTTAATCACAGCTGCAGAGCTGAGTGCTAACCTTAATCCAGTGCTGCCTTTAGCTCCGCTAGTGCTTTCAGAATTGCATACTTGTCAGAGAATAAGAGATCTACTACTATTTTAATAGCCCTAGGCATTCCCTTAATTCTTGCTATCAGTCTTATAATTCACACCTTTTGACTCTCATCAAAATATGTTAAAAGATGGCGGTGTTTGCATAGCAAATTGTTATGTGGCAGTGTCAAAAATATTGTTTCATTAAAAAAAAGGTATAGATCTCAGTAAAAAAGAAAAAAAATATATATAAAAAAAGAAACAAAAAAAGATTAGCAGGGAGTACCAGGCTTTAAGCAAAATACAAAACAATTAAAAACAATGAAGTGAATAAGATTTTACTGAAAATCCAGATGAAGTCTCCCTGAATCCACCTTGGTTTCAGAATTCACTTTGGAAATTCCCCAGTACTGAATAAGATTTGAATCTGGGGTCCCAGCTACTTCCCATAATAGAGTTAAAGTTCTCAATGTGAAATAGTCTACTTAGCACAACTTAACACAGGCAGAGCTAGTCTGGGAACTGACTTGATTATCTCCGAGAGCACCACACTGAGCTGTATTATTGCATTGGTATGGGTCAGCCAAGCAGCAGATTGGAAAGGCACACTATCAAAACTATTAACAATTTCACTGTATAAAGTAGTTCATTTAAAGTTGTTCGGGGTATATCTCCACACAGCATTTCATTCTACCGCGCCCTAGCACTTGTAAAGAATTTGACCACATTTTTCCTCAAAATACAAGGACATATAGATTAAGGTCTGCACTAGTGAAAATGTCTAAAAACTGCTGAGGGAAATTCTTTTTAGTTGATTAAATTAGTAAATAGTCCAAGTCTTCTGTAAATAAGGAGCTGTGTTTTCCATTTTTTTTATTTTTTTTTTGGTTCTGGTTAGTTCAATTCTCTCTATTTCAAAAGTAGATACAATGAAAGATTAGGAATATGAAATCTTAGATTAGGGAATTTACAGAGCAAACTGACATACACAGAAAGAACTTGACATTATTTGGGCCAAATGCATTCGTAGGATTTTTTGGTTTTAACTATGAAATTTTATGCAGACAAAAAAAAATCATTACAGGGAAGCCTAGGTCTTGGAATTACACAGCCAGTTTCCTAGCAGTCAATATTTTTTTTTTTTTCCCCAAGAACTGTTACTATGTTTGCTTCACAAAGATACTATAATAGCATGCCTGTCCAACCTTCATTTGGCTGTAGATGAGTGAATACTGCTAGATAATTGCTTCTTTCTGTCAAAGCCAGGAAAATCTTAATTTGGATCCATCAGGGGGAAAAATTTTTTCAACCAGCAGACTCAACCTATTAGAGTAATCTTAGCCTTACATGACTGAGAGCTTTCAATAGCACACAAGGGCAAGCTGACCTCATCTTTCTTATGAAAACTGGTTGCCAATTTTTACTTTTTATTTGAGAAGTGCATATGTACTGATTAATTGTGAATCTGATTTTGCTTTTTTTCCAATGTCCGTGTTTTGAATCTCTAATTCCTTAGCACAACCTGTCATTAGTGTGCTGATCTCAGGCTATATATATGCACACAAAAAAGCACAGCAGTAAACATGCATGTGCAGCTTCATTAAAGCTTTTCATTAAAGGTTTTCAAAATTTTGAAATCTGAATTATCTTTTACATGTTTAAACTATGATACCATGTGATTTTTATATTCCAAACTTTTGCTTGGAAATTGTGGATTTTTTATGGATTTTAAAAAGGAAAGGTAAAAGGTGGGCAGAAAAATCAAAAGGGAAGTATCAAATCTTCTGAACTGTGAAGCGATACTGGCTTCGTAAGGTTTAGCTAGCATGCTTACATACCTATATACAATACATACATACCAATAATGTATCTCTTCTGAAGCACCTTCTACATGACAAAGGAGGTCTAGCACTGAACATCCATGCTTTTTTTTAGAGAGAGGAGTAAGAGGCAGGGAGCTGCAAATTTAATAACCAGGACAAGGCAGTTTGCTGCAGTACAGCCTCATGTTGTGTTATTTCCCCCATAAAATACAAATGCGTAATCCTTAGAACTTCAGCTCAGCTTGACCAAAACCACAGAAGGGGAGCTTGGGCAAGCAGCTGAGCCTTCAGGCTACTGGGGGCAATAACCTCTGAAAGAAGAGGCAGGCAGCAGCAGGCAGCTGACGTGGTTGCAACTAGATGTATGAAAAGGGTTCTTTTTCCTTATGGGAAATGCTTCTGCTTTTTTGATCTCCTGCAGCGGCAGACTCTTTATGGGCATTATAAAGCCTATCTCTGTAACGACTAGCTAGTAGAGTTGGCCAGAGTGCAGGCTGTCTTGGTTTAGTTTTGATATTTTTTTTTCCACAAAGACATTCTCAAATAAATTACAATTTTTTTTTTTATTTAAAAAAAGTAACATTGTAATAAAGCCAGTGACATTTAGGAGGGAATAAAGTCACTAACATAATTTTAATTGATTGGTTGGTTTAGAATTTCTTGCAGTGACCTGAGGTGAAAAATTGCCACTTTATCTATAGTGTGTCCTCGGATTTTCTTGTGACATTCTTCCTCTTGGGTTCATCGGTGTTTGAATACAGGTGAGATGAAAAGTAAAAGCAGTAGTTCCAGCAAGAACAGCAGACCCCTTTCAGGGGCCAGCATTGAGGCCCCTCTTTGAGGCTACAGATCAGTCCATTTGTAATGGGAATATGTTTTCCTACATGTCTACAGACTGCTATTTCAAAAATCACATTTGTCCTTATATTAATTGACATACTTAGTTTCTGGAACTTCTGAGTGATAAGTCTGAAGTCACACTCTCACTTTTCTACTTTCTTCTTACCATGTGTGTCAGCTAAAATGCAAATTTTGATTCATTTGCCTTGCCCAGCATGGCAAACAGGTATGAATATATATTTACTATATTTGGCTTGCTTGCTTTCTTAAAAAAGTCTAGCTTCATTTAATAGCTGATGCTATTCCATTCCTGCCTAATTAATTTTGGTGACAGTTATGGGTTCACTATTGTCCTTTCTTTAAAACTTAGACAGCTCTGCCAGTTTACTTGAATTTATTGATCACATTTCTTAAGAAACAGCTAATTCTCTGACACCAATGAACAAGCGATCCCTAACGGTTCAGAAATATTCAAAATAGTATATAGGCATAATAAATGTCAAACTTAAAGACAGTATTTGAAATATATTTTGCTTTCCTCTATGTACATTCTTTCACAATGGTTTAGCTGTTTTCTTCTAGTCTTTTGTGATGTGTGTTTTCGCATGATACTTTTTTAAAAAATGTTCTTCATAACAATGCTGTGCTATGTGCTTCTGCAAATATTAAGCAGCAAATCAAGAGAAGAAAAGTATAATAGAGCTAAAATAATATTACCTCAGCTGGTTCTTCCACCATCACAGGTGCTATTGTTAAAGAGAACACTTATATTTATTCCTTTTAAAGAGCTTGCTTCCCACCCAGTTCTGAAGGATAAAAAGAAGGGGGGAAAGGAAGAAGAAAAGTTCAAGGAAGTAATTTAATACAGTAGTGCAGCCAGTATTTTAGTTCAGATCAGAAGGGCTTTTTCAAAATGCACCACCTCAAACACCCCACAGACTGTGCTTTGGATGCATTGCAAAGTGGTTTTGGATTGCACAAGCTAGATACTTTTGGGTGAAGATAAACTGAAAGTTTCTCTCCAGAAATGTACCTGATGCTCTCCAACTGCTAATAGAATTGGTTCTACAGACCACAGTGGAGCTAACGCAAAGTAAAACCCCTGAATGCATATAGTATCAACATTGAATCCTCAGCACTAACCTTCATTCAATGCATTAGCTCCCACTGTGCTGCACTGCAGTACTTGCTAATGTAGGTAGTAAATTAATATTAATCTATTATATACATTCTATATAAGTAATATTATATAAAGATACTGCTTCATATAATATTATCTATCCCTCCCTCCCACAGCTGTTGCTTGAGAGCTGTTGTAGCAGATCCTAATATGAGGTAGATGAAAAACAGAATTCTTCCAGGGGAAAGAAATTTAAGGCTACTTTTCAACAACAAAAATTGCTCAAAGTAGAGGATGCTCTTGGAACTCTTATACAGAGAACCCAGGGAGAAAAAGAGAATAAACTGGATGTCTGTAAGAGACATGAATCACCAGTAGGAGACAACTCTTCAGAAAAGGAACATTTTTATATGACTAGGCCAGGGTTCAGGAACAGATTGAACAGAAATAGCATAGATGCAGACGGAAGGCAGCAATGTCTTTGCTTTATCTGGTATTTTCTGTTTTGGGAAAGACAAAATTTTCTTTCCCAAAGAATACAGTTCTTAGAGGAAAAAGACAGTCATAGAAGGGCACTGCTTCTTCCTCTGCATGCAGTTTTTCTCATCAGCATCCATCATCTTGTATAGTTTCTTGTATACTTCTTCACTGGGTATTAAAAATAACTTACTTGGTGTTGGGCAAGATTTTGAATTGAAGGCTGGAACGTAAGTATCACCATTTGCAGACATGAAGTCAGTCTGTGTGGTGATCTGCCACGCCACAGATATCACATATGTTGAAATGCTTGTAGTTCAGTCACAGAGGACTTGTACTACACTCAAGAACCTCACAACAAAAACAAAAATGGAACAGTTCTCCAAGAGAGCAACGGTGACACCATTAAGACCTTCACAATATCATAAACCAACTGCAGTGTGAAACCTAACACTTCTCTTTGGGTGTTTCTGCATTAAGTGCAGTAAATTTTGAAGATATGGAATGATCAATATGAAGATTACTCTTTTTGATAGTGTTCCTATTCATAGATTAAGTTGATTTTTTGAAACTATGTGAATAGAGCATTTCTGGTTAAATCACCTTTGGTCTGCCACAACATTCTTACCTCTAATACGGAGACGGACTTCATGGACGGACTATTAAATGGATAGGGAGTTGGCTAGGTGACTGCACCCAGAGAATCAACAGTTCCATGTCCAAGTGGAAATCAGTAATGAGTGGTGTCCCTCAAGGATCCATAGTGGGACCAATACTGTTTAGCAACTTCTTCAATGACACAGACAGTGGGATTGAGTGTCTCCTTAGCAAGTTTACAGATGACACCAAAATGAGCGGTGCAGTTAATACACTAGCGGGAAGAGAAAATGCGAAGGAAGTTGGCTGGCTTCAATGAAAAGAATTAGGTTTCACTTAACACTGTGGTGAAAACCAAAGATATGTTGAAGTATGTGGAAAAGATTCCTCCCTAGGATTCTCTGTGGCAGGTAACTTGCTCCTCACCCAAACATCCAGCATGTTCCCTAGAACCCACTTCTTGTCATCCCAGATGTTGCTGTTTCTGTCATGTTCAACTCCTGCCTTAAGGTTTTCCTGCTGCTTAAGTTAGGAGGTAAATAAGACCTCTCTTGGGGGCCAGATGAAAAAGGGTATGCCTGCTTTGTGATGCATTTGTATCTTACCAGAGGGTAATAAGAGCTCCACATATAATGCTAGAAAACCCTTCTTTCCTGAAAGGGCATGATGTCGAGCCTTTTGGTACCCCTTTCTTGAGAGGGTCTTTTTAAGATAAATTTACACCTACAGGTTTCCTTTCATTTAGATCTGATAACTGATTTCATCAGGTCATCAACTCATATCTCGGTTCCTTTGTCCTGTAATACTGGGGATGTCCGTTATATTAAAAAAAAACCAAAAAAGCTCTTTGAAAATCACAACAAATTAAATTGGTATTACAGCACGTTGAAGTACTTTGGTTAAACTTGTGATCCATTAAAAGTTTTTCCATGAATCATTTTAGCAGAGCTTAATTTTAAAAGTTAATAAGAAAGTTAACACTCCAAGTCACCCTTACACTACCCACACCATTATTTCTTTGAAACTTCTGATATACAACACTGTGCATGTGCTCATGCATTCTCAGCTGTCCTGTTCATCTTTTTATATTTCTTATTGATGCTGTAGAGATCTCTGATGGCTGCAACACCAACTTCTAATTTCTATTTAAGTACAATTCTTCCTCTTAGCTATTATACTTCATTGCAAGATGAACATATGTATGATATTTCAAAAACTCTTCATGGTGTGAAAAATACAGAGGTACTTAGCTTTCTTGAATTATCTGGGAAATGTAGTCATTGAACAGGTAATACAAGGAAATGAAAGAATAAGACTATTAGATTTACAGTAAATACTGTAACTTGATCTAATTATGCTTAGAATCTACTGTTTGTAAGGAATTTGCCTTTGTGATAGGACTTTATGGCTCATGTGGCTTTTGAAGAATCCCTCACAGCTGACTGAGTTTCCAGTTCCTTCACTACACTTGTCCAAATGCTGATGGGTTTCTATCGATTCTTTAATGAATTTTTATGTGACCAAAATGAATGCTACTCCCTCTCAAAAGCCTTTAAAGCCAACAGTGAAATCTTAACAAGAATTGTGATCTTTGTACCGAAGGCAAGAAACGTTTTAACTGTGGTCAAGGATCCAAACAAGTATTCTATAGTAAAAAAACTTTTGAATTCCATACACGGTTGATCTTTGTATAAGTGTTGTACAGTGCAAATAACTTTTCAGGGGCTTGTGATGATGGAGTTCCAAAAGTGCTACTCTGGTCTTGTCGTACTTCTGAGGATGAAGTTACAGTGTTGCCTCTTAGCTTCTCTAATACGGTGGGTACAGTTCTGAAATTGCTGTTCTTGGAAATCGCTAAATTAATGCATTAAAAAATGTATATAATATAAAATTATAGCATAATGAATCCATCTTGCAAAATGAAATTCTGGATTACTTTCTTCAAAGACTGCCTGAAGATTTTTTTGGAGGGCATCCAAACATCCCAAAAGCATTTTCAGGGCTATCAGAGAGTGAGGTATTCCTGAAATGTTCAGAAAGGCAAAAGTCTCAAGTGTGTTTAAATACTTCTTGTTTGTGGCGCAAGCATGCATTCCACACAGCATTCTCCATGTGAGCTAAATATAGAACAAGGTTTGCCTTTGGGTCTCAGGAGTAGGTACTAGTACAGATTTTTCTGATGTCTAAAAAGAAGAATATGTAAACTAGCCTTTTCTAAAGCAGGACCATTAACAGAGTTCCTTCCCACTGATCCCACTTACTTAGTTCACATATTGTAGGAATGTACCATTTATGTGTCTTGGGTCAACTTTGGTTAAAAGCAGACAAACAGTTAAAAGTGACTGAGATGGGGAAATGCTAAGCAGACTGGTGAATAAATTTAGGGTGATTGCTTAATTTTTACTTTTATGTTCTCAAGGAAACAGGTTAAAATGCAGGTGGAGTGACAGTTGATAACGGAATATCAAATTATAGCCAAATTTATTCTACTATAATGCATGTTACTGTATAAGCTCACGGAGGTAACTCATGATGTCCAAGTCCTAAATTCCTCAAAAAATTTGTGTGCTGCCAAGCTGGTTTGGATCATCCACTCTAGAAACTGATCATGACAGCTTTAATGTGGAAAGTGCTGTTATATCAACATGCCTCCAGTAGAAATAGGCTTGACTGCTTTCTGTGCTACATAGTAGTGATACAAACAGTAGTACTCCTTTTAGAAGAAAGAAGTGTTGAGAGTACTTTGGTCACAGCTTGCAGTACTTCTGAAGGACAGCAGAGATGAATTAGAATTATTTTCATTCTCATGAATTAATTGAAATAATTGCTTGTTAGCCTGCTGACCATTTGGCATAGGAGTGTGATAGTTTTAAAACATTTTGCTAAAAACAAAATGACCTGTTTGTCTTTTACAAGGTCTGAATGCTTATTTACTTACTGTTGTAATTGCTTACTGTTGTTGATAGGCTATGCATCCATGCAGGTTTTGTCATTAGGATTATGTTACAGCAATTTATTTTCTTTCAATGTGTAAAAAATGAAGTAATTTTACTGTGTGCAGGCCTTGATCAAATATAGCCTCTGTATTTTGCTGTGAGGCTGCATATCCTTATCTTTCAATTGGTTATATGTTCACTGATAAACTATTCCTGCAAGTAGCACTGTCCTTCACAACTCACCTGTTCCTATTTCTGTTACTCACATATATAACATCAACAAACACTCTTTTGCCAGGGTCGTACCATTCTCATGGTGCTAGCCTCATTAGTTTCTGTTATATCAGGTACTGCCTGTTGTTAATCACCTTAGAATAGGTCTTTCTCTGCTGTGGTAGGGTATAAAAGCAGATTACCTTTCATTTTAAGGACAGGTAATACTATTTATTTGAAATAAATAGAGTCACATTATTTTTTCCAATTTGTATGTAATGTCATTTCATTCTAAGTTATTTTCAGTTGAAAACTTTAGGATCAACAGGAAGTTAACATAGCTTTGTTGATTTCAGTGGAAGTACATCAGCTTGCAAACAAATGAGGATCTTTTTGTTACACTGCCATATCTCAATACTAAAACTCTTGTATTCTCAATACAATACCTATTTTATTGTCAGAGCCAGCCCTAATTACAGTGGTGGAGGAAGTCAAATGTAAGTAAAAAGCTAGTGGTTCCTGAAGGGTTGTTTAAATATATATATATATTACAAACAAGACAGGAAATCATAAATAGTTTGTAAGTATCCTCTTTGGTCTTTGAAAATGAATGCTGAACACTGTTTCAGTAATGTGTGAAACAAAAATTGTGTCTCATTTTTAGCTAAAAAAGTTTTTCTTAAATTTCTTTGTGTAGCTTCCTCTGAGAAGGCAACTGAGCAGCTGCTGAACCAAACTTCTGAAAAGGAGGGAAAAATAGGTGAGGACATATATCAACCTATTTAAAATAAAGGGATTGGATGTGTGTTCTTCAATATGCTGAGAAGGGTGACTGACAAAGATATGTAGGTATCAAAATGTTTTGAGAGTTATTCTACAGCTAAAGTTGCATTTCAGAATAGGCTTTTTGTGAAGCAAAAAACTAGTTCTTGAAAAGCCTTTATTGTGAATTTTCATGCAGAACTATGGCATTAGAAAGGAATAGCAAAACAGCTTTTTAATTACCTCAGGGAGACTTTACATGCAACTCTTGTTGGTCCATACATTTCCAGACAGTCATTGGGGTTTTTTTCCAAGCTAGTCACAACATCTGCTTTATCCATTCCCATCAGTAGGTCTGAAGTCTTCACTCAGCATTAAAAATGTCTAAAAATTAATATATGAAATATTCTATTTCGAAGCTTTCAAAGTTACTGGCACAGAATCTACCTGCAAAGAGCAGTAATGTCAAAGTCTCATAACAGCATGTTTCCTTCACACTGCAAAGCAATCTTAATATGACCATTACATTTTTGGCATTTCCTCTCCCATTCAGTCTTCTCAACATGCTATGGTGCCAGATTCCTCAGCAGCTGGTGAAAATAGCTTGCTAAAGGATAGCATGATGATAAGACTGAGTAAGGAGAGATAAGACTATATGTAGATTGTTTTCTAAGATAAATCATGTGTTGTGGTCAGAAGAAAGGATATGTTTAACCAGGTGGTTTAACTTCATTGCTTTGCTTTTGCAAGTCTGAATAAATACTCTCAACTTCAAAACTATGTGTATAGACTCTCAGCCATTGGAGAGAAAGAAGAGAGTAGCTGCCAAGAAATTTTCCATTAATCTGCAGGTAAATAAAATTCCTTTGTTTAAAAACCTTTTCTGAGATTTTTAATAATAGCCTTGCAATCAGGAAAGATCACTGACCTAATGCTTTTATCCAAGTGAAAGCAGAAGCTGAGCTTCAGCAGTTCTGCATTTTGCAAGAATTCTCTCAAAGCAGAGAAAATCAAAATTAGCATTGTTCAGCTTCTGCTGTAGCTGCGATCCTGTGAGCAAGAAGGAAGATTTTATTAGACATTTTAAGGGTGAGTGAAATCACAGTTTGAGCAATCAGTAGGGCAGCTGCAAGAAAGGATTGGCATCCTATGGAGAACGATTATTGAGCATCCCTCTGTTCTGAAAATTAGGAAGAGAAAACTGAGGCTAGACCAGAGAATATATGGGTTTTCTGGGGGTGAAAACATGAGAAAAGTTGCAGTGCCTGAGACAGACAAACTGTGAGTTGCAAAAATATATTTAGACCTGTTACCTACACCTTTCCTCCATTATTTGTTCTCCTATAAATTAAAGATTTTATTCTATGTGGAACTGACAGGTATTGTAAAACAAATTACCTGAAGCACATAGACTGAGAAAATGAAACATTCATTTACCCTTAATAATCACATTGTAAATGAATGGAAATCTCATTTAATGAATCTATTTCCTGTCAAATCTACTGTGGAAGATCCCTGGGCAAGGTGAACTAAATAAATGTGTTTGCATAAGCCATACCAGGGTTTTCTATGAATTCCATGTGATGTTTATTCAGCAAACAGGCCAAGTAGCTTTTCTGCATTATCAGTGCACCCAGTCTGTGTAGCTCACTTTCATCAGTATGCAGTTCCAAGATTCCTGTGACTTTGGACAGATTTTTATGCCTGCTTCAAGCTTTGGCCTTCCAACCCTTGCCCGTTCATAAGCCTAGTTAAACACAAAAGGTTCTGGCAAAAAGGCAAAAATTCCATAACAAAATTTATTGCCAAAGTGTAAAGTATGAGAGTGAAGCTTCAGTCATCAATGAATGGGTCACAGCTGGAACTGTTCACTCAAGGAACTGAGGCCAAGGAGGTTTAAACTTTTTACAGTTGTCTGAGAGGGGGTAATATTGCAGAGGAGAGAAACTTGTGGAACAGAACTAGGCAGCAGAATATTTCCTGGTTTTATGGGCTACATGTAATCAGAGATCCAACAATAATGAAGATAAAACCTATAGTCACATCAGTAAAGTCACAGATGTCTTACACAGGTGAAAACTGTATCATCTATTTTGATCTATCCACTGAGATTTATTAATTTTTAAGTTCAGTATGAGCTCTGAAGCTTTTTGTGGGCTCCAGCTCAGAGACTTGCAATACTTTTCTTTGTGTGACAGTTTATTTTTATATTGGTGGCTGTTGCTGATTTTCTTTTTGATTTGTCAGTTTTTGTTTTACTTTATTTAATCCATGAGGTCATTGAATTGGAGTCCAGAGTTTGTGTGAGAACCGAAGATCCTCAGATGCATGCAGCTGTAATGGAAATCCTTTTGAGTTACAGGAATTGAAACATAGGTTGCTTAATTGAGTGGGAGTGAAAAATAATATAAACAGAATTACAACAGTCAGGAACCAGGAACAACTGCTGGTCTGGAGAGCTGCCCAGCCCTTTCCTTAGGTGTTCCCATCTTTAGGTGAGGATACCCAAAATAGCTGTGACAGTCAGTACCTAAGTGGAAGAAAATTACTTAAAATCTTATTTCTTAATGTCTTATTTAAATAACTTTTTTTTTCCCCATTGAAAACACTCAGGCTTACCTTTTCAACTTTGTCATTAAAACCAAAGACCTGATATCTGATTAAGAACTATAATTTCTCTCTTAACAGAAAATTCTGGGGAAAGTTCTCCTCTCCAAATGCTATTACTGCTCTTCTTCAACCTTGGAAGTTGAGATCCAGGGGGCATGAATTTTGAGAAGAAAAAGGGAGAAGGAAAGCATAATGTTTCAATACACTTAAAAACGTTTTATTTATCATGATAAAAGCACTCTATAAACTTGAGACATTCTTGACTCACTCACACATCTCCAGTTAATACAATTTATTGCTGTGTTGTCTCTCATTCAGACCAGGTGCTGGCACAATACCACGCACTCAGAATCTAACAAACCGGTCATGGAAACAGTAGGTCAAATTTTTCAAAGTTTCTCTTACCCTGGAATGAGTGTATAAACTTCCTTTTTCCTCAGTGCCTGATAATAGCAGTCAAGTGAATATAATTTTTCTTGTATTTATTCTTTTCTGAAAACCATAATTGGCATAAAGGCAGTTAAAGTGCTTCTTTCTGAGCAGTACAGTCATTACCACTTTTAAAGGAATGTTATGTTTAACTTCTAATTGTTCCATTCTGATATATTTATTCTCAAGGTAGTAAAATCCCCTGCTTGTGAAGACAAAGTTCAATGTTAACAGCTGTCTTAATATGATGGAAAATTCAGGTTTTATTACAACATAAGCCTAGTGTTCTGAAACGTAGGCAATCCACAGAAGAGTAATCCTGCCACACAAGCTCCAGGAGAGGGAAGTTTCTAAAATATGAGCTAGAATCATAGGGAGCTGATTGTAATAGGGCGGGCCTGCCCATTTCTCCTTATAAGCAAATGTGGTATAGATTTGAAGGCTTTATTTGGCAGGATGCTCAGGCCTCGCATTCCTGTTGATTTCAGCAGAACTAGTAGATCTTCCACACTGTGTACAGTTGAGATAGTATCACTTAAAAGGCTGAAATTCTACGGAGATTTTTATTGCTTAGTGTGATACTCTACAGATCCCTTGCCCAGTCTTCATAGTAGCTCTAGCAACTATATGAAATGATACAGTTGATAAATTCTATGCTCAAAATAATATTTTCTGATTTTTTTTCAATGTTCACTTTAGATTTTTGGAATTAACATTGCACAGTCATTCCTTCTTATTATTGGCAGTTCTGTGAAGTATTAGAAATATATAAATCCAAGAATGCTGAAAATCTGAAGATTCCTATCGCAAGAGCTTTTATGGTTTTCTTGTCACGTGCTAGGTGATGAAAATCTTTGACCTTCCTGTCATGGAGAAGTCAGCTTGCCAAAAAAACAATAATACCTTTACAACAGCACCTTTAGCAGTGTTGTAATGATGTTCTTTTGACTTTGGTGTGGGGAATTCTTTTTGTTGATGTAAGTGAAGTTTGTGAAGATTATGTGATGAATGTATGTTAGTAATCCACGCTAATAATAGCATGATTTATTGTTTAGACAGTATCCTCACCTTTCTATGTATAATAACAATCAAACAACTGAGCCCCAAACATCATTTGGCCTTGATTCATGTTAACAGTTCCTTTTCTTAATTTAATTATTAATATATTTTCTTAATATAATTTTAATTGTGCTAACAGTCTAAGAAATATGAAAATCAAAACTAACAACTTGCATTATGACTACATTTATGTCTTTTAATGAAATTTAAAATCAGTGTGTGAAAAGTGCAAGAAAACTTGTAAAGCATCCTATTTACATTACCATATATGTTATCCAATTTTCAGAAAAGTTCATAAATGCAGTTAAGTGCAACCATTTGACAGCTGCGAACAGCATAGAGTTGCAAATGTTTATGGCTGACTATTACATTGTCAGTCAGAGAATAGGCATGACAAAGTTCTTCTGCTACTTATAGAAATTAATACAAAAACAGTAGAAATTCCCTTTAGTTGCTAATAACACAGGTAATTAAGATTCTGTATGATGTCCCAGAGTCTTGGCCAGAACAGATTTTTT
Organism: Falco naumanni; assembly: GCF_017639655.2. Taxonomy (NCBI): domain Eukaryota; kingdom Metazoa; phylum Chordata; class Aves; order Falconiformes; family Falconidae; genus Falco; species Falco naumanni. The sequence continues at coordinate 87,505,334 of NC_054055.1, read as the reverse complement.
GTGGTAGTATAACAGTGGTATAACAGTGAACTCCTGAACAGCTTACTCGTCAAGTGAGCTGCTATGTAACAAGTAAATGGCATCACTCAGAAAGTAATTCAACTAAATTGTGTTAGCTTTCTGGAACTGTCTTGCACATTTCCACATAGGGTTTCTTGTAACCAGTGAAACTAAGAGGGGAGCAGTCTGCCAAGGAAGCACTATAAGTAAGAATTTCATAGTAATAGTACAATCATCATATTCAAGAGAGATACAGAGAGAAGAAAACACAAAAGATAAAGTCTAAAGGAGTAAAAAAATTGTTTAAGCTTGTTCCTGTTTTCAATTAACTTCTTAAAAACCATAAGTAAAACTGACAAAAGATGCTGGAGGTATTTAACTAAAAACTGTAAAGATACTGAAATGGAAAATGATAGCAGTCCTTTTATACGTATACAATTAATCTTCATTTTTCAATCAAGTACGTGGGGAAAAAATATTGCCTATGATTAAAACAAACTTTCTGGTGAGATTTTCCGTCTTCTCTGAACCCCACTGAATGATTTAACTATGGGATCCAAGCTGGGTCAAACTCTCCCCACAGTTGTGGGATTTTCTGGAGCTTTCCAAAGATACTGCATACTGCTGCCAAGAAAAGGATAAATGATATTATTAAAGATCTTCTTCTGGTTTTAGATCACAAATATAATTTTGAAGCTCTTCATTATCTATTTTGCTAGTATGCTGAATGAATTACGGCTGAAAGTGCTATGTATAAAGAACTCCTGCTCTTGAAGGAAAGATGACACAGCAGGCAAAGGTCCAAATTAATCTCAAAGGGTTCTAGAACTTCATTTTGTGGGGATCTGACAGTCAGATTGTAGCTTGCTATTATATTACTGCTCATCATCTGGGTCAATGTAACTGCATGATACCCTTTGATACCCTTTCTTTATTTAGGACAAACCTCTGATACTTAAGTTGAGTGGTACAATTGGGATGAGCTCACACCTCACGTAAGCATGAAGTGAAATTCATCTCAAATAAAAGGTAGACAATCAGAGTAATTTAGGCTACCCTCAAAGAGAGCCAGCGCAGAGAGGCACCCTTGCCATGATTCATCTCGTCCTAGACTGCTGTCCCAGGATAAGCATGATGAACTCAATCTGGAAAACTTCATGGTGAGCTACTGTAAGTCATTCATGTGCCTGAGCCCTCAAACAGTTCTTCAAACTGGTCTGCAGCTGGCAGGATGAGTAAATTCCACCAGAAGAACTCATCTGTCATACAATTGGTATCATGCTCTGTTCTCCAAGTGTCCCTTCAACATTGTATTGGAGTGGACAGAGGTGGCTTAATGAGTTATTTCTGGCATCTGAAGTTACTTCTGTCATATGGTAGATGTAGCCAGACATTTGTAGGAGGATGTCCACCTACCCAATACGCATGTACTGTCTCATCATGTATAGAACTTCTGTCTCTTGATGCAACTGTTCTCCTTTGTCTTTGTCCAATTACAATAAGGAAAACAACGTTTTGCCTACCGACCTTACGCCTAAAGTATTTAATCTTTGTCTGTGGCCTTTCTTTTTTCTTAATATATTAGCAGGATCATTCTGAAAGTCATAGGACAAGTTCTGACAATTATCAGCTACCCTTTTAAAGTGAAGATGACTAGCTGTTCACACAAAGAAGAGATGTTGCCATATTAGAAAAGCTAACTAGAGAGAAAACTCTTCACTCAGTAACACATGACTACAGTGAGAGATTTAAAGCTTGATGAAGAACCTGACGCAGCAATTATGTTTTATGTTGTGCAGCAGGTCAAACTACATGATCATCACGGTCCCCTCAGGTCTCAAAATCTATACGTCTTTATTCTGCTTATTATTCTCTATCGGAAGTGGATTTCTCTAAAAGTTATTAAGCTGCCAAACTAATTGATGAGGTTTAGGTTAATCAAGGAGTTTGAGCTGTTACAGGAAATGGAAGTAGCCTGCATTAGATCAAACAGATTGTGGCAGCTTGGAGGAATTTACTCAGAAAGAAAAGGAAGAAACCTATGAAAAACAGTGAGCCACCAGGAATATGTGAAGGAGAGGGAATAGAAGCCTGACAAAGAGAAATGGGAAAGGAAGAGAGCAGATATTTATTTAGCTGTGGTACAGAGCTTTCTGTGTCAGTCAGACACAACCATGGCTGCACAAGCCTAAATTAAGCTGACATTGCATGTGCTGGGCTATTATTTGGTCTTTAATTAATACTATTTCTATAATTATTATAGTTCTGGTATTTATGGAAAGAAGCTAGATTTTTTCCAAACCTAGAAATGTTAGAAATTTTTAGCATCATATATTTTGGTTTACTTTATGAAGATCTACAAGGCATATGGTAAGAAAAGCATGTAATCTATCCTCTGAATTTATCTCTGGTTCCCTGTGAAGAAGGTTAGAAATATCTGATAATCTAAGAGTCTAGTTTGTGTTTAATTTCTTTCTGCCACACTGACTGCAAGAGTCAACTTAGCCTTGAGAAGCAGATTTACACATCTCTAAGCCAGTAATTGGCTAATGATAGTCTAAACACTGATACCTGTGGAGCACAGGAGTGCCAAGAGGGGTCTTACATTCTCCACTTGAAAAGGGAACATATACCCGCGGTTTTCCAGGGATGGGACTCTGAAGAATACATGGTAGCCGCAGAGCAATCACCTGATCATGAGCTAGCAACCTCCCTTGTGAGGTTTTCAGCAATTTCAAACCTTAGCTTCAGGGTGAATTCATCTAGAAACCATTCTTCCTTATCTTCTATGCTCAAGCCTCTCATGTCCTTGCTCACCTGAATCTGCAATATATTCTCCCTAGTAGCCTTTCCTGCATTTATTTCATCCTAATAAACTTGTGGAAAATAGGTTTCTAATGTGCACTGAATCAACAAAAATAGAAGGCCTATCCAGCCTGTTACCAGTTTTTTCATAGTTGGGATCCCAGAGCAGCACAGGATTTAAGAACACACTTGCAATACACCTGCTTCTACTATCTTTTCTAACCAAAGAACTGAATTATGGATGAACAGAGTCTGAAGCATTTAAGGTTAAAATATGTACTATAAATCATACACCAACCGATGACCCCAAACTGAATACATAGCTGAATTAATTTTGGCTTCATGTGACGTCAGCATGGCATGCTGGATGACTTACAGCCTTGCATTCACTCTGGGGCTATCTGTTATCTAGTATGTCTTACTCCATTTTCAGTTTCAGGCAGGCAAATTGACCATGTATACTTGCTTGTGTCAGTAGCTAATTTTAGGTAGCTAGTCTAATTGACGATGTTATGGTCCTTTAGCTTGTCAAATAGAAATTCACATTTTTTGATTAATGTGATTCATTTATATTAAATTTTACTTGACAGGATGACAATGTGTAATATAGAATACAAGGATGACAGGGTTCTCCATCTCCTCCGTCACATTTCATTATGAATGGTCTAGTCAAGGCTGTGGCCTACAATATCTTACCTGCAATATGATAAGATCTGAACAGTATTTCAGCCATATATGGTCTACACAGTATGTTCTCACAGGTGGCTATATGCTTTCAGAAGGGTGACAAGTTAAAACAGGTTTCTTACATTTGTAACCCTTATAAATAACTGGCTTTGTGATATTCTGATATGATTGAAAAATTACTGAGAAAATGTAGAAGAAAAAGAGAAAATCCTTGAAGGAAAGCTAACCAAACTTTAGCTGTTACAAAATAACAAAAATATTTTGGATGGGGAAAATATACAAGGAAGGATAATACTAACACATTAGTTGGTGGAGGAGAGAATCAGTTAGGTGGGAAAAATGGAACGGTAGCCAGAAGCTGAAAAATGTGTCAAGAAATAAAAACATGACATCAAATAAAAGAGCATGTGTAGCTTTGGCAAAAATTAAAAAAAAAAAAAAAAGCAAACAAAAAACCCCAACCAACTGGGAAAAGCAATAGATAATAAAAAAGTGGTCCACAGCTGTGTCCATGGAGCAGTAGCATACATAAGCTTGTCAGCAAGAAGTGGTTGTATGCCGGAGGTGCAGAGGGTGTGCTGTCGCTGCCGCACCTCTCAAACTCAGGTGTCAGAGGGAGACAGGAGATGAAGGGTAGAATCTCTCCAAGATCACACTTCATATTAAATATGTGTTTCTAAGTGGAAAACTGTATATTCCATTGCTTCTATAGGTCAAATGCCTTCTATACATACAGTACATGCTGGATACTCGCTTTCCTGTGCCATAGCAGTCTCCTTTTTGTGTAGGCAGTCTCACTACCGACTTGATAATCTGCTTTAAGACCCCATCTACTTTAAGAGATTAATCTGCACAGTCAGTCCAGCCTGTCCAGGCCCACCGGTGCTTCTGCACTCCCACTACAGATCTGCACATTTACAGCTGTCATTGACTCACAGCAGCATTCATTTCGGAAGGAACCTTGAGACATCTCTAGTCCAATCACCTGCTCAAATTAGGTTCAACCCTGAGTTCAGATCAGGTTTTTCAGGGTTTTGTGCAGTCAGGTCTTTAAAGGACAAACTGTGTCTCTGAGGACAGAGATCCACAACCTCTGAGATGTCCAAGTTAAAGCCCCTATCTCCCCTCTGTTGTAAGAACTCACTTCAAGCCCCTTCCCTATCCCCACCACACTGGATGTGCTTCCTAGTCCCACACTTACCCAGCCCTCTTTCTCATATCAGGAGCTTGTATTCTCACTTTCTGTTCTGCTGTCCATTCCCTCATTTCATAAGTATTTTTATTCCCTACATTTTGTACTGCCTCTGAGAAGGACAGGATGGCCAGGGGAGTAATGCCTGTTCTTTCATAGAAGCAACTGAGCTGGTATAGCTGCTACTGCATTTTCCAGCCTCACTCATGCAGATCTCACCTGACAGCGACAGGGCATGACTGATTGCTCTATGTGTCTCACCAAGAAGAAGAGATTATTAAGTTTCCAGTGTGGCAATTTAATAAATGTTCTTATTGTCCAACACAGACTTAAACTGTTTTTAAAAACAGGTTGAAAGATGCTTTTTCTGGTAGAGGAGATTCACAGAACCTGTTCTGGAAAAAGATTTTGGCTAAACTGTCCTCTTACAGAGCATCTGGAGCAGCACCTCTCTCAGTGTGGTATCCCCAGAGGCTTTGCACAAACTCAGTTTGCTGCTGATGCTAACAGAGGCTTTAGCTGCTGATATTAACAGACTGGCAGCTCTAGGGGCTTGGTGAGCACCTTATTAAAACTCCAGAGCCAGATGAAAATTCTGGTCAGTACAAAAGTGTTGCAATGGCTGACATTTCAGTGATTTCAGTGAACATGGAAAAATAAAACATAAACCAGAAGCCTACAGGGTGTGGAAGCAAGGACAGGTAGCCTGGGAAGAATAGAAAGAAACTGTTTGAGCAGCCAGGGATCGGGTTATGAAAGCTAAAGGCCTGAGAGAATTCAATCTGGCCAGGGACATAAAGGGCAATGAAAAAAGCTTCTATAGATATTTCAGTGATAAAAGGAAGACTAGGAAAACATGACCCTCTGCAGAAGGAAACAGAGACCTGGTTACCTAGGATATGAAAAATGTTGAGGTACTCAATAACATTTTTGCCTCAGTCTTCACTGGCAAGTGCTCCAGCCACACCACCCAAGTCACAGAAGGCAAAGGCAGGGACAGGGAAAATGAAAAACCACCCACTGCAGGAGAAGGTCAGGTCTGAGACCATCTAAGGAACCTGAAGATGCTCAGGTCCATGGGACCTGATGAGGTGAATCCATGGATCTTGAGGGAGCTGGCAGATGAAATGGCTAAGCCACTATCCATCATATGTGAGAAGCTGCAGCAGTCCAGTGAAGTTCCCACAAAATGGAAAAGGGGAAACATAACTCCATTTTTAAAAAAGGAAATAAGGAAGACCTGGGGAACTACAGGCTGGTCAGTCACACCTCAGTGCCTGGCGAGATCATGGAGCAGACCCTCCTGGAAACTATGTTAAGGCACATGGAAAATCAGGAGGTGATTGGTGATAGCCAACATGGCTTCACTGAGGGCAAACAGTGCCTGACAAATCTGGTGACCTTCTATGAGTTACAGTGCTGAAAGATGAGGGAAGAGTGATGTCATCTACCTGGAATTGTACAAAGCTTCTGACACTGTCCTGCATGACATCCTCGTCTCTAAACTGGAGAGACCTGGATCTCATGGGTGGGCCCCTTGGTGGATAAGGAATTGGCTGGATGGTTGCACTCACAGAGTTGTGGTGGACAGCTCAATGTCCAAGTGGAGACCAGTGCCAAGTAGCATTCCGCAGGGGTCTGTACTGGGACCAGTGCTGTTCAACATCTTTGGCAGCGACATGGACAGTGGGATCGAGTGCACCCTCAGCACATTTGCTGACAACACCAAGCTGAGTGGTGCGGGCGACACGCTGGAGGGAAGAGATGCCATCCAGAGGGACCTTGACAGATTTGAGAGGTGGGCCTGAGTGAACCTCCTGAAGTTTAACAAGACCAAGTGCAAGGTCCTGCACCTGGGCTGGGGCAACCCCTGGTATCAATACAAGTTGGGCAGAGAATGGTTTGAAGGCCGCCCTGAGGAGAAGGACTTGGGGGTGCTGGTGGATGACAAGCTCAACATGGTTCAACAATGTGCACTCGCAACCCAGAAATTCAACCAAATCCTGGGCTGCATCAAAAGAAGCATGACCAGGAGATCGAGGGAGATGATTCTCCCCCTCTACCCTGCTCTCATGAGACCCCACCTGGAGTATGGTGTTCAGCTCTGGAGCCCCTAACATAAGAAGGACATGGACCTGTTGGAAGGAGTCCAGAGGAGGGCCACGAAGATGATCAGAGGGCTGGAGCACCTCTCCTATGAAAAGAAGTTGAGAGAGTTGGGGTTATTCAGCCTAGAGAAGACAAGGCTCCAGGGAGACCTTCTAGTACCCTTCCAGTACCTAATGGGAGCCTACAAGCGAGCTGGAGAGGGATTTTTTACAAGGGCATGTAGTGGTAGCACAAGGGGTAATGGCTTTAAACTGAAAGAGGGTAGGTTTAGATTAGCTGTAAGGAAAAGATTCTTCACTGTGAGGGTGGTGAGACACTGGAACAGGTTGCCCGGAGGAGCTGTGGATGCCCCATCCCTGGCAGTGTTCAAAGCCAGGTTGGATGAGGCTTTGAGCAACCTGGTCTGGTGGAAGGTGTCCCTGCCCATGGCAGTGGGGTTGGAACTAGATGATCTTTAAGGTCCCTTCCAACTCAAACCGTTCTATGATTCTATGATTTTATGTTGCATGCAGAGACAAAAGTTACTGCTTGGAGCTGTTTGACATGAAATGGCAGATAGAACACGAATATGCATCTGTCTCTTCTTCCTTGTTTGTTTCTATGACCCTCAATAAGTCATCTTAACATAAGCAGAATAATAGGCTTAATGCTTCTTTTTATTTTAAATCAGACTTTTAACACATTTTATGAGGTCAAATAGATCTAAAATAGGAAAGTGATGTCCCTAGTCCCTCCTCTCCAAGGTGCAAGGTGAGTGAGACTGCTGAATGGAGCTTTTAAAAATTTCAAAGTGTTTAATGGAATGAATGGAGCTTTTGAATATTTCAAAATGTTTATGATGTTCAAAATCACTCTTGGACATTCATCTTTTGTAGTGATCTGCAGAGATTTTGGTGTATTTGTGGATAAATAGGAAGTATTACAGCAATAATATAGTTGCATATGACTATAGCTAAGTTATACTTGTCTATTAAAAGGTCACTGTACCAAACTGTACCAAAATTCAAGCTTCAGCGTTTATACATTCAAGTGCTGGATGGCTTAAAGGAAAGGGGAAAAAAAATCCTGTAAAAGCTTTAGCAAGATGAAATAGCAATACTACATTACAAAGTTACTGGTATAGTAAGAGATACAGAATATAGAAAACAGGAGGAACAATGAAATGAAGCTCAGTCAAGGTGAAGGTTATATTCAAAAAGTAGTAGCATTGTTACAGCCACAGTGAGTAAAAGCAAGGCATAATATAAGTACTAAAGGAAAATTTTTACCTAAAACCAACTGGGACATCTGGAAAAATAAACAAGCTTTTAGGTACACATTCCTGTCAACCAGTATGTCATAAATACAAAATACGTCCTTCAGAAATAAGATACTTGATTCAGATTCTTTTTTCTTTATGAATATTCTTGTATTATCACGTTTGCAATTTTGCAGTTGTAATGTTGTTGCACCTGCAATGATCTAAGGAAATTTTATGCAATTATGTTAGCTTTGAGAATTGCACTTTTTAAAATCCATACACTTTTTCCAGATGTTCTAGTAAAAGATATCCCCTCTCCCTGTAAACCTTGCCCTTTTTCTACCACTAGAGTACAGAGGAACACGTTGTACCTGAAATGTTAAGACTCATAGCTATCAACTGCAGAAAAAGAAATGGACACAAAGCAAGCCTTTTTCTTTTACATGGTGCAGGGGACAGAACCCCGGTGTTCCGTGGCCAGGGAAAGTATAGATGAGAACTAAAAAAAAAAAAAAAAAAAAAAAAAAAATATGAAGGACACTTCAAATAGATGAATATGTGAAAGCAACGGACAGCTACACCACATGCAATGTGGAGATTGCAGAGGAAGCAAGAGGCTGGTGTGGAGATTTTTTTAAAAGACAACTTTTTTTGTATTATAATTTTTTCCAAATAGTAAGATTTACTATCCCCTCTCCCCATGCTTCATTTTTAAAGAAAATTTAGAAGAAAAGAGAAAAAAGATGTAGGCATGTTTAAAACCAAATATTTCATATTTTGTTCATGCTATTTTTCAAAGAAAAATTGCCTGCATTTTAGACGATATTTCAGTTAGCCTGTACTGATATTTGTGAATGGTAATAAAGATCTACAGTTGGCTTAAATACAATTGGCATTAAACTTTAGCTGTGCTTCTATTTATTCAGAAATGAAGGAAAATGTTGGCTCTTTTGTGAGTAATATATGTGACAGCACACATCGAACTATAGATATGAATACAAGAAAAATGCAGGTATGAAAACCTCATAATGATGAGTGGAATCCACTGTTCAGGAATCCATGGATGAGGATCAGGGTAGGTTTGGCACTCAGTGTTTTGCTGTTGCCAAACAAAAAATGCTCCTCTTTTATAAATCCTGCTGCATATTCTCTGATGTTAAAAGTGCTTTTTCCAAAGAGCTATGATTCAGCCATATCTTAAGAGCACTTCTCCTGTTACCTGCTCTCAGGTTGCTAATCAGAGTCCTTGTAACTTGAGTGGCAAGGCCAGTCCAATTTTATCCCTCCATAAAGCTATAGCACAGGTATAATTATCCCAATTTCATCCTTGATGTTAACCTTTCATTAATTACTGGTGCTTGTATCTGTTTTGACCATTAACTAAAGACTGGTATCTCACTACATATTGTAGCTTTAGCACAGATTGTATTTATTGCAGAATTCCTGCAACAACCTTGTGTACATCTATCATATTCCTTCCATAGATATCACTATGGTAGTTGATACAGATTTGCAGGTGAAGATAATGGAACCAGAAAGAGTTTATTGTAATAATAGATTTCTTTCTTTGTTACATGAGGCATTCTGATTCATGTAATGTTCTTTCTCCAGTGGAGGACTATAGCAGATTGCCCATTCTTGAGCTCAGTATTAATTATGCTTACTAGTGCTTCTGTAGCTGAAGGTCCATGATAAACCCCTATTTTATTTTTAGGGGTTTATAATTCATCTTTAAAAGCCCACTTTGGACTGAAATATGTCACCATCATCTAACATCAACTTATCTGACCCAGCAGTAATATATGATAGATATGGAAGGAAGAAGCTGCACTTTGAATAATTCAAGGTGATTACCTCATGTGAAAAATCATTCCTTCCATGTGCATGTCATCAGAATGGCCATGTGAGTATGCACCTAACATTGACAGGCTATATCTCATCATAGGACTATGTCAATAAACACAGGCCAGTCCTCTTCCCCACTTTTTCTTCCTGATAAAATTTGCATTACAAGAACTGAATTAGGTATTTTTTAGAAGTCAACAGAAAATGTGGAAGAAGCTAAATTTATCAGTCTTTTGACATACCCAGTGCTAGGATACACGGTGGCATGATTTTTAATAGAATACCTTAATTTGTATGTCACCAAGGAAGAAATCATCTCCATCAATACTTGTATTAGTGGCTTTTCATGAATTATGTGGTTATTCAGTTTGAGAGTTACACCTTTAGAGGACAGGGGTGTGTATCACAAGAACCCGGACACCAGTGAATTTCCAGCTAAACAAAATCATCAGACTTAGCTCAGCACTCTTTTTCTGAACTATAGACTTAATTCAGAATTGAGTATTAAATTCTTTCTGCCAAAGAACACAAGTAAAATATGAATCAATGGAGCATGTAGCTGTCAAAGTAAAGTCATCAGAACAATGATGAAACTACCCTTTGTATAAAGGAAATTAAGCTCCTACTTAATCTCCATCCCAAGGGATTATGAAGTAATGCCCTCTGTTTTTTTTTCCAAAGCCCACTAGTGACAGGAGCAGACCAGGTGCTTACTGAGAGTCAAGAGCCATCGACCCAACCTAAGATCTACCGTATAACAGACTCACCTCGCTGGTGTATATCCGCTATGCTTATCTGCTAACCTTCCCATAAATTGATACAGTACACCAGGAAAATGTCAGCCCTTCAAAAATGAAAGAAAGGAAATGTGAATGTGGTCATAACAATGCAAATAACCATTCTACAGAGAAGTAGAGAGCTTTTCTCTCTTAGAAACTCTTGCAACACATTTTTGCTGCTCCATTTCCTAGCTTTTACTTCACTGAAAATAAGGTAAGTTTTGAGAATAGTTTAAATTCAGAACTGAAGTACTTGCAAACACTGCTGCAATATCCATCTCTTTCCTGCCTCTTCCTATTATAATCTTCACTTCCAATATTTTTTCTGGTATTGGTGGACAGAAATACTTCAGTTAAATATGACTTTCTATGTATTTGATGACCATTTAATATTGATCCCCCTTTTACAATGTACAAGGTACTTTGCTCATTTCAGAGTACAGCTGTTAGCACCTAACCTTAACCTGTACATATAGCATACCCTTCCTATGCAATTTGGTTTTCAGCCATTCATTGTTCTTATTAACTAGACCATGAATTCATCTGGACCCTCTTAGAATTTTGGTGTAGAAATACTGTGTAGCTCTGTCACAGATCTGACACAGCTTCACTTCCAGATCCTCCTGTAATATAGCTATTGGAACTATAGCACTAATGTTCTAAATGTAGCCCTGTAGTATCAGCCTTCAAATAGATGTGTTATGAGGAGGGGCTTCCAAAGAAACAGTAACAGCAGAAATTTTATCTGTCCAAAAGAACAGTAGGCGTGCATTAATACCTTTCTGATCAATAGATAGTAATGTATTTCCATTTTAAACTGTAGCTTAAGCTGCTGTTGCTCAAAAGTACAACTCCAGTTTCTCAAACCTAGTTGGGAAGAAACACCAGAGAAGGGAGTACGTATCACAGCCTGGCACAATTGCTTAAAATATTTTTAAAGTATGTGGACAAAAATTATCTTAAAGGGAGATGTTTCAAGATTCTGCACTTTACTGGGGTCATATGCAATGTGTACTATTCCAAGGCTTCTACTTGAGCCAGTATGGCCCTCATAAACTCTTTAGAATTTAACTTGAAATGGTTAAAGGGTATTGAAGAACATTTAAAGAAAAGAAGCTTTAATCTGTATGGAATTGAGGATGAAAGGTCCTTCTTTATAATGAGTTAATTATGTATTGTCAGCAAAATGTGTTTGATTTTTCCATAATATCTTCCCTTTAATACATAATTCCTAATTGGTCTTCAAAATGTAAATTTAGGAACATACAGACTAATATACTCTAATGATATCTTTCTGAAATTATTTCATTACCTCTCTTTACAAAGCTCATTTTTAAATCTTTCCCTGTTTTTTAGGGGTTTTGTGACATCTTTTCACCTCCTGTTCTCATGAAAATGAAGGCACAGGAAAATAAGAAAAATGAGGAAAGAAGTTTATCTTCAAAAACTTGTACCTACAGTGCACAGCTGAGATGACTCACATCAAAATATATATTGCTTTTTGTTGTGATCTATCCTGTTCTTTTTACAACAGCAGATTCTCAAAATTGAATAACAACACATATCAGACATATACATTCAATTCTGTCTCATATCTAGAGATTTTCAGCATTTCTTCATGGTTTGTTGTTTGTTTGGTTTTTTTAAAATTCTGTTAGTGATCAGTCTAAAACTGTATTTCAGTCCTTTGGTCTCATCCTTCAGCCTGATCTACAACGAGGAAAACGTAACTGTTAATGAAAAGTAGCAACTTCACTTTTCCTATGATTTTTAAAGTATAGTTTACCAAGCAGTTTGAAATACCTTGGTTATCCCCTACTGTTGTTGGATGATGTACAGAATACAGTTTCAAAAGCTGACAAGATGTGTTTAACAGTCTGAATTGGTGCAATTCCCTCAGTAATAAAAACAGTAGCAATCATTATAATCATATTTGAAAACATCAGTGTAAATTATAGTCTAAACATATTAAAAATATTTAAAATAATTCCAGGATCCTAAGTGAACTTAAGAAACACAAAATAATTAACATTTTAAGCTCCCCTCCCCACATAAATCTGAAAGCTGTGCTTCATGTACTCATTCTTGAAAGTGTGAATTTATACTTCTGGGTAAAAAAAAAAAATCAGAACCACTGAACAGTACTGAAAAATTATCTTCAAGAAAGCCCATCATCTCTCTTTGAGATAGCACTGCAGATTCATTTATCCTTTGAAGCTGATCTGTGCTGTTTTAAAGTCAGACTAAATATATGAAAAGTCACCCTGTTAAAATACAGCTAGATTAGCTGTAAAAAGAACAAATGTATTGAGACATCTGTAAGAACTAGTTGGTAGTGTTATTATTGCTACTATATATTCCTTTGATCTTTTCTCTCTCTTCTAGCAGTTTGAAAAATACTATGCAAAAAAAGAAAAAAGCAATAGCAGGGAAACCCACCACTGCTCTCATAAGACAGCTCCTGTTTCTTCAACTCTTCTGTACATAGAATGAAGAATTACTACTTTAGTGTAGTGGGTGTTCTGGCTTAACGAAGCTGATAAGGGGAAAGCATTCAAAGGGTTCAGTTAATTAAGAAGCTTACATCAACAGTGCATGTGTTCTAGCTGTCCATGTCTCTTATATGTTTGCTTTTAGAGAAATCACATACATCTAATGTTGTTCAATATCATTTTCCTGAAACTGGTATTTGAGAAACTTGTTGAGAAAATTAGAAGTGATGAAGTAGCCCAAGGAGGTAATGTCAGAGCACACAGGAGATTCTGACGTGAAGACTCGGCTTCCTAATTGTTATTATGCTTACAAGGACACTCTTAAAAGAAAAATGAATGCCTTGCTTCACACCTGCTGTAAAAGGTGCTGCAACTCTGGAGCTTGCTTAAATCACTCTTCCTGAAACAAACTACCGAATGAAACTCAGGCCATTTAATTTCCAAATACTGGTAATTAAAATGAGTCACATCATCAGAGTTTGGCAGGGCTACAGCCTTCTTTTATTTTTTCATTTTCACATAAATTTCAGTGAAGGTCAGATTTGTTGGGGGGAGGAGAAGAACCTGACTGCTTTTGTGCTCATGGGAGGTTAAAATATGACTTGTTCACAGTGTCCCTCATAGTTCAGGACTTAATGGTCCTTGACGGGGATAACCTAGAAGTTAATTTTACTTTGTGTCCCAAAAGCAGTCATCGTCACTGTAATCCTTCTTGCAGGCTGAAGGGTATCTTCACCACCTGATCAGACTTTCAACAGCGATTGATGAGCAATATCACCAACCAAGAAGCACTTTGCTAGTGCTTTCTGGTAAAAGACAGAAAGAAAAAGAAGGAATGGTGGTAGCTTACCTTTTCATAACTTTAAGCCTTTCCAGTGTGCATTTCTTTAAATGTCTACTTTTGCTGTTCTTAGAATTCAAGGGCAAACACTGCAAAATGAGGAACTGCTGCTTCTTTCTTTTCTTCCATGTTGCTTGAGTCTCACCAGGAGAAAGGATGAGCACATAATGGAGATATACACCCTCTCTCCAGTTTTGTTACCCAGGGCAGAGGGATGCTTGAACCAGAGGTAAGTACTATCAGGAAGGCATGTGCTCTAATCTCTGGGCAAGAGAGTGTCCTATGTGCAAAGAAACCGCAAAAAAAAAAAAAAAAAAAATAAAAAAAAATAATAATTCCAGACTCTGGTAATCTGTAATGAAGTCAGTCAGGCTAACACATCTTTGAATCACATACACATGCAATTTCTTTTTTGTTTAAACTTACCCAGATTGGGGAATGCTATACATGCTTGGCAGAGCTTTGACAGCAGAGCTGCCATCTATCCCTGTTTAAAGTCACTGTTCTAAGACCCAAACAATAAATCTTCTCAAGTAAACAGCTTTAAAAGTATTTTAGTATAGGCATAACAGTACACTTTTTCCTGACTTTTGTGCTGAGACTGAAAAATCTCATGGTTAGTTCTTCAGGATGCTAAAATCCATCATGAAACAATTGATATTTATTGAAAAACAGCTAATGAGAGAAAATAGAAGGCTGTCTTGCCAAGTACTACAACTGTAAGTAATAGCTTTGTATGTTCACAGAAGCTAAAATAAACCATTGCCGTCTCGTCGAGTAAGCTCTTACACAACATGTGCCATAGATTTTCTTTCCCTATACTGAGCACCCTTGATTTCCCTTTGGCAAATTGTGTGAAGCAAGATATAGGTAGACAAAAAAAAAACAGTATCCCTTTGAGTGTAACCACAGCTGAATTTCAACAAATTCTACATTAAAATAATAACACATTATTACACATAAATATAATAACACATAAACACATAAAATATTACATCAAAAATTAAAGTAATTGTGGTCACAAAAGCAGTAAGAGTGGAAAAATTTCTGGATGAGCTCAAGCTCTCCAGAGAAAACCTGGGGTTTTTTAGCTCATGAAAGCATTGCTTGAAGACCAGATTCCAGATACGAGTTGTGAGCTTTAGTTCTTCATGCAGCACACCCATCACCCAAAACTGTTCCTGAGGACAGGCAGGAAGGAGACCATATTCACTGGCATGTAGGACACCAGATCTGTTTGTTTTACACTAACAATTCCCGGAGAACAGAGAGCAGTCAGTATGCTCTGAAACCCTCCTGCAGGCCTTCGCTAGCGGAGTCATGGGTGTGAGCACTCTAGCTGTTCGTCTTCCTCATGGTGAAAGATGTTTCTGTCCCCTAAGGCAAAGTGTCTGAATTCAATGCCTGCGGGTGGGCACACACCATGCCATCTGTTGTAGGTGTGTCAGAAGCGTCAGATCAAGTGTCAGAAGCAGGATGGGTAACACCACATCTCAATTTACCCCTCCACTTCAGGAACCACCCATGACACACCTGGGACCATGCCAGGTGGGTGGTGGAGGGCTGAGGCTGTGAACATTCCACAGATATTTGATAACTGTGACTCATTCTCCACAAATGCTTCAGGATGCTCTGGAGCTCCAGTCACTGCCCTCACGGGAAGCCCTGAGAGGTAGGAATCATTGTGTGGCTCTGTGAATCACCGGTGTTTCTTTTCATCCTTTTAAAAATACAGTTCATACAGGCACTGAATCAGGAATACCTATTTACTCTGAGCAACGTATGTATTTAGCCTGTCCCTTGACAGCGCCCCAGCTGGGTGTGATTCACAACATATCTTGTCCTACAGTATTCCCAACAGTGTCAAATTATGAACTTCAGAGGGAAAAATCACATACTCCGTTAAATAACCACATCCTATACTAACAGTAGTTTTCAAGCATTGCTGAACACAACGTCTGAGCATTGGTCCGTGGAGCATCCCAGATTTTGCCTCCCTTCAAAAACATTTTCTAATGACCACAGATACCTAAAGGCAGAGTCTTACTAGCCATAGGACCAAGACTGCATGTCTAGGTATTTCATCTTGTTGCTTCTGCAGCTTGTCTGGTGACTTGGCTAAGCTTCCCCATAGTAATAGAAGAGTCTTGCAGATGTGATTGTCGGGGCCATGTTGCTTCTGGTAGGCCTAGACCTTGTTCTGTGGGAAGGAGGCTCATAGCCCCAGTCCATTTGGCAGGCCAGCTGCAGCCTCACTGGAGTTTCTCCCAGATGACCCATTCACATTGTTGCTTCATCAGTGACATTCTGAATAGGATCGCCACTCCACTGTTCCGCCTTGCTCTGCTTCCCTAGATCTTTGACTAATTCAAAAACTTCTAACTTTCCAAGAGAAAAGTTGACCCAACGACCAGATGAACATTACCACTGAGTCTCCAGAAAGGGACAGTCTGTCTGTTATGGCAACTTTTAAAACTTTTGTTATTTTAGAAGCAAAGTTTATAGAATAGAATTAATTAAATCATTATAACATAAAATTATGCTAAATTCATACATTTCAAAAAAAAGCACATAGCCATATTTTGAAATATGAACTCTTCCTAATAGATCTGAATTTGTCTGTTTCATTTAGTACTGGCTTCAGACAGATGGTTTTCCTATTCACAGGAAAGCTGCAGGACTGCATGCTTCTCCATATAGATAGCTACTACCTGTGTATGGAATATGCTCAGAATCTTATTTTTAAAATTTTATTATTTATATTATTTTTTATTCTATTCTATTCTATTTTTTATATTATTTTATTATTATTTATGTTACAAAGCGTGTACTTGGTGGGAGTCAAGTGCAGAAGCACTGGCTTTAGGAGAGCTATGACATTTTAGCAGCAGGGCAATTGTCTCTACAAAACTACATTGAATGAAGACAAGTTATGGAAACAGGTCCAAAGAAATCTGTTGCTGTATGATGGGTTTTGGATGCAACTCTCCTCTAAATTCCGTGGAGGTAAGACAAAATCACTTAAATTGAGTTATAGAAAAAAAGCCTGTATTCAAATTTCTCCACTTGTGAAAATGATTGCATAGATGACTCTAATGTTATTTTCCAAAGAAAATGCCTTTGATATGTGGAGCTCTGTAAATATGTTGTCATCATAATTACATTTATTCCTATGAATGTTGCTCTCTGTTGGGAAGATTTACACGGTAGTCTGATGGGTATAGTCATTCTAATGGTTCTTCAAGGGAATGATGTTCCAGAAGCATCTCTGTGAGCAAGGTAAAACATTTATTGGAGTTGTCAAAATAAAAAATTACATTGAAAATTGTTTCAGTTCTGCTGCTAGAGAAGTCAAACCTGTCTTCTTTTTCCTAGCAGGGCCGGTCTTACCTACTTTAGGAATTCATCAGAGCCCCTGCAGATAGCAGATCATCTGCACAAAGGGTAGGTTGGTGCCCTGGCTGACAGCTCCACACTACTCATTTGCAGGGCCTGTCAGACCAGTCCTAAAGCTCCCATAGCATTTGGGGAGGGGCCCATCTGGCAAATTTTGCACAATTGGGACTGATTGCGCACCAGAATTATGTGGTTTTAAAAGATGTTTAATGTTACAGAAAAATCAATGATGAATATATATAAATGAGTGGAATAGTTTTAGATAGAGCCTATGCTACAAGTCCTCATCACAGCTGATGTGACTAGAATAAAAGCTGTACTGTTATGTGCAATTTATAGTAAACATTCAAAACATAATTCAGATTGTTTTCTGTTACACACAGCAGAAGTTTTTGGTTAATGTAACATTGTCTCCTAACTACGATAAAACCTTTTGGCCATGAAAGATAAATAAATGGGTTTCCTGATCCATGTTACCTTAGTACTGATAACATTCCCTTATGAGTAGTGACTGGAAAGGTGAAAGCAGTTTGTGTGCTTCAGGTGGAAATACCTTTTTTTCCCCCCCAATTATATGAAAATGGCATCTTCTTAACTATGATCAGCTGTATTGTGGGGATTAGGCTCTCTCAATAAGCATCAATTTACTTGTCAAACAGCACATGCAGTTAGTACAGGGTTTGTATGAAAAAACAGTAAGCAAACAAAATAATTTATTTTCACACAAAGCAAAAAGTTCTTGAATAGTCAGCTGTTAGAAAAATTCTCTTCACTAAGGCTGCTCACATAAGTAAGGATTATTGGGTTTCACAGTCCCTGTCCTTGCATTATTTTTCACTAGTCATCTCTTGCAGAAGGTTAACACAAAGGAGCATGTAGCAGTACCAGAAATAATCAAGTGTATTTCCTAAGCTGAAATTTCATAGTAGTAAGAATAACAAACAAAAAGTGAAAAGAATTTTTTAAAAGTGCAAATATTCCTTAAGAATGCATATAAGCAACACAGGAGACCATTATCATCCCCTTTGATGTCCTCTGGTATTTCAGGTTTGCCTGTTGAACAACATAGATGTCTCCAGTTTGGACCCTTCTTACTCTCCTGCACGCACAGCATAGAATTAATATTATTATTACAGAGTTAACAGAAAAGAATATATTGAGTTTAAAAATGAAAGCCGTGATCTAGTTTGATCTAAAATAAGAATATGCTTATGAGGTAGTACTCATTTCTAGAGGTTTAACACCTCCTAACACACATTAAGCACACACTCATTTCATAACACAGTGCTTCTGCTCCACTGACACTGTCCCCATTGCAGCTGCAAGGTTTTATATGACTGCTAGCACATTCCTGATTCTGGCACTGACACCGAGCAAATTCAGTAGCAGACACAACAAGGAAGGGTGCCTGCACCGCTGTGAATTCCTTGTGGATGTCACCATTACTGTGCTGGGCTGCAGAGGTATCCAGTGCCCCTGAGAGCTGCTCTGGTCTCACTTTCTGCTCGAGGCAAGGAGGTTGGCCATGTGGGGCTGGTGCAGCTGGGTCATCTTGTTAAAGAAATTCACAAGGACCTGGACAACAGGTGGATTTGGCCCCTCACTGCACAGCAGAGAGCTGAAAGACAAAAGTTCAAAAGGTATTTAAGGCAAAGAAGAGCAAAACCGCAAATATTTCTCCAGTACATCTGGCAGCTCCTTATTCTTTCTTAGTTAATCCCCTCATTAAAAACAGTGCTTCCATGAGGTCCTGGTAATTGTCTGCAGGTGAGCATCCGAGATCCTTTGAATGTGACTTTCCCCTGGAGGACACTCAAGCCCTGTGAGGTGTGAATTCTCTGATGTCCACTTAAGTGAGGTCACACTGTTACCTTTTCTTAACCGTTTGTTTAAAAGTTATTTATAGGAAACTAATTGTCTTTGAGACCTCTGTCCCATGACAAATTTAGATAAAATTGGTCAGTGAATTGAATACAGTTATAAATTGACATATAAGGGTATATAGACATCTACAGAGAAGGAGAGTGCACATGCAAGCCTTAAGAAACCAACGTAAAAAAAATTAAAAAAAAGGCAAAATGAGACTGCAGAATGATGAAAAGAAATGCAGGAGGCATGTTTTCCCATTTAAAACAAGATTTAAAAGATTAATTATTCCATTTGGGAAAAGAAAGCACAAAAAAGATAGAAGCCAGTTATACAACAGAATGAAAAGAACAGAAAGGGCCAACCAAGCCTTCCTGTTTTGAAGGACAAGAGGGCACTTTATGAAAACACAAGGTAACAAACAGAAAATAGCAAATACTTGAGGCAAATTACTTAGATTTTTAAAAGGCTCCAACATACAAAGAAAAGCATCTGCAGTTGCCATAGCTGAGACAGCAATTACAGTAACTATTCATCTCAATAATTTGGAGAATAAACGAATTGCCATGATCCAAAAGGTCAGTCTGCTCACTAGGATATCCTGTAGGCTAACGTTAGCCGTGTTACTGAATAAAGCACTGGACCTCCCCCTGCCGCGCTTGGTGGAGTGAGCTGTCACCACAGCCGGCATGCTGGTAACACTGGAGGGCTGCGCCTTGTCCCGCTTCACAGCTCCTGTAGATCAGCTGCCACCCTCATGGTCAGCAGTACTCAACAGTAAATTTTAGGAAACACCATCTCCTTTTTGATTTTGTTTGTTAATAACAGTAGGCACACCTTGCAACAGTATCAACAGCAGCATTGCTTAGTAAAGAATTTGAAGGGTTTGAAATAAACAGCACTTCTCCTTTCCAAGGAAGGGAAGCTAGGTCTGATTGCTTAAAAAATAAATATGGATTGTTCTAACTTAGAACTACAGTTTCCCAGGTTTATTATGGACAATTTCTTGCTTTATTGTGGATAACACATACCCTTAAAGATAGCTGAGAAATCATATTCAAACCTCTCATAGAGAGGTGTGTTTTGGAAAAGTCATTACAGTATTTTAACTAGCCTCTAAAGTGTTCTCGTATCTACACTAGGATTGGTATTACCACGTTTCATGCTTTGGTTTGACCTTGTTCACCTCGATACCATGAAAACAAGCTTATTATTTTTTCCTCCTGACAAATATGTTAAGGTCATACTTAAGCAATTACAAGTACTAACAGAATTCCTTCAAATGAAATTGTCTCTAAAACAAATGGTGGTTCTCCCGTATATTGTGTCATTTGTTTTATGCTTCTGCATTGAGCTCTCATTTTTATGTAATATACTGTTCATTAGACTCTTGTGATACTCTGTGATCTGCTGTTTAGTACTTGAAGGAACAAATAAACTGACTTTTGTGTTCTATTCTGTACATTCATTGAACCCAGGGTTTACCTTCTAATATGCATGAGTCTATTTTATCAGGACACAAGTCCAAACACATTTTAAGTTACCTGTGGTGTCACAGAAAATCTTACTTGAGAAAAATGGAATTGTATTAATCTCCTTTTAGATCTTGATAATTATTTTTACATTGCAATAAAGCCACTTTCACATTTTATAGGGGCAAGGGAAAGAAAAAAGGTATATTTTTGCAAAGGTTTCAGAACTTAAACTTGTCTTTTCATACAATTTGTGCTCCCAAATTCTTTACATGAACTTGAAATGGTGAAACTGAGTTTATTGATTTATTGGGTAATCACCTCTGCTTTAAAAGAGTTCGTTTCCTCCTTAGAAAACAAGATGTAAATTCACCTGCTGGTTTACCTTCCTTACCCATCTAATCCCCATCCATTTGAAACATCTCAAAATATTCAGTGTATTCATTCTCACAACATTCTGTGGGCTACAGAGTGCTATTATCTTCATTTTACAAGAGCCTAAGGTCATACAAGAAGTGCATTTCAGAGAAGCAGCTGAATGAGTCTCCAAATCACAGGCTAGTCTAGTGCCTTAAGCATTTGTATCCATATGATTTTTCATCCTCTCTTAAGAATAAAAGTTGTAAAGCGGAACAAATAAAAAAGTCAGCTGATTAACACTGTTATCTATTCAGCTTTGGTATTTCTATTCATTCATTTCTGGTTAATCTTGTAAGAAGCAGGAGATAATTAAAACTGAAAAGCCTAGAATAAGCAGTAGAATGAGCTGATAATGCATTAACCTTTTACTTTTTACTCACAATTTAAACAAAACCAAATGTTATTCTGAATAATTTTTAAGGTCACTACATAAAAACCATTTAAAAAAGAGGAAAA
This sequence comes from Falco naumanni, assembly GCF_017639655.2. NCBI lineage: Eukaryota > Metazoa > Chordata > Aves > Falconiformes > Falconidae > Falco > Falco naumanni. Next base: position 87,483,734 of record NC_054055.1, on the reverse strand, counting down.
TCAAATTACCATCAATCTAATTGTGCTTCCAGTACTAAGACGCTATGAAGCGGCTGTTAACCTGCCACAAGGCGAGGGGAGCTACGTGTGTATATAGCTACTGACATGAAGAACGCTGATACTCTTCTGTTCAGCTTCTTTCAGCATTGAATTGTGAGATGTAGGATTTCTTTGCATCTCACAAAATCACTGTTAGTGTTAATAGACAAGAAACTAAAGAAATTTGTGGTGCAAATAGTCAGTACCTTTCTACTCTTTAAAATTTCTACTCACAGAAAGCAAAATAAACACAAGCCACCAAATATCAATCTGCATTTGAAGATGCAATATGACAGATTTCAGCATGGGATCAAGGTCTTCAGATAGTATAAGGTAGCTTTTCTCCCCTCAACTCCATCCTTTGCAATATCAGTGGTGTGCAATATTTTTGAGTTTTTGTAAAAATAAGGATTGATTATCATTCTTAGATACAGCTTTGATTTTAAACATGCACAAAATTCAGGAGTTTTGAACCTGGGAAAAGAAGAAAGAGTTTCAGGTCCATCTCTGTCTATACCTCTTTATAAAAAGACATAAGTAGAAGTGCAAAACAGGAAAAAAAAAAATCCCAACTTAACTCATTACTGTATTTCCATCACCAGAGAAAGACTGGACACACTGAAAAAATAGAAAGAACATTTTGTTATTATCTAACCATACACTTAGCCTCCCACCTGCCTCTACTGGCCTACATGGTAATCAGAGCGACAAGGGACAAGATACGATATTACAGCTTATATCGAAAAAAGGAGAACACACGTCTATGAGAGTGTAAGAGTGCAGCATGACCCACAGCATGTTATCTCAGAAAAATGCATCCCACTTGTGCAGTGACATCATGGGCACTTTCAACACCTTTTATAATTACACAGATCCCCTGACCTTTGACTATGTGTGCTGCCATGAAGGAGACTTAACTCAGCAGACAGACAAATATAAATATGTGCCACCTCCTTGGGTACTTCGCTGTTGTAGTACACCTTGAAGCATGGAAGCACTTCAGAGACATTTCCAGAAGGCTGCAGGAAAGACCTTCAGATCCAGAACTAAAATAGTCTTTACACTGAAGCATGTTAAAGATTTCTCGGGGAGGGCAAAAGGGAAGTAAACCAACCTTAAGTTATGCCTCAGGCTCAGTCATGATCCAGCATGTCAAATTCCCAAAAGGCCAAAGTCAGAAGGTATGCGTGTGTACTATATTTTAATTAATCATAACTGCCAAAGATATCTTAATACCTTACACAAAGTTAGAGGACCTATTCCATTTCCTAGGGACTTGAAAAAAAACAGAAGAGCACAATACTATTTCCTAACTTGCCCTGGAAGGTCACTTGAATATTGCATTTTCAAACCCTGCTCCCACAAAACTGAGATGAGATGAAATCATATTGTTCCATTCCTTTATCTCCCTGACAGGAAAAAGTAGTCATTCCCAGCAGCCAAGCCTGCTGCCAAATCCCCTCAAGAAATCTTTCCCAGGCAAATGACTCCCAACAAAAACAGGGGAAAAAAAGTAAGAATGAAATGCCAAAAATGCTTCAAATCAGCAGTGCAGAGAAAAACGTTTCTGGGACAGGCTGACCCAACTACCACCTTTATCTATAACTCCATAGATTAGGCTAAATTATGATTATTTATATTGCTTATTGCTAGGCTTTGCAAACACTGGACTCCAAAACAGTTCTCATCCCAAAGTTTGCAAGCTAAGAGCAAATCATAAAAAAACAGAGGAAGATTATTTGGTCAAGCCTATATGTGTCACATCCCTATAATTAAAATTAATAATTCTCACAAAAGGTGTGCCTCTCTTAGGCGTAATCACTTAAAAGATTTAAACATTTAAACATATATATATGTGTGTGTTTGTGTGTATGAAGATCTGAAATTAAGAAATTATGCTGAGAGCCTTAGAGAACAGCATACATGTGAGACTTTTTTTTTTTTCCCCTGGCTCATTCTGGGAAGAAATGTTATAGAAATGTTACTTCTTATGGAATTTCTGCTCTTCCATTTCTTGCCCCAGGAAACATATCCTGCATAAGATAATCAGAAACAATTGCTTGGAACAATAAGATATGTAGGCCAGAGACAGAAACACAACATCTCTATCACTGTTGTTGAAATTGTCCAACATTTAAAAAATGTGTAAAGGGCACTAACAGACAGATGTCAAACTCACAAAAGCTTCATTTTTCTGGGAAATTATGCTGGAGAAATTAAAAAATGTACCAAACTCTAGTGTCATGAATGATGGTTATTTTTTCTTTGGTTTGAGTTTTGAATTAAGATGTGACAGGAGCTCAGATCTCACCTGAGTTTGTTAGCTTATTCCTAATCAGTTTATAAGCCCTGCATGTGATGGACCCTAGTTTGGTTCTCCCAGCTGTTTGGCTCTATAGTGCGTATATGAGGAAGTTACATTTGCTGATCAGGTCGTGACATGACTCCTATGTCCAGCTGCAAATGAATCAGTCTAGTTCAAAAACTTTTAAAAAGACTATTTAAAGAATCTTTTTTCATTCATAACCATGTGCCAGGCACAGCCTTATGGCTGATAGGCATGAACTTCAAATAAAGCACCAGCTCATCTGAATAATACTAAGTGCTGTGGAATTGTCTACTGAAATTTTAGCAGCACACTTGAAATGCCTAAAGCGTATGATATACATAATTGGATAAGCTGGTAGCATTGTAGAGCTTCAATTGGAAAGTGATTCACTCCTGGATACCCTTAACGTGTAGCACAGTGCTTATAAATCAAACCTGAAAGAATTTTTGATCCAAATTAAAAATTGTTTCAGGTAAAAGATGCACTTCATTGTTGCTGACTCCTGAAGGCTGGTAGTCTAGCTATGACAAGCCAGCCAGCTTGTTTTGTGAAACATATGTAATAATGTTACCTAAATTACTGATTCATTCTGTGTATTTCTGGTTCTATAATATAGGGGAGGGAAGGAAGGGAGGCAGCAGACCAGATACATATTTAGCCGGCATATATTGCCTCCTGCCAAACAGGACACACACCAACATACTCTCAGGATAGAAAAGGCTAAGAATTTCAAGCATGCCTAAAGGAAAACATCTAATCTTCTCTCCTTGCACCTCCTAGGTGAACAGCTAGGGAGCAGATATGAGGGTGAAATGTCATTAAGACTGATGCACCACCAGGGTTTGCTGGTAAGTTCTCTGCTCACTCATACCACAAGATAGCAGCCTCAACACTGGAAAAGCATCTTAATCCCCAAGTGCCTGACCATTTAATTTTAATTTAAATACTAGTTTCAAACAGAAGAATTATATGGATATTGATGTTCTTTACTCACCTTAATCTACAAAGCAAAATCCTGTGTCAAGTAAACTCTTTAAGGAAACTCCAGTCCAGTGTTTTTTATAGAATCACAGGATGTTGTGGGCTGGAAGGGACCACTGGAGACCATCTGGCCTAACCTGCTGCTGGAAGCAGGTCTGGTTAGAGCAGGTGGCTCAGGGTTGTGTCCTGTCATGTTTTGAATATCTCTGAGGATGGCGATTTCAGAACCTGCCTGGGCCCCTGTTTCACTGTCCGACTGCCTTTATAATGAAAACATTCTTCCTTATGTCACGTCAGAATTTCCCTTTTTGCCATTGCCTCTTATGCTCCCACTGTGCATGTCTGAGAAGAATCCGGCTCCATCTTCTCTCATCAAGTAGTGGCAGGTAGTGGTGAGCTATCCCTGAGCCATCTCTTCTACAGACTGAACAAACGTGCCTCTCTCAGCCATTCCTCACACTCTTGTGTGCTTCAGCCCCCTGTATGCTATGGTAGCTCTGAGCTGGACTCATGCCAGTGTCTTCCTTGTACTGGGGCCTTCTTGTACTTGTACATCAAAAAACTGTCCACAGGGATTCAGTTGTGATCTCAGCAGTGTGCAGAGAGAGGAGAAGAGAGGAGCAGAAGAGGGGAGAAAGTCCCTAGAGCTGCTTGCTGCACCCCAGGATGCTGTTGGTCTTCTTTGCTTCAGAGCCCTGCTGCTGGTTCATGCTCAACTTGTCTTCTGGGTCCTTTCCTGACAAGCTTTTCTTCAGTCAGTCAGCCCACAGCATGTATTGCTGCACAGGGCTATTCCAAGCCAGGCGCAGCACATTCTTTTTGCCTTTGCTGAACTTCACGAAGTTCATCAACCTGTCTGGGTTCCTCTGAATGAACCCGCCCTCCTCCTTTGCACTGACTGCTCCCCTGATCAGATGTCCCGATCATTAATAAAGATGTTGAACAGTATTGGCTCTATTATGAACCCTGAGGGTCACAACTATCAATCTGCTATCAGATGGGCTTCGTACTGCTGATTACCATCTTTTTAGCCCAACAGAGCAGACAATTTGCAACTCACTTAACATCCAGTCTATAACTCAACGATTTAAAGATACTGTAGAAGACCCTGTCAAAGGTCTTGCTAAAGGCTAGGTAAACAGCCACTCCTCATCCATGTTGTCAGTCATCCCCTCAGAGAAGGCAATCAGGTTGGTCAAGCGGAATCTGCCCTTAGTAAATCCATACTGGCTGCTCCCTATCACCTTCTTGTCTTTCATGTGGCTGGAAGTGACTTCCAAGAAGATTGGTTCCCCAAGGACTAAGGTCAGGCTGAGCAGCCTATAGTTCCCTGAATCTTCCTGCTTGCCCACAGTCTTTCCAAGACGGTTTTTGTTCTAAAGGATGCAGGGAGACCACAAGCTATTACTTATCCACATCCAAAACCCAGATCTCCAAAATTACTGCTTGCTTTCAATCTGAGGACATCTAAAACTACCAGCTTTCATGAATACTTATTCACAGAAACACAGAAGCTACTTCAGGATGTGCTGAAAAAAAAACCTAGGCTGGACAATGCCAAACAGAAAACTGAAAACTCCCTTCAACAAAAAATCGATGTCCCAGTTCTCTCCTTTTCCAGACCCAATTATACATTTGAAGCAGATTCCACAAACACACAGCTCACTCCCTTTCACTTGGAAGTTCAGTGATTAAAAGTCTCATGCAAAATGGTAATTACACAGATTAGTTTTCTGCCTGAGGAAACCAAAGCTGTATATGTTACTCCTACCAGAGGTGTGTCTATCTTGTTCTTAGAAACCTGCATGGACAGAATTCCCTCAGCTTCCCAAAGCAACTTGCTTCACTGCTGCACAGTTCTCCATCTTGTCTTTTCACCTTTTTTTGCAACAATTTAAACTTGTCACTTCTTGTCATTTCCAGAGTGGAGAACAGTGCACCCACTTGCTCTGTTTTTCCTTTTTTTCTTACCGGCAAGGTAAGAACCACTTTGATCATCCTATTACTCTTCTGTGCACACTCTATGCTTTTAGCACAGTGTCCACAGCTGGATACAGCCAAGTCCCTACTAGGCTGAGCAAAGAGGAAAAAGTCTGTGATGTGCCTCGAAAACTATAACTTTGTTTATGCACCCTAATTTGTAGTATAATTTTTTCATGACAGCAGGACATTGCTGACACATGTAATTTGTCACCCACTGTAGTCCCCAGATAATTTTTGAAGGACTGCTACTAGTCAGGTGTTCCCCATGTGAAACATGGCCTTCTCCCTCTATCTTCTTCTCTCTCTCGCTCCTTTTTGGGGTAGGGGAGGGGTGGGTGCATGGTGTTGGTGTCTCATGGCTTGTTGTAGGGGATGCCATAGTGTTTGATTTGAAAAGTTAGAAGTGCAGTTCTTCAAGCGGGATTTCGCGCTGTGGAACCCAAATGACTGAGAAGTCTTTGCACTCTACAGTCATGAATTACTCACCCAGGTCCCTAATTGAAATGTGTCTCTCACACCACGATTTTCCTGTGTTTTGAAAATAAAGTCTTCAAAGGGTGTGAAGACTCAAAGGCTCTGCTGAAGTCCTTTGTGTGGATCACCATTTCCTGGATCACAAAGACTGCACTCCATTATCTGCTCCCATAGGGATAAGACATTTTGGTGAAGTCCCCATGTGACTTGTTTTCAACTCCGTTCACTGAAACTTTACTGGCACAAAGAGAATTGCCAAAAGTGAAGGTCAGATGAAAACCAGTTTTAAAGGAAAAATACCTGCACAAAACCTTCTGGATCCTCTGACATTTCCCTTTGAGAGAGTCACATTTGAGTCACTATGAATGCTACTAATACATGCCTAGCTGTAGTGAATAGTAAGTGCCCTGTTTGTATTTGACCTGAAAGTAAAGTAGATTTTGAAGTGTTAGGAAGCCAGCAACATCAAACAGCCTGAGAATTAAATACCTTGCAATGGCCTGAAACCAATGTGACCCAGGAAGGCTTTGTCAGGAGCCAGAAGCTTTTTTTGTAATTATAGAGCTATTCTTGTGCATGGTATGCACACAGTATGAGAACCTTGCTACCCCAAAAAAAACACTAGTCTGGAAGCGCCTTCACTGACATTTTACAGCAGGCTATTTTAAAATACTAGCTGGAGTCCTAGCACTTGTCCTAACAAGGGGCATACCTGGGTGCGGACACGGACCATTCCAGCACAGCTGACCCTTTCCCAGGCCAGAGAGAAAAGGGCATGGGCAGGAGACAGGTCCTGCTTGGGGGAGGCCAAGTACCACCCGAGCAGGGCTCCCTGCAGCTGGAGAGATGGCAGGAACCAGCCATCCTTCCCCTTGGCTTCTCTTTGCCTTCAGCCTCCAATGTTAGCACGCAACAGAAGAGCAGACAGGGTGCAGAGTATACCGGTCTGCCCCTGGTTTTGAAGGCGCCTGACTGATTTATTTAGGTACAGCAGCATTCTTGAATTTGGGTGCTCTGACAGCATCTCTGGGGCATGCTGGCACACACAGATGCCTGTGGGCAGCACGCAGCAGGGCTGTCCCGTGCTCCCCACTGCTCCCGGGTTACTGTCCCCTGAAGGCACCCAACTAAAATAAAACAGTAAATTTTTATTTGTTGGTTGGGGTGGCTTTTTTTGGTAAATGAAGCTAAGAGCTACAGCAATGTGAGAGACTGAGTGGGCTCTGAGCCACAGTTTAATTGAAAGACTGAGGAGCAGTGTCCGCAGTGGGTGTAAATACTTGAGCAGTTGCAAGCTCAAACTGAGGCAGTGTCCCCTGGAAAAAGCACTTACAAAAGGGATAGAGATCATTTAGAAAGTGAGGCCAGTGAAGAAACATGCTGGTAACTCACGGGAAATCAGCACATACCTAAGAAAGTGGAAAGAGGGGCTAAAAGGCTAAGGCACAAGGTGCAGTTTACACGTGCCCGTGGGGCAGCAGGGCCGGGTGGGGGGCGGCGGGGTACCCAGGCAGGAGGAGGCTGAGAGCTGCCCTGTGCTGGTTACAGCCAGCACCGGGACCCGCAGGGGCAACTGGTGCCCACTACAGAGCACCGACAGGGGCAGGCACCACTGGGGGTGAGTGGCAGCTGCGGGGGGAGCAGAAACAGGGAGACAGATGGAGGGTACGGTGCTGGGGACACAGCTGGAGGTACACAGCTTTACGGGACAAGGCGCTGGGGCCAGGCACTGTCTTCACACCTGCTAAAATCCTGCCAAAGGTAGTTGCTTCGCACACAGTTCAAGTGATGGTGCTGTTGGTCTTAGTCCACATACATTTTTCCCACAGGCAGCAATCCAATTTTTGAACAATCCTGTCCAGAAGCAGGATGCTGGCCACAGCTTAATTGTTAGTGTAGAGCTGAAAACAGTGAGTATTCTTATCATCCAGTCATAAAACGTCCAAAGAAACATGCCAAATTTTAGCATTTACAGGTGTTGAATAAAACCAGTAAAACTTTTCAAAGTCTCTTACCCCTATTTGATACCTGCGAAGCGACCCACTGGACTCTTCAACTAATCACTCCTTATTGGTGAGAATGTGAACAGTAACATTAGCTACTTGAAAGCTGCTGGGAGCCAGAAGGAGAAGAGGATCAAGGGTTTCCATGATGTCTCCTGTACTTCCATGTACACCATTCCAGAAAAAAATAAATACTGAATTTTGCTGCAAATCCAGCCATAGTCCTGTGATTGGGGACTATAACTCGGGATTGGCGGAGGCCGAGTTGGGGGACTCAGATCTCGGCAGTGGTGGCCCCCACCTCCAGCACATCAGTGACCAAGAGTTCTCAGATGATTTAGCCTTGGAATCTAATACATCTGATCATCCCAGAGCAAGCACAATTTTCCTGAGCAAGTCCTGATATCTCCTGTTACTTCCATATTACCAACTGGTACTGTAGAAAGAGTTAATATTTTTCCTATTTCTCAAAGTATAGTGACAGTCCAAAAAGTGACTATTACTAGCCAACTGGCACGGTGCTGATACGATCTCTCCAACTGTGCAGCTGCTGCCCTGGCATCCTCTGTTATTTAGATAGCAACAGTTGCATATAGTAATTATGCCAGCAGGAAGACAGCAACTTTATGACAGTGCTTAGAGGAAATCTGAACACGCATGGCATTTACACAGCAGAGCAGAAAAGGTAAAGTGCAATGATGTTTCTTTTCTACTGGTAATTTAAACAGTAACTCTTGTAACTTGGGCACTCTGGCATATGATGAGGTGAGTGTAAATGTATTTTTAAATTAAACCATAGGTTTAATGCTTTTAAACGCCTTTAATTACCTCCCTTTAAAGCTTTTTGGCGTGTGTCATCTTGGATAAATAATATCTGCAATGTATTGCTTGCTTGCGTCCCTGTTATCCTGCGAGGATGTTTTGCAGATTCCCAGACCTGTCTCCTTGGCTGTCACGGACCGGCAGTGACTACTTAGAGCACATGTAGCAAGAGACTGATTAATTTGACCACAGGTAGCGCTCCCCGCCACACCACCACTGTGGAGGCCTTGACAGCTCCGTGACCCTCGTCCCTGCACTGTTCCCTCCTGCCGGCTCCCTCCAGTTCTGCTACTTGAACAAAGCATCACATCAGCATTGTTTACTGCAGGAACTCAGCCAAGAAAGTCATAACAAGACAATAGACATATAATCTGATAACCTTGTTAGCTTGGTTGAATCAGAGCTCCTAACAAGTAGAAGAGTTCAGTAAAGTGGAATAAAAATATTACAATATTTGTTGTCAATGGCTTTTCAGCTCCATCTTTGAAAATGTAGCATTTCTTGTGCTTTTATTTAAGATTAAAGCTAAGCTCAAGGACAGTAAACAAAACAGCATGAACAAGGTCAGAAATTACTTTTAAAAAAGACCCACAACAAATGCTAACTAGAACAGGCAGACAGACTTCTTCATTGTGTTCAGACAGCAGCAAGTAAAACTATGTAAAAAGATACAAACGTACCATCCAAAAATCTCCATGCAGTAACAACATACAAAGCACTGTTCGAGATTTTATTAGGACTAGGCTGTAACAGTGCCAAAAATCCTAAATGAAGGGCAACATGTACTTTCACTGTCACATTAGGAACGGAAGATCCAGTCAGTGATCCCAACCAGGCCAAAGCAGCCATGGCGTCACCCCCTGGTCCTCTGGGAAAACACTCCAAACCTACCAAATACCTCCCTTCCCACAGCAGTTTCCCTGATCCGACCAGTGCCCCACAGGAGGAAAGAAGCCAGAAAGCAGCACTTCCCACACCGCTGCCATTCCTGGGCCGTGCTTCCCAAGGGACAGTGTGTGTGTGCACACATGCATGAGTACTGGTTAGTTAACAACCAGCAACTCATAAATCATATTTTTCTTCATCTGTGACTATTTTCTCTCCATCACCTAACTATAATGACTGTCTCTTTCTTTTTAAAGCATTCTGGGTTAAAGTTCACTGAAGACGTTTATAAATACCTCAACAAGAAGTTGTAGGGTACTAAATAATGTCTGTAAAAGCTAGAAAGGAAGAATGTGTTATCTGTGGACTCGACTTTCTTTCCCTGGAGGAATCATATATCACATGGAATAGGAATGTCATTTTGATTGGACCGTTTCCCAGATGCTAGGGAAGAGTCATAACGTGAGATGCTGTTTAAGCATGGGGATTTTCTTAATTAAGGGAATGAAAATCAATGAAATTTGTGGCATTTGTTCTATTTTTAGGCAGGACGACCAGAAAAAAAAGATTACCACGTGTAATTAGTTGGAGGAAAACCTGCAGCCCAAGTTTGTCTGTCTTGCAGTATTTCTGAAAGTGGCAATAGTGGCTAAAAAGTAAACTGTTTCCTGGGGAATCTGCAGAGCACTGAGCACTCCCAAAAATCAGGCCGCTTGTCTGTGTGCCAGAAAATAGATTTAGGGATATAACTTCAGCCAGCCAGTCTTGAAAGTGCAGTGAAGAATCAGTCTTTGGAAACTTGCCGCTCCATCTGTACAGCTACGTCAGCGTCATTTTCAGTGTAGGCATTCTTTTCCTGGAATAAATTCTCTTGTTTATCTTAGGGAAGCTATCTTAGGAGCTGCTTTCCCTGGTAGAAAACAGTTGCAGTTACACTGGTAAGTCTGTGGACTGTTTCTATTAGAACAGCCAGCACAGTAAAGCCATGAATTTTGAGGAAAGGAAGCTCTGTTTTTAAAATGCAGTTTTGGCAGTATAAGTGTAACTCACTAGTAAGTCCTGATGACATGACTGCACTGGAGACTGTATTTTTTACCACTTCAAACTGTGCTGCCTGAACTAGCACAGACATCTGTGTGCAAGCAGCAGGACAGGGTCCTCACTGTACTGGGTGAGAAGATGCTGAGAAGCTCCAAACCTCTGTTTCACGTGGCCAGCAGAGGCAAGGGAAACAGCCTAAATGGAGCTGTAAGGGCTTAACTTAAACTTGGACTTAAACTTCTCTGATTCTTTGGGGGAAGGGGGATATATGTTTTCTGAGAGGCACATCCAGACACAGCCTGGAGCTGTGGTTAAGAGAGTATGAGCGGTCACCCCCTTTTCTGGTGCCGCTGGTAGGTGGGTGCCCAGGGACACGGTGAAATGGGTGCTTACAACCAGACTGGACAAGGCTTGAGCAACCTGATCTAATGTCAGAATTAGTCTGCTTTAAGCAGGAGTCTGGACCAGGTGGCCTGCAGAGGTCCCTTGCATCTTAGTTTATTTTAGGACTGTGTAGTGAGCCACTTCTAGAGAAAGAAAGGAGGGAATCAGCTAGTTCCCTCTTCTTTACCTCTCCTCCATCATAAGCAGGCTACACTGATGTGCCAGCAGTTACTTAAGGCTCAGGATACTATTCTGACCTATTGAAAAACAGGTATTATAGTAAGCATTTTCCTTCACATATTCCTTCCTCAGCCACATAAAAAAGGCCTGAATGCTTTTCATACCTTTCTTTAAAAATCTCATTATTTAACAGGACCTTTTCAGTCTTTTTGTTTATGTCCAGTGGAATACTCAGAATTTTTTATGCTGAGTACATTACTGAAGCCATATTTCAAATCACAGTAGTAGAAGCTACCGAGAAAAAGGGTCTTGGAGGAAATGGCTCTTGGCAGGATTTTCCTGAAGATCAAGAATTCCAGCTATGGTCCTGATCCAGCAAACAATGTAAGCATGGGTTTAAAATAAGTGTTATCTGCTTACCTGATTTGCTGGTGTCTGGAACAGCAAGGATGAAATTTCTGTTTTAGTAAGCAACCTTTTGAATAACAGAGCTGAGCTTTGTCTGAAAACACACAACTGCTTACTTAATTCCTGCTGCTGGAAGGTGTGCTCTAGGTATTCTACAGCTGTGCTCCAAAACCTTGGAGAAAATGAGAGTTTTTAGTTCTGCTAATGATGCATGATATGAAAGATTAACGTTCAGATAGTTTTTAATCCCCCGAAACTTCCATTGAGAAAGAATAATTTTTCACTTAAGTATATTCAATAGTATTAAAATAGTTCCACCTTTTAGAAAAATCCTACAGAATTAAAAGCAAATAAGCTTTTTTTCCAAATTTAATAGAGATACAATGTTTTATGACATTGTAGTAGATATTTTTAAGATTACAGAGTGTTATTTATTGTACAGTTCAATAATATTTGTCATCAGTCTTTAATACTAACATAGAACACAGGACTCTTTATTTCTATCCTCTTTTTTCTAGTTAGGGAAGGCATGTGGTGCAGCAGTATACCTGGCTGACTTTCATGAGTTCTTTCTCATTGTATTCTACAGTAATTGCAAGTCCTGTGTGATTTGAGATTGTTGTTTTTTTCCAAGGTAAAACCTTGAATAAAATAACATGTACTATGTCCTTGTTTAATTAACTATGTTTCATTTGTTAAATAGCATCTTAATGAATTTCAGATGAAAAAAAGTTATTTTCAGCCTTCAATAGAATCATTTAGTCTGTAAAAGTAGATTTTGGAGAGCATTTTAGTTACTTTACATATTTGTATTTAATCACCAGAAGTCTACTGCAGGTTGTAGCATCCCCTCTGGGCTTCAGAAAGGTGCTGAGCACTCACATGTCTTGTGGATCTAAAGAGAAGCTAGACATACTTTGCACAATCTCTTCTTTGATGGCTCAAGACATGCAGGCTGATCTTGTTACCACCTTCTCAGGAAACATGTAAATAAAATTTTTGCATACAGTAGCCATTTGCCCTATTAACCATATTCAGTGGAAGCTGACATTTTGTAGTTTCTCCTTTACATTTCTTTCCATTATTTTGGCCTAAGATAAAAAATCAGGCAGCCTAGAACTAGCTCAGATTTCACACAGGACTCCCCCAAGACTGATAAACAGATAGATGCTACTGTCATCGTTACCAGTCAGAGAAATGAGTGTCAGCTTTTGTTACTATTCCTTCTCCTAGTCGGAGCGATGTTACAGGTATTTCTGCTTAAGACAATTGCAGCAGCCCTGATCATCTCTCCATCTGTCAATACCTGTCAGTGCCTGCCCGAATGCTTCTCAAGGCGCTGCAGCTCCTGCGTGCCTCAGCCTCAGTGTTCTGTTTCACCATCTACATGTCTTACCCTCACAAAGCACTGAACTTCCACTTTCAATCGCATCCTTAGTTCCTCTGCACTTGATATGGTTCCAGGCTCTAGATTCTCACTCTGATTTTCTGTTTGCTAGAAATCAATCCCACTTGCTGCTGCAAATTTCATATAATAACATGAGATTTTTGTTGATGCCTATATGCAGTCTTCGGATGCAAATATAAAATGGCATATGTCCTTCTGTTTCAGTGATAATAATGCTGCTGGCTTCCAAACATGGAAAGCAAAGTAGATTTGCTCTCCCCACACAGGAATCCTGACCTTCCTCGTGTTAGGAATTTTTTTCTTTCTGTCCTACCAAATTCTGTCTTTGTAGAAGTAGCTCCAGCTTGAGGTGCCCCTATATATTCATGCTATATATATATACATACCTAAGCAGCATGACAGCTCTATTGCAGCACAAGTAAGAGCTGCTTATTCTGTCTGAGGTTTGAACGATTCACAATTGTTTTGTCTGCTTACAGCCACATAGCAAGTCAAATAGGGCAATAGGAACCGATCCACAGAGTGAAACCATTATAGCTGGAGACTTGGCATTCACCCTCCGTGTGCAGAGCATGCATTCTTCAGACTAACTCCCCTCGAGCCCACTAATGCCCATTAGTGGTTGAAGCACTGTGGCTGTGCTCCTGGTTCATTCCTCTGGGTTTGGTTTCAGCTGAAGACAATCCAGTCCACACACTCCGAGGCTGTCCCACAGTGCACACAAAAGCACCACAAGCAAGAAGGGTTGAGAGAGTTGCTTCTCTCCAGATCCAAATTAAAATGCTAATTTAAACACATCCAGCAGGTCAGATGACAGGTAACATCCTTTTACTCTTTCCCAGAAACAAGAGTTCCTAAATTAAAATTCAGACTGCAGCACTAAAGGACATGCATTTTCTGCACTGCAAACTTGTTACTTTCCCACCTCTAAAATTATTTGTCTTGTCACTTGCTTATCCTGTCTGCACAATCCATCAAAGCAGCAGGAAAAGGATAAAAGCAAGCAGATTAAAGCTAAGAAAGCGATTTGCAAATCTTCTGATTAATTGAAGGTCTACTAATGAAGCAAAGGCTAGAGAATTTAATGATGCTTTTCCTTGGCTGTGGTTGCAGAGGTAAGTCTGTGCTTGCTAGTGTCCCGCTCAGTGTCTTTTTGTCTCTCACTAGAATATGAGTAAAGTTTATTGCCTCAGTGAGGTCTTCACTCCCATAAACTCTCAAGGAGAAGGTTTTCCAATTAATTTCCCTGAATCATTACTAGCAGGCTCTGAAATCTGAGTGGAATTACACTTGAAGTGAACACTGAATAAAGCATTATTTTCTCTGAAAGCATATGGGGAGTTGTAGAGAATTTGGTCCTATATTCTCTTCCAAAAGGCTGCAGACTGGACTGCACTGGCCACCTGCTAGGACTGTGTCACCAAATATTCCTCCCAAATCATCGGTCCTGCCACACCCACTCCAGCATACAATGCATAAAACAAATACATCACATCTTTTTATTCTCCATTAGGAAAGCCTAAAACTAAGTATTTTAAAAAGGGCAGGGCACATTCTGTTAACTTCTAACTTGTTACTGAATCTATATCTCTCTTTTATTAATAACCTGATGATCTGAATGGGTCTTTGGCCAATAGTATCTTCTGCTGCTTTTTTTTAATATGATATACAGTTTCCTCATGTAGTGAAAGGAGGTTAAGGCAGGTTGAAAGTTTTGAATCTCTTTATCTTTGCATTAGTAAAATACTATGCATAAAGATTATCAGTATGAAGTATAAGAAATTCTTATCTCGAAACAAAAGCAGTGTCCCTGGAATGAACCACTTGGATTCTGTTGCTGGTTTTCTCCTATCCAGTGCAGTCTGGTATTTACTTAACCATAAATTTTACTGTAGAGTCTCATTCTGTAATGTTTCAGTAAAAACTCCGATACATTCAATGTTCCTTTGAGGAAAATGCATGGCTTACACTTTCTAAGCAGAAGATTGTTTTAAATGTCTATGATGAAGCTGAGATATTTATGTCATAATTAAAAACTAAAACCAAGATTTAGAAAACTTTTCTCCCTGTAAGCACATAAATGAACCCATTTTCAAAAGTTAAGTGTAGCAAGAATCTGTAATTGGCTTCCTAAAAACAGACTGGGGGGTTTAACTAGAGGGGCTTTTAGGAAAAACACTTGGCCTATATTGAAAGGAAACCATTCTTCTCTGGTAGAAAAGTGTTACCATATTTGGAATATCAAGTCTTCCACTTAAATGGATAAAATAACTAATATTGTTATTATTGCTATATATCATCTTCATATTACAATAATTAAAATTATACAGTTGTTAAGATCAATATAATTGCAGCCATAATAGCAGTAAGAGCAACAGTCATATCTTGGAAAAGTTAAAATAAAGATCTCAGAAACAAATAAAAGTCAACTGTTCCTTCTAACTGTAGGCACGGACTGTATCCAGCTGGACTGGAGGCAGAGCTCCCCAGTCTCTGCAGGTGAAGCAGAATTTGCTCTCAGAGGAGCCTAAGGGGAGCGTGCGTGCCACATTAGATACCTGAAGTTGGTTGGTGTGAAAAACCCTCTTGGTGACCACTAAGAGTCAAACGGGCGGTCAGAGGAATTTGGAGGTGTCCATAACAGAGCTGTGCATGAAGAGGAATGAGCAGTGATGAGCAGGGCTTGCGAGGGACAGTGAGCAGCAGCCGCTGGCACGAGGGAGCCGGTGGCTCCTGACAGCACCGGGACGGTCGCAGGTGAATGTAGCAGTAAGATATGTGGGAAAACAAGATCTCCAAGAAGACGCTGTGAACTGGGGGCCTCTGTGTCCTGGCTGGAGGAACAGCAGGTAGCAAAAAGGACAGCTCCTCACATGCCAGGGAACAGGAAAAGAAAAGGTAGAACCTGCTGAGCAATAAACAAAGAGGTCTCTGTTTCCTGTGCATGATACAGTCTGAATAGTGATCCTAGGATTTTTATACCTTCTGAAAACAAACACTTTCCTTCCAAATGGTGAAAACAACCAAAAGAAAAATTGAAAACAGCAACAAAAAATTGCTTCTTAAGGTAAATTCCCATAATCTTTTTATTAATGTGATGTTTGACTGGTAAGGATTAGCAATCCTATATCATACTCCTCAATAGCTTCTTTCTTTTGAAATAGCATAGGACATTTTGTTTGCCACAGGATATGGTTCTGCAAAGCCATACAGTTTGTAAAACCGTAGAATAAACTATTGATAAAACTGAAATGCCAACTGCATTTCGGGGTTCCTTTACCTCTCCACAGTCACCATTATTTCACTAGATTCCATATAAAATACATAGAAGGTAGGGAAGGTGTCAATGACTGTAAAAAGATTAAAGCAATTCCTGAAACATCCCCAAATCTATTGTGTTTTATAGCTCAACTGACTTTGAAAAAATGATTTTTAAATCTAATAAGATAAAACCCAGGAAACCAGCACGGTTTTATAATATGGGGGAAAAAATACCCTATTTTACCCTTGTGTATACAGACATTATTATCATCTAGCAAGTATGTCAAGGGCGTGCATGCAACATTCATATTAAAGGGGAACATTCATATTAAGCATTCATATTAAATGGGAACTCTTATTAAAAAAACAGGCAAATTAATTTGCTTTTCATACAGAAGTCACTGAGGTTTATCTGATGGTGCAACGTTGCCGTGCTCAACAGCACATATTAAGCAATAAGGTGTGACAGAGAGTACAGTGCTGAAGGTTAAAATATGACTGAAGGTGCATTATGAGTCACAAGGCTGAGGCAATAGAGATTTCAGTGTGGGGAGCAAGGCAGCCACCTGGAAGTGGACTACCCAAAGTGACTTATGATTACTGCATAAATACAGAACAAATGTCATGCTACAGCTGATTCTTAGATCTCACGTCACTTTATGACCTAGTTGGAGGTAAGCACCAACTAGGGAGGCAGCTGCCCGAGGTCTCCGAAGCTCTGTAATGCTGGCTCTGTCTCAGGCCATTATTATACACAACGGTTTGGGAAACCGAATCGGTAGCGTTTCATGGCTAGGGGTGCCCAAAGGCATGTCTTACACCGTAATAAAGCTTACTGGAGATGCAAACAACAAAGCTCTCAGGCAGTGTAAGGGCCTCACAGTATGACTTGTATGCTGCAGAGCCAGGAGCTGCCTGTCAAGGGCCATCAGAGATATCAGGACGAGCCAGGCAGAGAGAGGGAGGGAAGGGAACTCCGTTCTCTGCAACAAGCCCACTAGGTAGCTTTCAGCCAGCCTCCAGGCAGTTTCTAACTCAGCTGCCATTACAGTTTCAACACAGTTGCACTATCAGTAAATAGGCATGGAAAAGTCCATATATACATATTGACTGGGAAGTATAGATTCGAGTTGTTAATTTCTTAAAAATTTCTAAATGCTTGAAGTCTAACTCACTGAACAGCTTAACTCAGCTGACAAGCCGAAGCCTCATACTGTGCTCCATATTTTCAAGTCTTACATATATCATATTATTTTGGAAGTAAATTTAATATAAATTAATGTCTAAACAGTAGTCTGTATATATTAATTTCAAGATAAATAATATAAAAAATCAATTTCTGACTTAAGATCTGGAACAAAGCCAAAGTTAAAGTTATTTCATTTCACTGTAATGTAGGACTTACTACAGGCCCTCACTTAGAAAATACAAGCTGTTACTAAATTGTGATTTAGAAGATGTCAGTAAAATTAATCTGTGAGCTGTTACTTAGAAAATCAGAGGTACCGTTTTTTTCCTCTTGAATCAAGCCTTTTGAGAATGTTCTTCTAAGCTCTAAATTGACACAAGAATCTCAGACAATGTCTCCTATGTATTTCGATATTCTGAAGTCCATTTCTTATTTCTTAGTGATCAGTATGCATTTTGGAGTGTATGAATAGTCGATCTCTCTTTATTTATAAAGTTGTCTTTTATTTATACAGTTGTCAGCGCTTTGTGTTTGCCTACAAGAACTGTAGGTTAATTCAAACCTGAAACAGGCTGCCTGATATACAGCACCTGCCCCATTCACGTTTAGTTCTTCAAAAGCAACATAAGCAAGTTCCAAGGGGAAATTTCTACTCATATTAAGCAGCTTAAAAAAGCACTCTAAAATAAAAAAACAAAAGTTTTGCCAAGTGCATAAGCCTGTGAAGGCCAGCTCATGGGGAAAAAAAGTCACCTCTACCTGATTTCATTGTTTTAAAGGACAAAATATATCATGTGCTAGCTAATTTATGATGCTTCAGTACAGGCAGAAGTAATGACATATCCATGACATATCTTAACTAGCATGGCAATAACCACTAGTGAGGAGACTGGTCTCCAAGCTTTCTTCCAGCAAATGGTGGAAAGCTGGTCAGAGGATCTTTAAAACAGCAATGGATTTCCCAAGAAATATTTGTTCTTGCATAACAAAACCTCTTGCTTTAGTTTTTTCCCAAAACTGTAAACTGTGAATCAAACACAATAATTTAGAAATCTAATTTATAAAAAAGTCTTGATCTTTGGTCTTCCCTGCCTGTGATCAGTTGACCTTCCCTTTAACTACACTACCTTAGCTGAAGTCCCCAATGCACCATTTGTTAGGCTGCTTGATGAGAAGACCTCAGGCTCCTCTTACTCATCTCTCACGTTAGGAGCTTACTCTGCCTTCAAACACATGTTATAGGGCTCTTATTGTTTTATAGACAAAATGTTCTTAACTAAAAGTCAATTTAGGTTAAAGTGGTTAACAGTAAGATGAAATAGAAGACAGAAACAGTAAATGTAACAATTCACAGAAATGTGTCCTATCTCACCCTTGTAGTTAGGCGTAATGGATAAAATTGCATTAAATATAGTTTATGGTTCAGATTCAATAATATGCTCCCAGGCCTGTGTGCAGATTTCCAGGATTATTTCTGCCTTTCTTCCAGTGTCCTTATTCTCTTATGTCTTGCCTCTCTTCTCATTGTTCTTGTCATTATCAGACATTTTGTGCTTAAAGCTCTCGTTATTATCTGCACTTTTTCCCACTGACAAGTTCAATTTGTAAAGAAGAAAATAGAAAAAAAGTAACATAGCAGACAAGCCTTCTATTCAATTATACATAACCATATTCCTAGAGCAAATGAAACATTTTCTTTCCTAAATTTTACTTAGCTTTACAATCAAACTTTTTTGAGCTTCAGAAATATCCAGGTATGGGTGTGAATATATACTCTGTGTGTGTGTACACAGGAATGGAGACAAAGATGAAAACCAGCTTACTAAAATAGGTATGACAAAGGCCATCTGGCTGTGCCTGGAGACAGTGATCCCTAAGGAAATGAAGAGTTAAAGTTTCCATTTTTCTGTTAAAAGGAAAAAATAGAGGTTTGTTCTGTGCTGAACTGGGAGACCAGCCATGACATGGTGATGCCTGAAAACGCCAGAAGGAAGCAATTCTTGCATTTGCAAGTATTGGGCTGAATTACAGGGCTAAGGCTGTCATCAGGCTAGCACTGAGTTGGATAAACAGAAAAACTGAGAAAGGGTTTGGAAAGAGACTACATCAGTGATCTGAGGTCCATAAAGATGTCCATCACAGAAAAGAGAACAGTGTGATATTTAATGTGTGATGAAGAAAGCTCCGGAAGCCTGTGCGCTGCTTCCATGCAATTCACAGAAGAGAACAAGTTCAGAAGTCCTTTAACCATCTGCATATGTGCAATTTCTAAAAGGTTGAGCATGTGCCCTGAAAAATGGTTATATGTTCACAATTTGAGAAAGGTTGAGTCATGGATTACCAGATTCTACAATGCTTACCCATGTAAAAGGAATGAATAATCCCTTCTGTTGCAGAACGGTCTTGTGGCATGACAGAAAGAAAGATTCAACTGTCATAACAATCCATTCAGTAGCTTTTTCAATTTGTTAGCAAACTTTTACTTTGTGAAATTAGGATCAATAATTATTGTTATATCGAGTCTTCAACTGTTTGTGAAATGTAGTTAATTGTCATGTGCCTCCGGGAAACAGATGCTCACATCATGATTCTTTGAATTACCCAAATTATTAGAAAGTTCTTCAAGACCTTTCCGTCTTTATGAACCATCTTCACATACTCTTACGAAGAACAGACTTTGGATACATGTAGTCTTCCAGTATTGTTCCTACAGATGACATTATAAGTATCTTTTTCTGTTCTTCTAGTATGCCCCTCTTTTTCTATCCAAATACAATGCTAGTCTTTTTACCATTATTCTAAGTTAATTAAGTATTGCTTCTTTCCAGGATAACCTCATAAACATTGTCCTACATTCTTTGTTCCTACGATCCATCAGTATTAAAATGTTCCTTCTCTGGTCGCAAGCAGCTTAAGCAATCCAGGCAGCTTTGTGCAAGTGACTTACCTCTGTCTATTACTTAAGCACCACTTTCAGCTTCATGAAATTGACAACTATATCAGCAAATATTTATATTTTCTTCCTGATAAAAGCACCAAATGACACAGGGGCAAGCAGTCATCCTGGTGGGAAGACTTGAGATGGACTTCTGTTCAGTGATCATTTCCTCTGGACAAATGCTGCTGAGAGCCAGGCAGGGGGGTGTCCATTTCCTATGAACCCACGCCGGTGTTACATGACGTGATCTCAAATTCGGTTCCCCACATTGTAAAGATAGTGGTTTCATTCCCTTTCAGAAAACTGGAAGCCTATTAAGTTCTACCTAAGATTACTTGGCTTGAGACCAGACAAAAAACTGAAAAGTAAAGGAAGACAAAAGCAATACCTTTAAGGTCACATCACTGCATCATCTGTCTATATTGTAGCCTCATTACCTCCCTGTCCAAATATTATGAAATAAAATGCTTCTTATTGTACTTTTATGATGTCAGGAATCTTAAGGCCATAGCCCTTTGTTATGTTACTTCCATGGGTACATACATGTTCTCCTGCTACCGTGTCTAAAAAGAGGAATAATGTACACATTGCTATAGTTATTGTACTTAAAATGTCATCTAATCCAAATTTAATTGGAGTGTCAAAATGTATGCTACTTGTGCGAAGGACAGTCTGTACCTTAAGATTTTTTTGAGACTGGTAATAGTTAGGCTGTTTAAAAAAAGATTAAAATTAAATGTGTATTTTTCTCCATTGTGCTGCATCTGTTTTCTGTCAGAATGAATCCTGCTGATCCTGGTTTCAAGGTTTCCATTCTGTGTGCTTTTAAACCAAGGTCAAGCAGTAGGCAGCAGAGGGACCTTGAAGGTGTCATTGGCTAGAAATACATAAGCTTTATAGCTACACCACTAATTATTTATCATTCATAGAAAGAAATACAGATGGGCAGAATGATATAGATACTGATACTTCTATAGCTGTATGCACACCACAATGGCAAAAGGCAGATCATTATTTGGCAGTGCAGATGAGTATACATGTATGTTTATGAGTGAGTACAAATGTCTGTATGGTGATATGTATTCCTACCTCTTTTTCTGTGTCCGGAATGAAATTGTTTTCCTTCTGTGCTATATTGCTCACACACACAGTCTAGGAAGCCTGAGAAATCCATGAAGAGACAAATAATTTAACAAAGCTGCCTGTCTAGTATGCTTATATACTACTATGGGGGTTTTTAAGGTGGTTTCTTTTCATTAAAAATAAAGCTCTTTGAATGAGACCTTACAGCTGACAAGGCAGACATTTTTTAGTGAAAAAAAAAAAATTAATAAATTGGAGCCTGCCTTGTATTCCCTGTTGTGTTTTTCCTTAATTTTGTGATCACTTTGAAGAAGGTACAACATTTTTGTACACATTAGCAGTAATTTATGGCTTCTCATACAATTTCTGTTTAATTTGAATTTAAAGCAGAGTTTTTAGGAATGGCTAGTGTGTATTCAGAACAGATATCCTATTCATCTAAGGCAGCTGTGACTTCTGAAAAGAGCAGGAAGAGATCTTTACACTTCTCAGAGAGAAACCATGCAGAATGACACGTGGGACTCTCAGGAGAAATATTTTCACATAAAGACAAACCTTCTGGCCTAAATAACTCATCCTCTGTGTCTCCAATTCAGCATAGCAGAAGTTATTTCTCATTAGCTGTGGCTATGCTTCTGGACAGGTGGTCTCTGCTAGCATAGCATACCCAGCTGTCTTGACTCCTGACTTTTCCAACCCAGCTCCTTGTTGAGGTACACCACACTTCAGCCCCTGGCCATGGGTCTAGATCTCCCCACAACTTTGTGCTCTGAGGTCTCACTGTGGCCCACAGGCCCAATAGGACCAGGGTGAGCATCCAGAGCCAGGAACTGGGAAACGCACTTTAGCCCCATGGGTTAGCTGCTCCCTTGAGCACCGGGGGCTAGCACTTGTAAGCAGCACCTACATTAGGAAGTAATGAAAACCAACGGGAGTGGATCTGCTGCTTGGAGCAGCTAAAGTCAAGCCACCATCCTACGAATCATAAGCATTTCAGAGGGTTTTGTGCCAGACTAGCTTTACTCTAGCTTGAAGCAGACACCAGGACAGTATCTGCCAGTTCACTTTCATCAAGGAATTTTATCCTTCAAAACGATTCTCTGATGTGAGGAGCAGTAAGTAGAGACAAAAATGCGATCCTGGTTCAAACTAAAATGTTAAAGTAGACACACAGTCCGTTTCATGAGTGTGGCCTGTTGATATACTGGATCTGTATGGCTTTCTGCATTTTCTGTAGTCAAAATATGGAAAAGTATTCCAGCTTCTCAGATATAGACACTTTTCATAAGAAAAACCCTCAGCGTCTGAAAGTGAACAGAAGTTTGATTCATACAGTATATGGCTTTTTTATTCAGACTGCCACAAAACACTGAATTTATGTTGACTAAGTGAAAAAGTTGGAAGAAAAATTCCTTTAATAAACTTCCTTCACTTCTTTAATTTATGACAGAAAAGCTTTCAGTCCATCTATCAAAATCATCACTGATCTTGGCAACTCATATTTCATGGATTTTCCAGGGAACCATGACATTCTCTGATTAGGAAATAAAAATTCAGACACATATTTTTTCTTTAAATAAAAAAAAAAAGCAGCAGCATACTCAATTTAGGCCAAATTACAGCACACTGGTTTTCATTCCTTTATTGCTTTGTCCCCTCTAAACAGCTCTGTTAGATAAAGATCACCTCCCAAAGCTTCTTGTAAACACCTGCAACTGGGTTTGCTCACCATTAGTGCTGTGCCATGCTTTAGTACCTTTCTCAGTTTCTCCAAGCTCCTCCTCTCAGATGAGGATGACATTTCCTCCCCCTTCCCCTCCTTTGTTTTAGTTATTACTCCCCTTTTTTTCTTCTGTCTTACCTGTTTGCTGCTTGCTTTCCTCCCACTTTTCCAGAGTTGTTACACCGCGGAGTAATGTTCCCGTTGTTGCTAAGGACAGAAAACCCTCATTATTTTTAAGATGCCTGCAGGAAGGTGACAAAGGACACCATTTTTGCAGACAGGCATGATGTTGCTTTGCCCATTATTTTGTCATGGGCCAAAAGCTGCATCACCTGTCACCTGCATGCAGCCATCAGTGTGGCATGACCCTTCCAGCAGGCAGGCTTGTTAGTTTAAGGACGCTGGCAGACCTACTGCAGCCACACAGTTCCCAGACTACAGAGAGCATTTTCAGAGCATCCTTATGTCTACCTGTAGAAGGCCATGATCTGCAAAATATAGGAACCAGAGGGACTCATTATTTCTGTTACTAGCCTTTGAGGGGGTTTAAAACAGCACGTCACCGATACCGATAGAGGCAGAGTTTTCTGTCTTCCTTCAGCCTCTTTCCATTTCTCTGGTCACAGAGCAGTTTTGATGTGTATCACCTTCTCTGCCAGACAGCAGGAGGTGGTTCTGGCAGAACAGCTGCAATCAGTTCCAGTCCAGCCCAGACTTCAAGACTGCATGTGAAGTAACGCTGTGCTCCCCACATCTTCTGGATCATGGGATTTGGAAAGAAGGAGCAGTTCTGGTGTCATGGGAGGAAATGGGTATCTGTTTACAGACACTACACAAAAGAAAAGACAAGTTTTACCACTCATGCTGTTCTGCACTAACCATGGCAAAGTAGATGGTACTCCAGTTTCTGGCTGAAACTCTGAAAATAAAATACTTCAAATCATGGTAAAGAAATATAAAGAATGGAAAAAAAGTAGATGTGAGTGACCCTAAAGAAATATTTTTCAGTGTTCCTGCTGAAGTAAGGAAGATTGTATTTGAGATTAAACATTTTCTTTCATTTTCAGTTTATTCACCTGTGGTGCATATGGAGAGGGCAGTGAGAGAGAGGGAGAGATCCATTTAATCTCAAAACATCATTTCACACATAAAAGTCAGGAACTTTTAGATTCTAGGGCCACAAGGGCTGGAAATAATGCAATTTGGTTTCCAAAGGATTGATTTCTTATAGTTGAGTCTCTGAAGACTAAGGTGATGAGGCATTAACTCCCCCTGAAATGTTTCCCTCCCTCGGGACATACATCCTCCTCTCTTGGTGTATGGAGCCTCAGATACTTCACACGAAGTGAGTGCTTACTTCAGCCTTTTTTCAAAGTGGGCCTGTACAGGATTTTCATTATCTACCCAGCTCCCTGCCATGTTAAAATATAACAACTGAGATTTCCACAGCATGGTCAATCTGAAATTTGAATCTGAAACAGATTCTCTGGTGAGAGAAGAAACAGGCAAAAATAGGTTTTTAAACACTGCAATTTGGTGCGCTAGCTGGGAAGAAAAGGTGTGGAAGGCTAAATTACTTATGAAATTCAGCACACTGACAAATTATTTTGATTTATCTATAGATACATTTCAAGAGGGTAATTTATTAACTTGAGAAATTCCACATACTTTTCTGCATACAAAATTCCACTCAGAGATTGTGCGGTTTCCTGAGCAGGCTCCGTACCTGGGCTTTCACCCAGCGCTGCTGTAGCTTCTCCCAGCACATCGAGCACTGGGCACTTCAGACTTCATATACTGCGACCAAATTGCAGCATAGTTTTGCCTAAGTTTCTTTACAAAGGAAAAATAACTCAAATAACATGTTTAATCAGAGATGGTTTTTGAGCACTCCGCAGGGAGCACCGCTAATCCAGAGCTTTCTCCACAGGCACTCTCCTTTTATGCACCACCAGCAGCTGTAATGGAAATGAGACTCCTAAACTGCTACTTTTAGGTGGAGAAAATGGGAAGGGAAAATGAACCCCCAAGGCAGTTTCATTAGTCAAAAGGCAAATGGATGTATACAGGCTTCATAAAACTTTTTTAAAGTGATCAGTGAGGCTGTTAATGTCTCGTACTGCTAACTGGGAGTAGACACATGACATTTGTGTTGCTTTAAAAGTGTTGGGAGTTTCTGACTATCAGATCTGCCGCTGTTAACATTGCCAGCAAATTGTCGCTGACATGAGGTCAATATTTCATATTAATTGGATTTGTTGAGAATAGTCATGCCTGGACAACTCTTAAGGTGGACCTGTCCCCTGACAAGCTTTAGTTCACAAAAACATCTTCGGTTCTTTGTTATTTTTTTCCCTTGACAATTACAATGATTACATTCCTTTCTTTTATTGTTTTCCACATCATCCCGCAGGCTAGCAGCATGTCAAGGTTGCTGCATCCCACAAAGAGAGTGAGAAGTTAATCTATTTCTTGTCAGGAGAAGTGTGGTAGCTGGAAGAGATCCCAGGTTCTCTCCCCTTCGTGGGCACCTACGCTGGTATGCTCTTCCAGCTGGACTTCCCTCCTTCCTCTTCCCTCCTGCAGCCTCCTCTCCTCCCAGGGTCACTTCCTTCCCCTGCAGCAAGTACCTCCTTGTTTGCTCTGTCTCTCTACTGCTAAATTAAATTATGCTTGTTGATTAAATGTAAAATTCAATCCAATCTGTAGTAATTCATTCCTCTGTCATTAGTCCGTTTGTGTGGTTTTTTTGCCCAGTTGTACTGAAACAAATAGCGGTCTGTCCTCTGAAGTTGGTGAGGGCCCCTTACATCTAGCTTTGTGCTATCATTTCTATTGTGGGAACTGTAATTTTTGTAGAATCTCACTCTGTAAAACAGATTGCTGTACTTTTCCAGCCCAAGGGAACCAACAAATGTTTGACCTGTGAACCACAGACCCAGCTAGGCTGGTGTCTGACTGCTGCAGATGTGTGCTGGAAAATTATTGCAGCTGAGTTAAGCCAGGCAAAGATTCATATATTTCAATCCATGCTGATTAAATAAATATTTTTCCAGTGACATTTTACATTGCACAGGCAATCTGGTCTCTTCAAAGTTCCAAGAAGCATTAATCGTAAAGGGGCTATAAGAGTCTTTATTAACAATTTAATTTCTCTAGGGTATTTAATCCAGAGCCTTTTAATGCCATGTTTGACCTTTCCTTTACTTTTCTGCAAAGTTATTTAATACTCCTAAACCTATTTTTTAGGACACTGCACTTTTAACCTTTCTTTTTCCTGACTGTGAAAGGCAGCTTAGTCTCATTCTTTGTTTCCAGAAGCTATCTTGGAGTTCACAGACAAGAGCCTCAAATCTTTCTCTCCAGTTCACTAATGCACATACCTAAACCTCAGTCTGCCTAAAGAAATACAGCCAGAGTGAGCTAAAACACACAAATGAAATTACCTACCACTTGACATTGCCTATGCCTGGTG
Source organism: Falco naumanni (assembly GCF_017639655.2). NCBI lineage: Eukaryota > Metazoa > Chordata > Aves > Falconiformes > Falconidae > Falco > Falco naumanni. The sequence continues at coordinate 87,457,128 of NC_054055.1, read as the reverse complement.
TTTAAATGAGGTTATGTGAAATTTAAGCTGTAATAAAGTGTCCTTTTATATATCAAATAAAAAAAATATTACATTTCCTCCAGATTTTTTCCAATAAATTTCATGTTTTTACAACATCTTGCAAAAATTGTAATTAAGCAACAAAAACATATGCATTTTATACTACCCTGTGTTGGTCTTAGTACAAAGGATTTTGCTTAGCAGATAAACTTGTTTCCTCTTATTATATACTGTGGGAAGAAAAAAAAAAAGGTAATATTCAAATAGATAGCGAAATGTTAAAAATAGTCTTTGGGATTTCATACATTAAGTTGTGCTGTGACTTTTATCTTGCCTGTATTTTAACATGAGTTCTGCCCCCTGGTTCACTCTCCAGTCAAGTAACAAGCTGGACACCCCCAAATCCAGGACCAGGTCTCAAGCCAGGAGCCAGGTCAGGACCTAAATCCATCAGCACACCAGAGATGAGGCATGCACCCCCACCTCCAAAGTAAAGTGTGATCCCCTGGTTTTCCTTTGAATCGAGGGAGCCCAGGGAGCCCCAACCTGTCCCCTAGGGCAATCCCCAGCTTCCAGCTGTGTTTCCTTTCTGCTGCACTGCTGTACCATGCTCTGCAGGGCCTGGGTCCTTGAGGTCCAATTATTATTTCTTAACCCTTCCAGCAGCAAATATTTGGAACCATCGTTTCCAAATGCACACAAGCATCTCTCTACTTATCTCCCTTTCACACAGTAAAATGTATCCCTTTTATTACAAATAAATGCAAATATTTATTAGCAATGTGTGCAGCCATTATTATTGTTCTCCTGATTAATGCTGTCTCTGAGGCAATGGCATGTGAAATATTGTTTATAGTATCTCCAAGTAGAAGCAAAACTGCTCTTAAAATATTCTTTGCAGAGTTTAGTACAAAGAATGAAAATAAATAACGTCAGGCCCTTGCCAGGATCTGCCCGTTTTAAACTTTTCAATGGCACAAATCATCATTAATGAAGCACTTAACATTACACTCCCGACAGCACAGTATAAAAATTACTGCAGTCATCCAAAGGATGAGAAGAAACATGGCAGATAACTTCTGGAGGGGAAAGATTTACACTCCTTTAGCAAAACTTTATGGGTTCAAGTTTACATTAGAATGAAGGAGAGGGAAATGTTTATCTCTTAAAAGCTTTTGGGGGAGATATTTGGAAGGAAATAGTTGGGTTTTTTCCCCGAAATGAATGGAAGAAAGATCAGAGAGCAAGGTCTCAACAGTAGTGAAATCTGGTTTGCATGATCAGCTGTTTTGATATAAAATACTGTGCCTGGAGCCATAGGACATAGAGATTTACATTATAATGCAGAATAAAGTAAATTCTATTGTGCAAGCCTCCTTGTTGCATAGTTTTAGCCACAGGTTGTTCCAAAATAGTTGACAGTAAGCTCAACAGCTGGTGTCTAATGCTTCATTTCTTTCCTGTTTATTTGTAAAAGCAGAATACCATGCTCTTTGCTTTAAATTATGCATAGAAAATAATCTCACATTCATATGTCTGTAAGACACATGTATGAACAAAGATTCCTGTTTGTGATATAGGATATAAAAGTCTAGATGAGAGTCTGTGGGAAGCAAGAGGTTCCTCTCAGAACCTCCACTCAGACCTATGGGGGCTGAGCAGGTCCCAGTGATGCAGGGGGATGTGCCCTATGGCACAAGTTACTCAGTGTCATAAAAGAGAACCACTCAGTCCAGACTGCTCCCTGATGGGAAACAGTTTTTCAGCCAGGACCTGGCCAAAGGGGAAGAGGAAGAACTCTGTAGAAAGTAATTAGCATTTATCATCAGAGGACAGAAAAATGTAGAAAGAATGGAGGAAGCATTTAGGAAAAAAAAAAAAAAAAAAAAAAAAGAACAAAGAATTGCAATGCCATATTTCTCCTGCAATGATTTTGAACAGAATCAGCAGGAGAAAGAGGTCATCTTTGGCTTTGTTTCATAACGCATGTAACAAAATAAAAGACTTAGGTACTATGATGCCTTCCAGCCAAAAAAACCCAAAGAAACAAAACCCAACTGCTCTTCAAAAATGCTTCACACTATTCAGTCCAGTGAATGCAAAAGCAGCTAATACATCAGAAATGAGAACTCTACAGAGGGCATTTGTTCTCCCATGGGAAATGTTTTGAGGAAAACCAAAGCAATATACTATATGCAGAGAAAAGTTTTGCTCTCCTGAGCTTATAAAGACAGCAACCTATGTTCTGAAATTCAATGTCATTGAATTCAATAGATTGCAATCAATTCCTACTCAAAATAAGGTGGCAATGTTAAACCTCTATATTTTCTCAAGCTTGATCTATTTCATTAAAAATGTAGGATTTTTCTGTTGATTTATTAACCAGAATATTTCCAAATTTAGTCCTACTTTATTTTCTGTCCAAGTACCTGACCTATTTAAAGCCTGTTTGTTTTGTTTCACACTTTCTCAAAAGTTAGCATTATTCGCTAACATCTTTAGCTTATCCTTTGCAAAGAACAGATCGTCTTTGGGGAAGGACCATAACGATCCTAAAAAATCTTCTCTGCTTTCTGTATTCTGTACAGTAGCTCTCTAGAGCATCACAGATTCTCCCAAATGCTTCTGTGATGAAATAACAAATAGCAGCAAGAAAAGCAGTGCAATTCACATTAATCACCAAGGATAGTGTTAAAGAAAGCTGTTCTAAAATTAAACTCCTGTTGTTCCTAGATCAATATTTTGCTGTTATCTGCACCATACATTGTTTTAGCTGTCAAATTTATAATCTTTATGACAATGCCCCAATCAGGAAAAACAGAATTAGTTTTATGTGTAAGTTTTCTAGAAAATGCATCACAAAAACGCCATGCAGAATTGAAAGTACATATTGTTTTCCTTCGACCCATTAATTTTGCTCTCTACTAAAATGGGTCAAGTGTTCCTACACTATGATTTTTTTGAAAATCAGAATAATTTAGAGGAATTGGTGTGTAAAACACATCCCATCTGAACAACTCTGCAGCCAGCTTTCCGAAACAAGACTATGATACTTCTCCCTACTACTCTGCCATATAATGTTTTCATTTGACCCATTTTTTCCAGGATTCCGTGATGGTTGCTGTGGGAAATGAAGACAATGCTGAGCTGCTGTTAATTTGAAATGTGTCCTGTGGTTATTAATTTTTTGAAATATAGGGTTAACGTTTGTCAGCACAGAAGGAGAAGATAGGGATTACTGGGTATGTGATAAATGTTGAGCACGAGGGACTGCTATTCGGTATTATGGGGGGAGCTTTTCAAAGGCAAAAATAGGCATTAGGTGCCTTTGAACATTAGTGAGAAGCTGGTAGATGAGCATCTGTAACTCTTGATTAACATAATGACAGTGGAAACTAGACACCTGTTTTTCCAGAGGTCTTCAGTAACAGCCTCTTTATGCCAAGTTATTCTAAGGGGTTATCTCACTTTATCTTTTCCACAGATTAAAATCATCCGTTTGACTCACCTGTCCAGTTAATCAATACAGACTGGCTGGAGCTGAAAAAGCAGATTAAACCTAGTGAGTGCACAACTTGACTGTTAGGGCAGTTCCCACTAATCTCACTGACATCCTTTTCGCCATGTTGAAGTTAACTTCTATCCCACTCGTTTCTGCATTCAGTGTCTGCACAGCTCTCTTCTAGCGCTTTGCATGACATAATAAAGGGAGTACCAAAACTAACTATCCCGATATTTCTGTCATCATGGCACCGTGACTCATGCCACCCCTGCCATGGTCAGTGGTGATCGTACATGGGTAAGTATTTCAAGAGAAAGACATGACTGAGCAGTGAGTGTTGTAGTTGTGTGCTACTGGGGACAGCCTGTTTAGCCTGGAAGGACGCTGAAAAGACAATGCTTTGATTTTTTGTCCTTTTCTTTGATGCATGACAGCTTGATGGTACTCGGTGAATCTACTGAATACCCACTGCGTAAAAGGCAGGCTATACAAACCGAGTACATGATAACACACTGCCTGGAAGGTATTCAGGGACCAAGCTGCAGCTGCATAAACAGCTCCTGATCAGCTCCTGTAAATCTGGCAAATGCAAAAAACATTTACAAAATGAGGCTTGTCAGGCCCCGAAAGGAATATGAATTTTTCTTTGCCTTGCTGCTCTGAATGCCAGAGAACTGTTTCCAGTGAGGCTGAAGCAGCACTTGGGCACTTGGGCTGCTCTCCCCAGGGTTGCAGAGGAAGAAGGACCATGCTGTGACCCTCAGCCAGCAGCAGACAGTGTCACCGGGAGGGCTGCAACTGTGTGACAATTTGAGGTCCCACTCCACAAATCCCCACCATGCCGTCAGAGCCACAGCTGCAAACGGTGGCCAGAGCCACTGCTGCTGAATCTGCACCAACATATGAGGAGGCAAAAGAGAAGGCTGAAATTTCACGGCTTCCTAGGCTGAACAAATAAAGTGCACGAGTAAAGGCTCCTGGGTTTTTTAATAATGGATGAGACATTATCTTTGTAACTATTACACAGCATTTTGAGCCCTTCTGTGGAAGGCAGTTTCTATCAGAAATGTAATAGCCATTTATTATTTTCCATTTGGTTTGAGGTGCAGTTTATACACAAAGCAAGGTCATGGCTTACATTTGAGCTGAAAAGAGATCATTAACACAGTGACATTTGGGGAATCATTAGCAAAGGTGATAGGCACCCTTGATAGCCTGGGGAAAAGATATTACAGAGCTCATAAAGATCTTACCTTCCATCCCAGAGATGTGAGTCATACTCTGTCTGCCAGTACAAGATTTAACTATCACTACTGACACTGTTAGACAGATTTTCAGTTTAAATGCTTAGAAGTATACGTATGTTGCCTAGTGAAACCTAATGAAAGCAGAAATAAAAGCAGGGTGAAATAGCTAAACACATAGAAATTTGCCTGAGAAGATGTGCAGACATGTGAGCTGAAAGCAGGACCAGGTGAGACACCAGCACACAGTGCAATGGATGCCACACTGCTTGCCACTGCTGCCAACAAATACTGCGTGATGCCAACTGCAGAATTTCCTAGTAAGAGACATTGTGTAAAGAAGTGTGGTTTGTTTTATGTATGAAATAAAAGACACATTAAAAAAATGCTTGGTACATTCACTAGTAAAAAAAGAAAAGCGGAAGCCCTAGAAAGAAAAAATCTGTGTGCTTTTTTACTACTGAGTTTTCAAATATTAATACTGAACCACAGAAAGGATCCTCAGTAAGAGCTTAACACTCTGGCTGCTCAAAAAAAAAACCCAAAAAACAACTCAACAAAAACCCACATGTATCTCTAACTAACCCCTGCTAAAATTCACAAGAAAAGTTGAAGCAAAAGAACTATATTTTCCTCTCCCTGCAGCAATTGGACTAATGTCTTTCTATAATCCAGCAAACTCCTGTGGGTAAATCACCTTTTTCCTGTATTTGAATGCTCTTCAGAGAATTCACTGTTTATGCACAGAAAAGGTAGTGGTTTAGACTGCAATTTCCAGCAAGCTTTTCACATGCCATTCTGCCAGTAATCTTCATCCCAGGATGAAGAAACATTTCCAATGGTTTTGAAGTTTTGGAAGGTTTACCGAGATTTCCAAGACAGATTATAAAATGAAGGATCTACGCATCATCTTTAACATCCGTTTTCAGCTGACAGTCATATGATTTCATGGCTATGATATCTGTTTTATTATTTTACATTATATTATTACAGCAATAGGTTTCTAGCTTTATAATCTATGGGTACACATAGGATGGCTGTATCCAGCCTTCTTAACTCACAGCTCATCATCTTTGGTCTCAACAGTGAACACCTGTGTAACATACCAACAGGTTCCTATTAACACATCAAAGTTTACTATTCAGCCACCTCATATTAGAAAACTCAGATGTTCTCTCCAAGGTCAGAAGTACCTGGGCAGAAAATCTCAAGCAACAGCTCCTCATTTGTTGCACGACATTCCCTTACAACTCCCTTGCTATATCCCCTTTCCCAGCTCTTCTTCCAGTCTTGCAAGTAAATGTCAGGTCTCTCCTGCTGTATCCATAGCCAAATCATTTTGCTTTCTCCTTTTCCCTTTCTTTTTCATCTGCTAGCTTTTCTGAAGGTTTTTGCACAGTTAACTTCTTTTGAAATAGTGTTTCTGGCTGCCCTGAGCGCAGAGCAAATAGCGCAATGGCTGAGCAGCTCCCTTTGTGGTACCCGCCCAGAACAGAGGGGGAATCCCAGCTGAGCAGCCAGCTCCCAGCACTGCACCAGATAAGCCCTGTAGAAGTGACAGAAAGCCCCTCCCAGGCTGTCTCCGAGAAATTTAGCTATGTTTTGACAACTAGGTACCTACCTGGAAAATCTCCTGAATGGATAAATATTCTTGGGGTTTTATTTGGCCGACGCAGTTGCAAAAAATATAGTAGCACTAATGCTCAAGTCCATTTGTAGAATGTAATAGCAGAATTTCTTCTTTACAGTATCCTTCCTGATGTCTGTGTAACAGGCTTAGTGTCATAAAAATCGCTGCCTTAATAATACCAGTACAGCTATACAGGTCCTGGCACCAAGCAAGCAGTGGGGCAGCCCTCCCTGGGCAAGCAGCCAGGCATGGGGATGCAGTGGCTGCCAACCTGACCTTAGCGAAACCAGGGTTTGTCTAAATGGCACATGGCATCCTCCAAGCCATTGAAATAGAATTAAAATCATAAAATTCCTTACCACATATCAAAGTAAGGGGATCGAATGGCCACACGGTATGTCTTTACACAAGGAAGGAAAAAACAAAGCAGCCTGAAGACCTTGAAAGCTGGCTGGTACATTACTAGGTGTCGAGGAGATCTTTCCGATTTAGTCTTTGACAGGTTGCCATTTTCTACATTCCTCAAGCAGCTAAAAACTAGATAATTAGCTGTGCATGTTTCCAAGTTCTTAAAACGCCAGGAGAAGGAATTTGTACATATTTTCCTATAGTGTGGCTTTTAAAGGCTGATATTGGTAAAACAATGACACCTTGTGGCACAGAAGAGCGATCAAACCCTTATAGCCACAGTTTTAGATAAAGCGTTGCCAATAAATAGATAACATTCCCCTGAACTATTTTGAATTATTGATAAGCTAAGTTTTCAGCCAGCATTTTTTTCTTAGATCGTTAACCTAAAATTGTTCTTGATGTTTACAGCATTTGTAAACTTCTTTCCTGTCATGGGAATAATTTAGACAATTGTTATTCAGGAACATAACAAATGTCCAAGTTACACCTGTAACCATTATTGCAATGAAAAAAATAAATGTTTTCACTTATCTAATATATTTGTATTACTAAAAAGCACACAGCATAGTTGTTCATCTTTTCAATCTTCCTGACCTTACTTCAGGCAACAAGGTGCTTTAAATTGCACTGGCAGGAGGAATGTTAGGTACAGGCGTTAACAAGGAAGATGTGATGCCGGTTAGCTTTACACAGGTTAAAGGGAAGACTCCAGCTGTCCAAGGTTTTCTCAGCAGGGAGGAATTTCTATTATTATGACTATTTTAAGTGGGCAAAACTGAATGGAACAGATGTGATATAATGCCATTTTAGAGCTCTGATCAGATTTTGGAAGGTTTGAAAACAGTGACTTTATATCAACTGTATTAGCTGGAAAAGACTGGAGAGCTAATGATTTGAAGACAGCTTTTTATTTTGTGGATCTGTTCAAATCAGAAAGCATTAACGAGTGTAAGTGGATGAGCATTCATAGGAACGAAAAAGACCCCAAGACTGTAGCAGCCTCTCCTGTAAGATGCTTTAAAAGTTATACAGTTTGTAATTACTGTCCCACCTACCGAGTGCCAGCTTTCAGCATCAGCACTAATTGCTGACCTTACCAGTGTCTTTTCTGGACTCAGTTTACACAAGGTATACTGCAAATTATTGCGATTTTGAGTGAAGGATGATCGGATTAAGATGACTGGTGAGCTATTCCTGGTATTACATTATGCAACTAAAACATTATGCTTGCATTCGTGTATTTTATAACTGTCTAAAAATTAAAATCTTTTTGTCAGCATAATAACATTGCTGGGACAGCATTCTTCAGTTCCAAGGGTATTCTGGGGACAAGAATGAAACCCACAATGTTATATAAAAAGCACATCATAGTCAAGGAAGTGATATACAGGAATAAGGTATATTTGGTGCCTCTGTCACTTATCACTGGGAAGTTTCAAATCTTGACACCCTTTTTGCACCAAGAGGTGATTTTTTTCCAACCTGATGGCAGCAAACTATGTTTTACATTGGCATAGTAGAAATTACAAAATAAATCTTAAATAGCATTCACCTCAAACATTAGACAACAAACTAGTCAAATATACCAGCAATGGCATACGACTAACAGTGCACTTACATAAAATGTGATGCCAGGAAAATCACTTCTCTTGTAAAGAAGCCTGTACTAGCCAGTTACTGCAAAGTCTAATGATGCATTAAGTGATTGCTGCTGTGGGCAGCGCACATCCGAAAAACCGAAAAACCAGAGCTTGTCTAACACACATCAAATCAAAAATACCACCCTCATGCCGTTGCTCAGGATGGCGGTAGAGGCCTTGGCATGTGCTCAGCCACGTCTCCGTCCTTCCAAACTTCATAGCCTGCCCGGGCATCCAACACCTAACCGTCAACACGGAGCCAGTAGGAAGAGCATTGCTGGGAGATTTGTTGTGTGATAGGAGCAGTACTTCCGGTCAGTGGCAAAGTTGTGACAATTCACACCTATTTTCAGTCCCTGTAAACCTGCTCCAGAGATAAAGACTAAACCAGTCCTCAGTTACATCTCTGCTTTGCTAGCTCTGGAGAAGGTGCAGAAGAGCCAAGAGCAAGTTCTTCACAGCCAAACCTCTTCTCACCTCCCGCTTATTTATGCCCAGTCTCCCCCACCTGCACGCCAGCTCGCCCAGGTGCTGGAATATTTCTTGCATCCAGCAGTGCTACAAAGCTCACAGGCAAAAGAGTTTTTCCACGATCATTGTACATGTGCTTTACTGCCATTTTGTAGCACCCTATATCTTGGGGTTTTAAGTTGTGTATGTTCTGTATTCATCTTGGTTTATGCCAGGTCACAGATTTCGGTGAAGATTCCTGGGTTTGCACTTGCAGTAGAAACAACAGAGCTCAACTGACTGAAAGCCTGTGTTTAAGAGAACACAAAAATGCTGGAAAATGACAGAAAATAACAGCTATTATGCTTATGCACAGTAAAACAGCCAGGCAACTCCAAAAAAAAGAGATGTGCAATGCCTTTTTCTTACAGTGGCATGGAAAGAGAATACTTACGTCCTGATCTGCCAAACAAATGAGATGCTTTTACTTTCTTGCTCTCAGTGAGTGATTAGAGAAAGCGAATTGATGAACATTCATTTCTACATCAGAAAAAAAGCCAAACAAGTCTTCCTTTCTTCCTCTGTTATCACCTTCTGTTTGTAAAATCCTAGGAATGAATAAAACGTGGCAATTCCACAGTTCACAAATGAGAATTAACCGTTCCTGTTGTGAGTTTAGAGATTAATTTAACCTCCCTTTGGCCCTGCTGTGAACTACATCTTTTTAAGCATTTTTAATGTCTTACCACCTTAAAAACAAGAGTAGATAAAGAAATATTAATCTACAATCCTTTAAATATATATTTTTTCCCATTTCTGAGAAGTACCCAAATGCTTCTGTTTCTTCCGACCTTTTCCTTCCTTCGGTTACCTGCCTTTTGCTTTGATGACACTTCAATCCAGAGAACAGCACTTCACTACATAAACCAGGGGTTCAGGGAGGTCTGGTTTTGGAAATATCTGGAAGCTGAAAGCTTCAGGCATTTGTGAGACTGTATGTCATCTGCTCAGAAAGCCTCCAAAATCTGTCTGCCTAGTAAAACCCCTTTGAAAAGTAATGGCATTTTAACATAAGCAACGTGTGAACTGCATGTCAGGATGATGATGCGCCCTTTTACCAGCCTTTTACAATTCATCTGCTACAGCTCTTGACAAATGTGGAATCCTAACAAAAGATAATGAGACCTTTCCTCTCCATGAGCTGCCTGGCAATCATATTTGAACTAGAATTAAGAGCTGCTAGAGCTCAGAAATTCTCATGAAAATATAGCCACAGCCACAGGAAAACATCTGGAAAATTATCCTGGGTGGAATTACCATCAGGAAGGTAACCAGATGGCATGGGCTTAGCTTTCCCATCTTGAAGTGGGACAGAGAATTTGTTCAAAATGTAATGAGCCCGTTTTTTTTCTTTCTGTTCCATTTCCACACCTTTACATTCTACCTGCCATTCCTGTTTACATACTCACCTTGCCTGTCACACCAAGCAAACCACAGAGCATGTGCTGGTTGAACACCCTCCTGTTGGTGGTGAAGTAACACTGAGTCACTCGCCCCTTGCTGAGGTGAAAACAGTAAGCGAAGAAGGTAGGTATGATGCTGAAGAGCTTGGAAATGTGGTCTAGGACAGCTGGCAGAGGTACTGCCTGAACCCCATGTAGTGTCCGCAGCACTGAAGCTGGGCTGGCTTCTCCGTGTTTGAAATGCAACAGAGAAGATTTGGGTTTGCTGGCCTCTTTCTGTCTCTCTCTTTCTGTTCTACACGTAAAAACCGGTTTTGAAAATGGCTCACACTTGGCAAGCGTAACGCTGGCTTCTTTGCTCAAGGCAGTTGTTCCAGACCCTCTGCAGACTCAGAGAGATAAGAAAACACTGGTTGTGATCACATCCAGTTTCAAACTTTCCTTCACAACCATTTTGTAAAAAAAATTTACATTTTTAATTAGCTAGCTGTAATCCTTGCGTGATCACATCAGAGGCTAAGACGTACGTGTTCCTGTGTCTCTAGATCCATGTTCACTTCAAACATCCACTGCTCATTTACAAACATTTATTTTAGCCCCAAACTTGCACATTAATTGACAAATAAATCACAGCAGCATGCCCATTCCTGTACTTTATGACTTGTGCATAATGAAAAGATATGTCAAATTCATGCAGCTCTTTGGGAGGACAAGAGGTTTGTTTTAAAACTGTGATCCATCTGAGACTAAAGCTCCCGAAGGAAATTGCTTTGAATCAGATCTTACAACCAGGACACGTCTAAGCCAAGAAATACTCCAACTTTAAAAACACGTTATGCAATGTGTTTCAATTACAGGAGCTGTGGACTAACATTACCACTGCACAGGTCAATTTAGCTAATATGTTCCTAATGCATTATGGCTTAAACCTTACAAAAAGAATTTAAAACCAAATGTCTTGAACCATGAAACCGAATACATTTTTTAGCTATGCATTGACATATATTTTCACTACCCTAAATATAGCCACACTATTAAATCAGACTGTTAATGTGAGGAAGACTATTTACATATTTTCTCCAAACTAGTCTTTTGACTCTCAGGTTCAATTGTGGTTGTTGCATACATTAATGCTAAAATCCCTTAAATATATTTTTTCCATTTCTGAGAAATACCCAAATACTTCTGCTTCTTATTTACATTAATGCCCTTTGTTCAACACATTCACCAGGCACAAAAGTTAAAAGATCACATACAGAAATCCCCCAAACCTGAATAAAACCAAACTGTTCTAAATACTCTGATGAAAAGACTTTTCATTTTGCTTTGCTCAACCTTCAGTCTTTCACAGACTTAACACTCACTAGTTCTCTAGTCACTCATAAAATGGAAAAGATAAATAATTTTGGCTGTTTTGCTTTTGCATTTCTTTTAATGATTGTTATTTAGATTTTTACACAGAACTTAGTCATGAAATGCTTTGTGTGCAATGATACCTCTATCATTGCAACAGTGTGTATACTGAATTAAAACTTGATCCCAAACTAGGTTTTTTGATGCAATTTTGGGCTTTTTTTGCTTGCTGGTGAAGTAGGTGTATAGCAGGTGAAGACTTGGTTTGGACACATACCAGTCTTTCAAAGTTCATTCACATTCTCTAGCTGTGCTGTGACTTCATATTTAGCACCATTCAGAGATGTCTTAACACAGTTGTTCACCAGTAATTAAAGTCTCCATGAAAATAAAGCTTTTACTGAGAATTTGTTTATTTCAGGGCTAATATCTAGCTACTAGAAGATGAAAAGCTAACTCTGAAAGCTCCTATTTGCTCAGCTTTAGATTTGTCCTGTACTTGCTGTACTTGATCCTTTTTATTCTAGTTTCCTGCAAACAACTATGTTTTTTTCACGCAAATATTTGTGGAAAGCAAGTTGTATGTTCCTGTGTTCAACCATTCCCATAATGAAGAACACAGCTGGTATGATACAGAACGCTGCTGAGGACAGTTTTAAAACTCCCAAAGCCCCTGACACTTAAATTGCTTTCCATGTACCCCCAGCCTCACAGGCCTGGATCACCGAAGACATTGAGTAGGCTCATTGATTTTAAGGTGTTGTTGAAGTAGGAGAGCCCAGAGGGGGAAGCATCTGCTCCTGGAGCAGCCCAACCACTGCTACAGGAATTCCTTTCCTTTGGGTACAAGGGGCAGGGGAAAATTAAACTTGAACTCTGCATCCAACAAAAAAAATCTCAAATTTCCTTCTAAGAGAGGTGCTTCACACAAGGCTTTTGTGACCAGGAGAGGTTTGAAATCTTCTAAACTTGCCTAGCCCAATCTAGCTGCTACCTCTTTCTGCGTGATTTGATGTCCTGGCAGCTTATGGAACGCCTCCAGTCAGGGCAAGAAATCAATGTTACCTGACTCCATTTCTATGGCCAATCATGATGCACAGCTTGAATTTCAGCTGAGTGCTCACAGTGAGCTGTTCAGAGTCGATTCAGAAAGGAATAAAAGGCCAATAGGAATTCATTAAGATACATTTTCAGAGGAATAAAGGCAAGACAAAAAATTGTCCTCCCTGGAGTTTCTGCAAGTATAAACAGAAACAGGAATCATCAAGCTGATTATTTATGGTGATCATGGGATACATTTTTATTGGTGCAGATACTGAATACTGCCAGAGAAAATGCGTCTGCACTTCTCAAAAAACCCTGTACTCAAATAATACAATTAAAGGCCTAATCTTCACAGATAATTTTTTTGGGTTTTTTGCTTGTACACTTTCAGTAGATATACAAATCAGCTTCTGTCTCTCATTTCACTCACAGGATTTGTTTCAAAATTCACTTGTGTCTGAATCAAAAGCTATGCAAGGTATATACACAGCTGTATGAGTACACACTGTACAGACTCATTTGGGAATAAACAAATGTAATCAAATTAACTCCTCTGCATCTTTACAGTCACAGTACAAAGGTGTTTAATTCTCTTCTGTCTAAACAACTATTTAAAAACCCCTTCAATTCCATTTGTTTTCCCAACAACTACATTTTTCACTTCTCCTTTTCCCTTAAGTTTATTCTGCGTGCCATTTACAATAGCTTTCCATGATCAGATACAGATGGTTCTTGTCCAAATTCTCAGCTTCTGCATTCGCAAGCACTACAACATCCTTGATCAATTCAGTCCTGCCTTCCCCACCCCTCTATGAAGATTAATTCCTTGTTTTGACCACACCATTCCTCTTTCTTCATTCCTCCATGGCTGTTCTGCCTCCATGTCATCAAACACGAATAAAAATAAATAGGGTCACACATCCTCACAACCTAACCCTATCCCATCTACCAAAAGAAAAATAAATAGATAGACAGACAGACAGACAGACAGACAGATAGATAGATAGATAGATAGATAGATAGATAGATAGATAGATAGATAGATAGATAGATAGATAGATAGATAGATAGATAGATAGATAATTATAACAACAACAACAACAGATGCATGGAAACACATTACCTCTAAAATGATCAGATTTGGATGTTGCATGTTGGGAACTTCAATATAAGTAGGAGTACCTGAACACATATCTTCTCTACAAGTTACAATCATGTCACTGAAGTTATTGTTCATATGTTTTGGAGACATTCTCTTTCTTGGTGTATTAAAGGCTTGCACCTGATGCCCTTACTTAAACTGAATAATACTTTGTTTCATGACTTAGCCCATCGAGCTAATGACTTGCAAAGAAAAGTACTATTTAATTGGAGTAAAGATGATACAGCTTGCCTATAACAAATCTTAGCATTTAAATATTTTTTTAATTTGTGTTTGAAAGATCACATATTCTTTTCCCCCTTCTTTTGCTTTGATGCAGTTTAAATTATGTTGGCCACATCTAATAAGCAAGGATCAGAAGCTGTAGGACTTCATTAGACAAAACGATACGTATCATGGATTTTTCCAATATACTGCTGATCATGTTGTAAGCAGAATAAAGAAACAGGTCACCAATTAACTTCATTTCACAGTATATGACAATTGGGATGCAAACTGAATGTAATCTAAACTGATTTATCTTCTTACAAGTGCCTTTGATCTTCAAACACAATGGAATATTTTGTATACATCAATAGTTCAATAACCCTTATAGTGTACGTAATAATAACTGACATCACATTAATTGACTTTTACACAAGGACCTTAGATGTATCATGAAATAACTAGGAAATAATCATGTTCCTGCCTGAAAGGTAATCTATTATTTTACAAAAGGATGAATCTATTATTTTAATCATTTCAGTTTGATTTAATGAATGTGATTCTAGCAAGTACCATTCTCCTTTGCTCCAGTCTTCAGAAGTATATTTATTACCAGACCTTCTGTTTTCCATAGGGATTCTCCAGACTATGTATCCAGTCTGGAAATATTTTTGCAATAGACTATAGGCTAACAGAAACACAGAAACTGTACTTTACTATACTTAGTCTAAAAACCGTGTGTTGTTCTAATTGATTTATTGTAATTGGTTTTCCAATGACTAAATCTGTAGCTTATTTTCTAAGTTTAGCTGGTCAAGGACCGAATTAAAGGATAGAAGAAGGGGGGGAAAAGATACCTTAAGGCGTCTCAGTGTATCACCTCTGATTCAATTGTCTAATGTATTTGTGATACCCTTATTTCAAAGAATAGCACATTAAAAAAGGCCAAAGGGTTATATCCAAACAGCAAAGACCAGAGGAAATAAAACTACATTAAATAAGTGCTCACAGATCAAGTCTGCTAAGAGAAGTTGATAAAGCAAGTGTTTACTAAGAGCTGGTAGTCTCATTGGATTTAATACTATAAACTTGTCACTATGGGGTTTAGAACACAGTTTGAAGCAAAAGAAAAGTAGTTGTGTGAATTAAAAATAACCTCCTCTAGTTCTTTCTTCTGCTAATCAATACCTCTCTACCATTCCATCCAGTCTTACTTTCATAGCTGTCTGTTATGAACTGTGCAGCTTCATATTAAATTGAATGTCTTAATAGCAATTTGAGTTGCACACTTCCAAATAATTTGCAGACGACCTTGAGTGTACAGATTTTGTGACATGGGATGGCCCCTTCTGGGTAAAATTTGGCTGCCGTGAGACTGAAGCTGGGAAGGTCCAAATTCTCTGCAGAAGCAAGGTGAAGCATTTCTGATACATGCATAGGGTAGCAAGGATAAGGGGATGTAGTACTGGTATGTGCAGTGTCTGGTAAAGGTGAGCTGTGAATATTAGAGAGGAGTTGTCCTGAGACATGGTTATGTCAAGTATGGAAACTTCTCCTTGAGTTCAGGAGATGCTAAGATGGTTAGAAGATGGATAAGTGTCATCTGGGAAGAGGCACTGGAAGCAGGAACCTGAAATTTCACTAGGATCACGAACCTAGTTATAAAAAAGAGGATCTAGAGACACTGTATATCTATCCAAAAAGCAGGATAATAGAAGAGTCAGAATATGATGAAGACAATGTAGAAGTAATGCCGATGAAGTCCACACGGTTTTTTGTCTCACCAGCTGTTTACATCTGCCAGTTTATCCTGCATCGCAGCTGCTGCTGCTTGTTCCTTCTGTATTTACCATTAAACCCATCTCTCATTTTGGGAGCTATAGACAATGAGCACGATGCCACTTCTCAGGAGTATACCATGAATTTTGTGGTGATTGATGGGGGTGGTTTTAGCAAGGTTTGGGATGGCTGGGATTAAGAACCACAGCCATCAGCGTTTCCCAGCTGGGACCGCTCAGGTGGCCAAGCACATTGAGGGAAAGGGGCTGGGCACATGGGGCAGGATAGCCAGGAAGAAGGACGGTGCATGAGGGGAGCATGCATGGAGCAAGGAGGTCTCCAACAGGACTTCCAGTGACACACATGGACAAGGGAGGACACAGCACCCCAGGAGGCCTCTCTGCTAGATGGGCTTGAGCGAGCAGCACAGGGGCTCAGTACCAAAAACTGGCTGTGGTCTGTGAATACCAAAGGGATGTTAAACGCCACATGCTGCCAAAATAAGGAATATTTGGTTCATTTCTTAAAGTAGGTAGAAGTTAGAGATGGGTGCTTCTAAATGTGCAATTTAAAAGTTTTTCATCTGTGAAACAGCAAAAATTAATCTTTGAGGCACAGTAAGAGCTGTTACCCCTTCCACCAGCTCCTGATTCACTTTTCTTTCCCAAGAATGGATGCAAAAGCAGGGGCCACTTTTGAAACTATGCTACATACATTCTGATGTTAAAAAATTAACTCACATTGATTTGTGATAGCCTAGATCTTCTCAGGATCAGTTGCTGGTCTATTCTGGGCTGATATTTGGAAAATGCCTTTTGATAGACTAACCTTTCCCTACCTGTTAGATTATGCTTTTTTAAAATAATGAATTCTAGGTGCACGTAATCAAATTTCTGCTTGATTTCTCCAGACTTTAAAGAACATGGCTGTGCATTTTTAATATGACCTTATTAACAAAAAAAAATGACTGCTTGGTGGATTATTTTTTTCAACTTCTCAGCTTTTCCTCTTGAGTCAAATATTGTGCTTCTGAAGTGACACTTCAGCCAGCTTTTGCTAAATAGGTCAATAACGCCTTGAGATTAATTGGTTTAAAGTGCAGAACTGACAACCTCTAACCTCTCTTTCTTAAAACTGGTGATCCTACTGTTGCTAAGCCTATCTATAATATGTTCAGTATGTTTCTTTATTTTTGTAAATAGTTTCTATGTAGAAATGGATTTAAATTTGTCACCTGTGTTAGAACGCTGCTGTTTTTCCTGTTCTACCCCTATCCTCCAAGCAGGATCCACTTTTAGGCAAGGGAGCTTGCATGCAAAGATGAAAGCTGGAGAATTGCATCAATGAAAATACCAAAGTCAGTTCTGCCATCTATGATTTTATTATCATAGTTCTAGCTCTGGTTACACAAAAATGGTTCTGGAAAAAAGCTGCTGCACAGCCTGGCTCTGTGCCTTATGCTTTTTTCATTCCCATTGTTCACTCTTGAAAGAGCTCTCTTATTCCACTTCACATTCAGCAAGCAAAGTTCAGCAAAGGAGCGAAATATTTGGTGGTCAGTGCTGAGCCAGCCGGTGGGGTGGAGGTCCAGAGAAGGGTTGTGGAGTGACTGGGCAGCTGCTGCTGCAGCTGCAGCAGTGGCAGCTCCCCCAGCCTCCAGTCCCTGCTGTCACCCCTGGGAAGCAGGAGCCCAGCCCGTGATGGCTCACGGCTGTCCAGCACAGCTGGTAGGGCACCAGTCTAGCCATAGGCCCCTCATGTCTCCCACGCAGCTGTGGCTGCAGGGGGAGTGAATGAGACCCCACACTGGATGCTTCAACCCTTTAAGCTTGAAAAATGCCACAGGTGAAGCTGCCAAGATCATTGTCTTTAAATACAGAGGTGTTCCTTCCAGGCAGGGAGTGGCTGGAAACTTTGCCACCCCTCAGACTTGTCTTCACCGGGAAAATTGTGAAACCTCTTTTCTCAGCTCCCTGCCACCTCCCAGCACATTTCACAAACCTTGCTCTGCAAGGGCCTCCTCCACCTCTGCAGGTGTCCCTCACCTCTGCCACAGGAACTCTGCGGCCACCACCAGCCTTCCTGAAGTCTCCCCCCACCCATACCTTCCACCACTGCTTCTGGCCGTG
Source organism: Falco naumanni (assembly GCF_017639655.2). Classification (NCBI taxonomy): domain Eukaryota; kingdom Metazoa; phylum Chordata; class Aves; order Falconiformes; family Falconidae; genus Falco; species Falco naumanni. Next base: position 87,439,117 of record NC_054055.1, on the reverse strand, counting down.
CCATCTTACTAGTCCTCCTGGTTGTCAGGGAAAACAGGATCATCATCTGCAAGGGGGGTTATAGGGGAGCGGGGAGGTTCGAGAGCACAGAAGCAAGCCAAAGACGGTGTGTAAAACCACCGAACAGGGGCAGCATGGCAGGAGGAGGGAGGGAAACTGGGGGGAGTCCTGGAGGTTTGGATATGGCAGAAGTGCAGGAGCCCACAGTGACCAGCCTCGTGGAAAGACAGATTGGGAGGGTGACACTGGGGGGAATGGCAGCACGGAGTTCAGTAATAATCAGATGTTAACTCAAAATGAGGCACTGCTAATATTCCTTGAGGGAATTTCTACTTCAGGCAAGGTAGTTCATCCAACATTTGCCTTGACAGAGATGTAAGAAGGTCTGAGAATGAGCCTCAGGAACATTGTTCCCTTCAGCCCTTAGAAAGCCTGCTTAATATTCTGATAAATCACACTAATCCTGTCAGCATTAATGTCGGGCAGATGGCAAGCCAGCCCTTCCCAGTACAGCAGAAGCAGAAGTAACGCTGCAATGCCCAGAATAATTCTGTTTTGACCTAAAATTCTGTCTTTTTCACGTTAATAATTTTTTGCTATATATTCCTAAACTGTAAACGGTCTTCTAAGATAGTGATGGTTTTACCCAGCACAAAATAGCTTGGGAGCCAGGTCTCAGTCCGTGTTAGCTGCCATGGCTCCACCAACCAGAGGCCAGTTATACCAGTTTGCACTAGCAGATGTTAATACACCGATTTAAGCTGCCTGTTGTGTCCACAATGAGTGTACTTAATGCAGCTGGAGAAATCCCTGCCCCTTCTGAGCACTGTCCATAGCTGTCATATCAGTCTCTCAGAGATGGATTCCCTCTGTGAACATGGAGATGCCAAGTAGCCACACAGCAACTGTCACAGGCTGCATTTAACTGGATGTGTGGAAAGTTACTGACTTCATCAATTAGCAAAAGTACAAGAGGCCTTCCACATCTCAATATTGGTTTAAAATCTGTGGGAAGGAATCACTGTAATGTGGTGACCTCCCTAAATCAGTAATTGTCCCCCCTGAACATAGGGGAATGAGGCATGGCTCCCCTGTCCACACCAGTAACAAAGACATTTTACCGCAATTCTGATAAACGCGGTAACAAAACCTGCAGTCCCTTTACCCACCTCCTGCCCGATGCTCAGCAGGTCCTATCTCTGAGAGAAAGCCCTGGCAGAAAGCAGCCCAGGGAAGGGATAGCTCTAAATAACTCCACATTGCTTCAGCCCTTGAAAGGACAGTAGGAGGAGAACTAGCTGAACCTCAGGGTGCTCCATTGAACCCAGCGATTCTGGCAGGTCCCATTCTGCTCCTGGCCTGCAGCAGCTTCCCTGAGGTGAAACCCCAGCCCCATGCCTGGCTGGAGTCAGCGCTGTAGAACTTCACTGATCTCAGTTTTAGGTGCTTGGATTTTTGCCTTCATCTGAAGGCAGCGATCAGAGCATGAAATGCTCACTTTCACATTCAGCACAAAGCCCAGCCTGCACTTCATATCTCTTTTCCTTCCCCCAGCTGCTTCTTGGTAGGGACAAGCAATCAGAGCCAGCAAAGGGCTTAAACCCAAATGCAGGACCTGCAGGTTGCAACAAATCTGACATCTTTTTCCCTCCCTTTTCTCCCCCACCAAGGATTTTTTTTCTCTTAGCACTGCACACCCAGCCCACCTGGAGGCACACAGGTCATGTTCTTCTGCCACAGTGATGGGCTTGGACTCTTGAGGGCACAGTCACACTACACCTAAACAATAAAACTCTTACCTGCTATAATCATGTTATCAGCATTATGTTCTGTAAAAATGCCTAAGGAAGCTGCTAGAGTATGCTGAAAGTGGTTATAAATTATCCTTCTGAGATCAGTTTCTTGATAGTTGAACAAAATATCAACCAAACAGTTACTGAAATATTCATTACAATTTTCCTTGCCTTCTGAAGTGATCTTAAACATATTAAAACACCCATATTATTACCAAGTATAGTGAGAGCAGAATTGAAACTCTCCTCTTCGACATGCACTCCCCAGCCACAGGGACTCCATCAGCATTTTGATAAGCTCATGTCAAGAAACGATGTGCCCGTGGCTAAAAATCAGTTATTTAACAGAGCTACTAAAAAAATGGGATCTCTCTCTTTAAACGTTTGACCCTGAGGCAGAAGAGGAGGGGAGGGAGGGAGGGGGGGAGAGAAGATGATAATCGCTTTAGATAACAACCTGACTCATGGTAATAGCAGCCTAATTGCTATCCAAGTGCTTTTAGCAGGAAACAGCCCACACCTAGGGAGGCACCTGTGCAGAGGAAGATTAGTTTTAAATGGAGAAAGGACAGAGATATAAATGCACTTTCAGCTGAGCACAGTGGAAAGTAAGAAATAGTTGTTTGTTTATGTTGGAACTGCCTTAAATCTAAAAGCTACTTCATACTGCTTCAGATAATGGGATGCAATTTGTGTGAGAAGCAGGTATGCTACAGGACTCAAAATGGGGATTTATATTTAGGCAAAGAAAAGAAAATAATCCTATGTGGGTAAGAACCAGTTGACGCTGTCTTTCTGGAATAAATCAACTTCGGCAATGATTATGACCTTTTCATGAAATTTGTAACTGTTGGTCTGATGACACAAAATAAGACCTTTACTTGAAAATAGGCATGACTATAGCAAGTGATTTGCTTGGAAGAAAGCTGCATGAGAATGGAATGATTTGTAGTTGATTGATTAATCAAATGTAAGTACCAAACATGCCTTCCGTGTGCACAAGCCATCTTTTTGTACCCCTAAGATTTGTCTGTCTTTTCCACTACTCTGTAGTGCATTGCTGTAACAGCGCTGTCCTCTGGGTGCTGAGCCCCCAGCTCTTGTTGCAGGCCCCTGGCACAGCAGCAGCGGAGCGAGCCCCGTAAAGGAGAGGGTGTTCTCACTGGGGTTGGGCAGGTGTTCAGCCCCTGCTCCCCAGCTGCCCTTGCTCTTTCCTCTGTCGGTTCTGGGAAGGAAGGGCTGCGGTGAGTGGCTGCTGCCTGCAGGTCTCCGTCACAGCCCTGCCAGCTGGGTGGAAAAAGCAAGATCTGGACTCTGAGAAAAATGCAGTTTTGTTTGCACAGGACGTGGCCTGTGGAGTGGGTAGAGTTGAGTGTAAGAATCAATTATGTTCTCTGCTGAAGGTGCCAGATCTTTCAGCAAGGGTATTGATTTATTCATTCAGTTCTGCAAGTTGCTTTCTACTACATCTCTTGCTACTAAAATACAGCAATATGAATGTCAGTAGGCATGAACCCTGTGCTCTGAAAAGCCTGAATCTGTATCTGTACAAAGGTTATATCTGTATCTGTATAAAGGTTACTATATTTGCTTGGTTTTGCTGTCCTCTGCAAGTTATTTTCATAGATTCTAGTGTATCCTTTTATTCCGAGAGTTTCAAGAGCTAGATCTGTTGGTAATGGATTTTGCATGCAGAGCACGTCTGTGCTTATGTGTTACCATGAATATTATTTTCTCTTAAAAATAGCATTTTTATCTATTTGTAAATTGCATTTGATCACAGTCTAGAAATATTATATGCCAGAAATTATCTATCTTGAGTTGCTGATTAATAGTATTTGGGTAGGCTGCTATAGCAACAGATGTAGTTTCTGGATTCACACATCAAGGGTTCTTATGGCAACTGGTTTTTGGATACCCCTTCATTGCATAAGCACTATGAGCTATCCCAGTAATCTCTGGAAAAACAGCATCAATAGAATAAACTGATGCGTACAACTTCACATTTGTTTTTTAAATATACATGACGGCATACCTTAAAAAAAAAACCCCAAAGCAGAATCAAAATGACACTGTGAAATCAATAACATGAAAACATTTTAATGAATATTTATTATAAATTAGTATTTATATTATACTGATACTTAAACAATGGTGGATTTGCATTGACAATATGTTATACGTTATACAGACTCAAGATAGGTAACCATCCTTGCCACAAGGCAGCTCTTTTTTTTATTTTCTTTTTCTTCTCATTTTAAGGCTTAGTAAAATTTTACAATAAAAGACCTTCCGTTAGAAATACATGAGGTTCAAATGACCTTGTCCTAACAACAGAAGCGATTAGCCATGCTGCTTAGCGGTCCATTTCAGCTTTCTTCTGTGTTCAAAGGAACCGTTCACATTAATCAAATGGGCTTTGGACTAACCCTTATTTTTCAGTGTGCAATTCTCTTAACAAAGTTGAGTTGTTTTTCCTTTTCCCTCTTTATTACCATCACTGTCCCTACACAACCATTCCACAGCTGTAGCTCTGTAAGTAGCTGGCAAAGGTGGCATCTGTTTGTGATCACAGGTCACCACTGTCCACTGTGATAGTTCAGCTCAGTGCAAAACAAACTGGTATATATGCACGCTCCCACTGATGAAGTCTGTTTGGAAACAGAGTTTGTGCCTCACAGAAAGGGATGGTAACTTTTGAACGGGAAGATAGAAATTAAACATTTGGGTTAGTATAGAAGAAACTGTAGAGTATCTGTCCCTTAATGATTTTTAAGAATTAATTATAAACACCTCTGTGAGGGATGTCATAAGTAAAGCCATTTGAGGCAGGGAGATGAACTAGACATCCTAAATTCTGTATTTCTGTGGCTTTGCCATCGCTGTGCTTGTGCTTGCGTGGGTGTAAGCTTTCACTTCACACAGCCCTCGGGGCAGGGGTGGCAGACTCTAGACAGAGGAAAGTTGAAATTATATGTCAAGCACATGGGGAAGAAAGCGAACATGTGAGCACCTGGAAGAGTGTCCCTTGGTCTTAATCACTTTTCTACAAAATTGTTTTAATGTCTGAGGCTCACTAAAATAACCCTTTAGGGAAAAACTTAAAATAAAAAAATAAAATAAAAAAATCATCTGGTCAACAATAGGGGCTGTACAGTATAAATATTTTTTACCTATTTAATATGTACTGGAAGGTTTAATTTAGATGGCAATGGTAAATACATTTTTATGGAGCAGAAAAATGTCGTAAGAAACTAAAAATTTACTTCACAGAACATAAAACTTTCTAAGGGCAGACATTCCAATATTATGCATTAGTGTGGCTATACTGGGAAATACACAGACTAGGTGTGCTAATTTCTGAGGATATTTTTTCACTGGCTATTTGTAAGAACCGGCTAATGACAATGTCTTTGGCTTTGGTGGTCTCCATATTCCTTTCCTTTGATATCTGCATGCTGATTTGATCTACATTAGTCATTATAAGCTCTGAGGCCAGGATCTGAGTAGGGGATGCTCTGTTTGCTGTGCTATCCATGATGTACTGCTTGTACAGCTCCACCAGCTTCTGTTCAAGGTAGTCATTCAGGGCTGAGTCAGAGAGGGGCTGCTGGTGGGGCACTAAGCTTGCCAGCCGCCAGCATGAGGAGTAGCCTTGGAGTGGCTTGCGGCTAGTGTCACTAGAGGGGGGCACCCTCACGGACTCCATGGGGGGAGGAATCTCCGAGGACTCCAAGAAGGGGCCTATGCCGCTGTCACAGGTAAAATCTGTCGTGACTGAGCTAATTGGCACAACGTAGTCCCCAGCTATGTGCAAATCATTGTAGTTCTTGCAAATGCTTTTGCAGGAAGATGGAACCAAGTAGGTGTCTTTTTTTGTCAGCCCCTCACAGACATGCATAGTTGGCGATGGCTGCCCTGCAGGCGCAGGGTGCTGTGTAGGCTGTAAGAGATTATCCTTCTGCCTTCTGCTGTGCTTGCTACCTCTAGAGCGGCCTGAGGAAATGCACTTGCCAGCAGATCTGCATCTCTGAAGGAGGCTTTTTCCTTGTGCTTCATCTGTGGAAGAATAATTAATGGACCTCATTTCATACACCACTTCCTCAGCCAGACTCTTGCTGTAGAGCTCAGGGTTCAGGTCTTCACAGAGGTAGACAATTCCCTGAAGGTAACCTTCCGACAGCATCCTTCACTAAAGGAAAGGAACCACCAGCAGGCAGAAAAATGACAAGAAGAAACTATTAGTTCATTACAAAGTCATTGAGTGGTGCTTACATTTGTAAGTCTGTTACTAGCTCTGGAGAGAGGTCTCCAGTTTGGACACGAACAAGAGTGTCTCTGTCTTTCTAGAGGACTTGAGTCAATGAGTGAAGTGATCAGCTAGTCTCCCTGTTGTGGTGTTAACTCAATTGCATCAAAGTATATTCTGTATAACGTAATAAATGGCATGTCTGATACATCCAACAACAAGTGAGTTGGGAAAAGAGGAACAAGAAGTGGTTTGCTGTGGTAATAGTTGCCGTAGTAGCTTGCACTTAAATATGTACATTTTTGCCCTTGACTTCAGTAAGAAGCCAGGGGGTTTCCCCCTTTTTCTCATATGCTTTGAACCAACTCTTGATGTGTGTGGTTTGTCAGCTGCCTCTGAACTACGTTGATTTGAGATTCATATTGACAGTTTCTGTTCCCAGCTAATCAATGACTGTAAGTGTGGTTCCTTTTTCATTAAAAAATCTCAGACCACTAAATTAGCACTTTGCACTTCTGCATGCCAAGGAGGATGGAATTAATTCTCTAACATTTAGACATGAAAATGTCAGTGGAAAAAGCAAGGCTTTTTGGAGGCATGATTCATCTGACCTGTTTTAGACACCTAAATAAAAATGAGATTAATTGTGCCCTAGATTTGCTTGTCACTCTCCAGTTACTATATGACTACCTTAGATTCAGAAATCTGCAGTGTACTTTTGAAGAGCTGCATTTCAGTGCAACACACAGGAAAGTGCACATTTCAGAGGTAGTCCAGCTCCTTCACTGTTGGATTAGTTGTGAGTACCACCAGCTCTGAAATCAGTTTCCATTGCATTTCTAAGAAGGCACAATGAGGTTCCAGCAGCAACTAACTATCTCCAATCTCTGAGCAGGCAACTCAGTCTCAAAAGCTGAGTAGGCACGTTAGTAATGAAAGACAGGACTCACTCAGAAGGACACACATGCATCTGCACATCAGTAAATGTTCTACCCACTACCACATAATTGTTCTTAAGTCCACCTCTGTATCTTTTTTTCTTAATAGGTGTCAAGGAGATGATCAATGGGAAAGATGTTCTAAAGCAATTGTGTAGACCAGCAAAAAGAAGGTAAATCTTGCATAAAAATAATTTAAATAAAAACTGGGTTTTTCTTTCTATAGTACAAAATATCTTGTATGATAGAGGAACAAATAATTTGCTTTTGTTTTAATAGTGGGTACATTTCTTCACTTACTATTTAATCCAATTATATCACTTTAGTCCTTATCAAATATTGTCTCTGAAGATATGAACATGTGTCCCAGTTATTTGACAGTTTGCCTGTCTATTTCAAAACACCCACTGTGAAGGAGCACCAGAACGGGAACATCTTCCCACAAACTGTGAATGGGGAGGTGGCATCTCTGGCATGCGCTGCACTACCCCATGCTGCTGCCAACTGCTTGACTTATCTTTTTGAAGAGTGAAAGGACTCTCATTTCTTCGCAAAGTATTTCACGTGTCACAGTTGCTAGTGCAAAATGCTGGGCTAGTAATAAAAGTTGTCTAAATCCTGCCTAAGCATGGATATAGACATTACACAAATGTCAGGAAGGAGACAGCATGAGAAAAAGCTTTCCTTGGGGCACAGAGAAGTCACTTTCACAGTATGAAGGTTGGAGGGAAAATAAACTTTCTTCAGAAGAAAGTATTTGTGGAAAGTAAGTGTGTCCAAACTTTGCTTTGGTGACCCTGGATCCTCTCTCTGCTGCTGCCAGTTGTGTGAGGCAGGTAATATTTAATGAAAAGCAATCTATTTACATAAGAGGGGGAAAAAATCACGTTTGGGGCTTGGCATTCCTCATACTCTGCTGTTATCTTCCTTTAGGTTTTAGCTGTGATTAAGGTGCCACCACAGAGATCTTATCCAAATGCTAGAGCTGCTCAGGTTATCAACTCATCCCCCACCGTGCCACCCCCCACCCCCCCTCTTCTGCTTCAGTTTGCACTTTTTGCAGTGCAAAGGCTCTTCCCTTCCCCCAGTCATCCATGGCCCAGATGGCTTTATTGCAAAGTCACCACTGACTTCAGCTGACATTGATCTGGAATTGTTCTTTGCTTATTCCTATGCTTATTTTTAATGTAGATTCTGAGAAATAAGTGGAAATATAACATATGGCCTGTTCACTGCTCAACCATTGTCTGTAAAGGTAGCATGTGACACTTCTGTCTTTCCTACTACCCAGATGTATGTCGCTTCTGTCATAAGGTGATACATCAGGGAAATGAAACCAACGGTTTCATTTCTTTGCACTGCGTTCTGTGATACTTATTTTAAGAGTTTTAGAGCACGCTGAGACAGGAATGGAAAAAAGAAAAAGAACTGGCAAACTCAAAAATATTAGGCTCCCGTCATGCTCAGGAGTTGTGTGCTTTGCTGAATGGGTTACAAGCTTACCCTCCGAAGTTGGCAAGGGCTGTCACACTAATCTGACTATTCCCAGCTCTGCAAGGAAATCTGATTGCAGTTCTGGTAGGCAGTGCTGAGAGCTTGAATCAAAAGAGAGGTGCCTATACCTCTGGTCCTAGTACTTAATGTATACCCCTGTTAAGCTGTTATTCCATTGCTACCAATGGCTGGTCACACAGTTGAATCACCTTTAATTCTTCCATTTTACTTCTGGTAAGGATGACAGTTTTCATTCTAGTTTCTTGTGCCTGTTTTCTTCCCCCTTCCATGCCACACACGCACGAATAAACCAGGATTCCAAGAGCACAGGGATTATATCTAATGTTTTTCAATCTTTTGGGTTTCATGCTCCTTAAATTCAGATTTCACTTCCCTCTTCCTGAAAATAACTGCATAACTTCCATTGTACAAGGAAAAACAATCCCTTTTACAATTCTGATCTGATGCATTTTGCATGTGAGGTGAACAAAGAGATTTTTCCTTGTATGGCTACTGAACTGGCAATGAGAGCTGACCACATTCTATCTAGAGCTACTGGAGACAGAGGTCTCCAGTTTATGTTTACATTTGCATCTTTTATATCTGATATAGTCTTTATTACTGTCAGATGATATTAAAAACTCATATGTCTGACCTAGGGATTTTGTTCTGTTCTTCAACAAAAGAAAAGCCTAAAGGCAGGATGAACGTTCAAAGCCACATGGAGAATCCAGTGGTATTGCCAGTATTTTGTGAGTGCTTAAGGCAAAATTTGCTGCCTTACAATGTTTGGAGATGGAGCCAATGTTTGCATAAAGACCTCAGATTACAGCCTGGGAGCAGGCAAACAGAACACCAGTTCTTGGCTCAGGATAGGCAAAACACTTAAGGAAAGCCCAAGAAGTTTACACAAAGAGATATGATAAATTGTGTCCTATACAAAAACCTGAGCAAAATGAAAAGTTGCTAGGGAGAACAGAAAGAACTTGGTGCCGGCTGGGGTCACAGCTCAATGGACATTCTTTTGCATTGCAGAAGGAAGGGATGGAAACTCATAGAAGAGACAAGCTTGTTTTGAATATGTCTGGCTTTCAGGTCCCTGAGCAAGGATCTGAATGGCACTAAATTTGTGCTGCTGGTGGCTGGAGTTGACATTTTGTCACAGGTTACACCTTAAATTCTAGCTGACTTACTAGATGGGACCACAGGTGACGATGTTTCCCTGCCTTGAGGGAACGCAGATCCTGTGGATCCTTCTGTACTTTTTCCCCCATTTAAAGAGATGCTTTTCCAGGCTGTGGCGATACAGACAGATCCATTCAGTGAGGTTTGGGATCCACCCCAGATTGCAGGACATGCATGCAGGAGTTCACCTGGCAAGCAGGTTAGGCTGGAGAGTGAGCCTGCGTATGCTGCAGGACCCATACCTCACCTTCCACTGGGGCTGGTGTGAAACAGCTCCCAGGAAGCCCCAGTGCAGCCAGCGCAGGGAAATCAGGAGAGTGAAGAAAGTAATACAATGAGCTGTGCGTACGGATGAGTATAGCCTCTCCTTAATGCCTGAAACCCACAGATCTTTGGTATCTGAACCCCATTTGATTAAGGACTATCTCCAGTGCCCTTGGCTCGCTTGGGTAAAGGTAACGTTAGTGACACTAAACTGTATGGTGAGGTGGACGCATCAGAAAGGACAGCCATCTTACAGAAAGACCTGGGCAGGCTCGAAGAGTGGGCTAGCAATAACAATATGAAGTTTAACAAAGACAAGTGCAAGGTCCTGCACCTGGGACGACATAACCAAAGAGTCCAGTACAAGCTAGGATCTGTGTGGCTGGGGAGCAGCCTTGCTGAAAGGGACCTGGGGGTCCAGGTGGGCAACAAGCTGAACATGGCTCAGCAGTGCGCTGCTGCAATAATGAAGGCAAACTGGACCCTGGACTGCATCCACAGGGGCACTACTAGCAGAGATAGAGGTGTGATCATCCCACTCTACTCACACTTGTCAGGACTGGAGTGTCCAGTTCTGGTCCTCACAATTCAGGAAAGACGTGGACAGACTGGGAAGAGTGCAATGGTGGGCCACGAAGATGATCAAAGGGATGGAGAACCTGCCCTATGAGAAACAAATGAAGGAGTTAGGATTATTCTCCCTGGAGAAAAGACGGCTGCAGGGGGACCTCATCACAGTATTCTAGTACTTAAAGGGCAGATACAAAGAGGAGAGAGGCTCTCTCTTCACAGGAAGCCATGTGGAGAAGACAAGGGGCAATGGGTACAAGTTGTGTTGGTGGAGATTTCACCTCAATCTAAGAAAAAAAAATTTTACAGTGAGAACAATCATTCACTGGAACAACCTCTCCAGGGACATGGTGGAATCCACATCACTGTAGGTTTTTAAGATGATTGGACAGGGTGCTAGATAATCTCATCTAGGCTCCCTTTCCCATATAAAGTTGGACAAGATGATCTTTCGAGGTCCCTTCCAGCCTGGGTTGTTCTATGACCCTATGATTCTATGATAACAGTGGCTGATATTTGAGCTAGCAGTTGGTCCACTTTGCCCATGGCAGAAGAGAAGAGGAATAGCTAAGAGGTGCTTTTGCACAAGCATCTGAAAGACACCTACTGCAAGCGCAACTTCCTCTCCCTGCTGCCACTGCTGCTTTGGAAGATCTCGACCTGTAGGACTGCACCATGAAGCTCCTTCACCAGCAGTCATGAGCCAAACCCCTCTTGTCCTTTCCCCACAGCTCTTTTCACTCTGACCTTTTGGTCTTCCCATGAAAGAAAACATCAGCCCTGCTCATATGCACATCTCAACAGTCCAAGAGATGCAGGAAAGCTAGGAGTACCTCCTCCATAGGGGAATATGAGCTGTCTTGGGAGGCACAAGTGGAGTAGGTTTGAGAGTATAATAATCCTGTATTCCAAGAGTATGAGGAAATCTCCTTGCAGGAGCTGAATGAAGCAAGTGAGGAGAGACATCTTCCCAGGAACACATTACACTTTATATGTCCACTGTACTGCTGAATGTTTTTGTTATACAAGTGCCTACCCATTTTTAATCATGCTAAATGGATGGCAGTGAGCTTCAGGAGCATCCAGTTTCTTTAATTTAGAAAAAAATACATTCTTACTATATGATTGAGTGCTGTTGTATCTTTAAGTGGAGTTTGGGGGGACAAATAATGAAAACTCTATGTGGGTAAATATAGCTTTGCTATATTTATATTTCAAGTCTATTTTTTCAGCTCAAGTTCCTTGAAACTTCATACAGAGCAAGCCTGGTTCATAATCTTCCATGCTTTCCTTAATCATCTATACCCATACAAAATTGGTTTAGGACACCATTAATTTGATTTGATAGCATTTTACATCTCATTGCCACAGCTGTAAGCAAAAATATGAAATGTAAGGCAGGAAAGGATCAGGCTGCACATTCATAAGAATGACTTGACTCCATGATTTTTTTACACTGTGCTTTTATGTCTTTCTAGGGTAGAAATTATTTCATGTTTCAGATTTCTCTGTTTATTTTAATGAGTTGTTAGCTGTTGTCATGACTGAACTATATGATTGCAATATTTTCTGTCTAAGCAGTTGAAGTACAGGGGAAATAAATTCATGTGAACTCTTATAGAATACACTTTCTAGAAGTGATGACAATAAATGGTAAAGCAAGAAAGACAGAAAAGGCTGAAGGGGGTTTCCCAGGAGGAGTGAGGGAAATGGTGCACAAAGGAGCATTGAAACAGTAGTCACATCTGCTGTAGAGTGTAAAAGAGAAGGGGGAGGGTGCATGTTGTGTGTGTGTGTACACCCATGTCAAGCTGTGAATTTGCAGTGAAGCAGGAAATTTGCTGTGAATCAGGAAAATACAGTGATAGTTTCTTTGTTTATACTTTTTAACATCATCTTGTGTTCAGAGAAGTCTCAGCTTTTTTCTATGATTTTTTTTTTAACATGTTGCCCAAGTTTATCTATTATGGTCCCTATTTTTATTTCCAATTAACAAATAGAGTACTCCAGTTTGAAGACATTATTTAGACAGTATACTAACGTGCACAAAAACATCAATAAAAATACTATAATTATGATAAAAGCAACACATCTGTTATGACTCCCTTTAAAAGTATCCTGAAATATATTTTTAGCATGGTTTTATGGAAAACTTCAGAAATATCAGAGAACAAGGTTTTTTGCATTTTGAAGTTGCATTGCAATTGTGGCCAGTCAGGGTTTGTGAAGATGTCCCTTTAAAACGGTCTCATCACTTCTTAAGGCAGCAAAACCCGTATGTGGACAGTGGCCGAGACTGCAAACATGCACATACATTTAAACCAGAAAAAGTACATCTTCATTTTACCAGCTACCGGCTGTGATCCCACACAAACAGAACTGAGCCACTTTGATAAGCAAGAGCGACACTTTCATATATTTATATAATGCATAGTATATTTTAGTTCTTACCTCCAAAGGTACAGCAGCTGACCAGATACAGAAAATTTGTCTTCTAAACAGTTTGAAGTTTCCCGTGAGCCTGTCCTACCCAAAATGCAATGTTCTGTTTTTATTTCCTTTTTAAATACACTTCTAAGATGACATGTGTTTTATTTCTAATCCTCTACAGCACAGAAGTATAGAAAGACAGTCCCTTAGGAGATGAGGGGGTTTTATAACTGACTGAACTGCTACACACTGAACTTGGTTCCTCTTTTATGTCTAAATGAAACTTTGTTACGAAACTGTGCACTGCTAAAATAGCTTATTGCAACACACTCTGTCCAGGCAGACAAACTTCTCTTTATTAACTATTATACAAAAAAACCCTGGTGAATTGAACAGCTAGAACAATCACAGAGAAACTGCTTTTGCTGGCAACTTACAGTGTACCCCATTTCAATCACTAGCTACCATTCCCCTTTTAATTGACACAGCAAGACATCTAGATGTGTCAAAATTGTCATGCCAAATAGGTAGGAAGAGTGAGATGCCACAGCAGAAATGCATTTCACAGCAGGCCTGCTTTGCTGTCTGCAGACCCTCATACCTCTCAGCTTCTACCAAACAGCATGGCTCAGCTGGTTTATCGGGTTTTGCTTGGTATCTGCAAAACCTGTCTCTAGGTAAGTTAGATTTGAGGTGCACTCAGTATCTCAGTGCCTGCCATACCCAGGCAGGCAGTTTGCCTTAGCAAGGGCAGTGTATGAAGATACCTTGGGCAAGCAGGAGTTCATCCTCCAAGCTTGAGGTGTGTGGGCAGTGAATATGGCTTTGAGATTGGTGTGGGAGTATTCCTTAAAGCACAGAAGACAAGTACTGTTTGAAGGATGTAACCGGACTGTTTGAATTGATCCCAATAGGATGTACAGAATTTACTTAGAGATATCATCAGCCATCCATACATTGCAATAATACAAGGAATTTCTTTTCATTCTCAGTGTATTTTAACTTCCTTACTGAGGAACCATTTTTAAATTATTTTTTTTTCTCAGAAGCCTCCAACTCTGTCAGCCAGAAAATGTATTCTGGTAAAATGCTTCTATCAACATAATTTTGCTAAACGTTTGCTGTGATGTGATATATGATCAGGACTAGTATCCAAAGTCATCTTAGGCATAGGCATAGAAAAAGTACCTCAGTCTGGCCCTGTCCACACATCCCTAGCTAATTCATACAACAGTTTAATCAAATAATATTGTACCCAATCATATGCTATACTAGGATCAACAGCACCTAAAAAGCACAAAAACTGGACAAAATTGGTAGTTTAATGCAAATCTCAACAGATATCTTTGCTGTGAAAGTGCTCCCTGCAGAAACAAAGTTACTGTAGTAACAAGCAGCTCTTTTATGCTGAACATTAATATTAATATTAACATTATTGCATTATTTTCCTCTGATCTTTCATCAGTACTATGGACCAATCTCAGGCCTTGTCAAATTTATACTGCTTCAACACTTTTTTCAGTGTTTCCACATCTGGTTGAAATAGTATTGAGAGAAGGAAGAAATAAGTTTTACCTCTTCTTTAGATTCAGAGAGCTCTATATACACAGAAGCTCAATATTTCTAGTTAAACTGTTGCAAAATAAATTTGGTAATACAAAAAAGCATTTCTGTCAAGATCCCCAGAGAGTTTTCAAAATGTATTTTAAATTATCTAAACCTATGTAAAAACAGCAAGATACAAACGGCCAGATTTTTGAAAGTAAAAAGTGCTTCTACAGCCAGAAAAGCACAGCTCCCCAGAACCACTGAAAAATCAATCTACTTTCATATAGATACCTAAATATGGATTTAAGACTTACCTTCAGGCACCTAGATTTAGAAAAAATAAATTTCCTTTTTTTTCCCTGGTCATGCACATGCAATGTTTTTAGTGCTCTAGAGGAAGTCAAACGCTGTCTGCATTTCTGCACAGTAGATATATGTGCCTATGGAAGGGAGATGTAGAACTGTCATTTCTGTCATATATATTGCACATTAACATCCTGACAGTCTAGGCTTTGGGGATACTTGTTTATTCTAGTGAGCTTCTCCACATTCACTCAGGACCTCGGAAGGGTTATTCTCTATAAGAAGCTAAGAAGCATTCTCCTATATGAATTTTTATGCTGTGGTGTAAAAGCTGCTCTTTGTAGCACTCTGAGGTCCATATTCAGAGCTGAACGAGTTGGGAGACTATACATAAACATAGTGGCACCTGGACCCTTTTGCAAAGATCCCCACGTGTGTTGTGCCTCGCACAGCTGCTGGAATTGGTGTGAGAGGGGAGGGAAAGCTTCAGCACCTCAGGGAGTCATTTGGCCAGCCTCCTCATCTGTAAATGTAGCTCAGATATTGTCTGAGGCCATGCCAGCTTACTTTCGTCAGTGTACTTCACTATGGCAAGTCCAACACATCAAGAATATTCTATCCTCACTGCAAAAAGAAAAGGAAAACATTTCAGTAAGTTGCACAGTTACCCGCTCCCTTCCCTACCATGTTCCCTCTAGTCCCAGGGTTTCCTCTAGGAAACTGCTTTAATTTTGACCAAGTACATCTATCTTGGCTTTTTATTTCAGTTCAAGAGTTTATTTCCAGAATAAACCTGCCAGCTGCATGCCCTCCCTGTGCTTTGGTTTGCCTCTTGAAGCATGTGAAGCAAATTCCATTTGGATGAAACTCAGCAGAAGGACACACACCGAGGCCATACCTGAAATTTGCCATGTGCGAGTTTCCTCATGGGCTTTCATGAGACCACAGGGGAGCAAGTCCAAAATAACCACTCCAGAATATTCAACCCATGGAGGCAGGGTTTCAGCATGAGCTGTTCCGCTGTCCACATCTGCTCTGACTGTGGTGCACTATGGGCTGATGTAAGCAGAACAGAACAGTGCTGTCAAGGAACACATCCATAGGGTAGTACTAGACAGTTTATCACTTCTGCACCAAGTTACCCTTGCCCACCAATGCCTTTCAACTAGTGTGTCTCAATATGTTTTAACTGATAATGCTACACTGCCATAAACACAACAGAAAGCTGAAGTTCCTTCTGTACAGCTACAGGCTCCACCACAGAGGTTCAGTGTAAATAAATATCTGTTTAGCCTGGGCCTGTTTTGTCAAACAGTGCAAAGGCAGCTGCCTGTCACTTACAGGTGAAATGTTTGTATTCTAGAAATTATAAATAGGGAGCTTTTGAGAGGACCAATATTCATAGTTTTTTGTTAAAATTAATAGTAGGAATAAGTGCAGAAAATAAATCAGTTTTCCTGTACTATTCAAGCAGGTATGTACACAATAAGGTCTATGAAGTAATCAAACAATTTTAGTTCTACCCCCATTTGATGTGTCTATACCATTGACTAAGAACTTTGAAATAACACCTTAACATTATCACTTAGTTTATAATTACTTTGTGCAATATGACAAAGGGGATATTTTGAATCCTTTTGGTCTTTGAAAGGGAAGAGTTTATGGGAAGGCAATAAGCACATTATCCAGGACATCATAAAGAATGATCATGAATGATTTATGCTCCTTACAGTTGCAAAATCAGTTGTATTTCAAGCTTCCCAGTATGTACGCTGCACTTGATTAGAGCCTGAAATGCAGTTTCTGATGCATTAATTACACCAGTATAATCAATTATTTGAGTAAAATATCAGTCTTTAAACAGGAATGAAGCCTCCATTGTATGCAGTTTTCCTGCCCCTTTCTTCATTGCTGGTGGTAGAAAATAGATCAATATAATTTTCTAAGTAAAATCTGAGTATTCCCATCTTCCAAATGAGTACCAGGCAAGCCTGGTTTTGAAACATGTCAGGCTGAAGGGAGTCTCCTGGATGCCTCTTGTCTGTTACATGAAGGAAAGGTGGTTGTGGAATTGTTCTCCTCTTGGCCAAGTGCTTCCGCAAAGGGCATGGATGCA
Organism: Falco naumanni; assembly: GCF_017639655.2. Taxonomy (NCBI): domain Eukaryota; kingdom Metazoa; phylum Chordata; class Aves; order Falconiformes; family Falconidae; genus Falco; species Falco naumanni. Next base: position 87,422,227 of record NC_054055.1, on the reverse strand, counting down.
CAGAGAGCCTTGCTGCTCCGGAAGCGGGTGGGGGAGCTTCAGTGCCCACCTGTATTTACTGTTTCCAGCTGCCCATGGCCAGTACTCACCCATGCAGCACAAAGAAGTCTGGCTGCGCTTGGGGCCCAGAGCCTTACCTCCAAGAACCCAAGTCAGGGGGCACAGCACCTTCCACATGGCTAAATCTCAAGATTTGCACCCAGAGTTTGATACTTCAGAATGAAATAGTCATTTCATCATACAAATGGCCTCTAAACCTTCCAGTTATCTACAGAGGCAAGGGTCATGAATTCCCTGATTTCTTGTTGCATTATAATATGCTTTTTGTACTTTGAGTGACAATGGTCTTGAGGGAACATTTGCTGCCTTACATGCTCCTTCTAGTTAATAAAATATACAATTTATTCTCATTAAATTTCATTTCTCTTGTGTAGTTCATATAAATATTTTAGTTATATCCAGTCATCTTTACATGTTCAATCTATGTGAAAATACAAAAAAAACCCGCAAGGCCTTTGATATGAGAAAATTACAAGAAACACCCTTACACCCTCCAATAAAATCTCCAAGGCCAAAGGGAGTTTTCTATGACAAATGACAGCAGTATTGAGTGTAGCATTATTAAAGCCGTTCTACATTATGTTCCCAGCATTAGTCTTTTCTAATAATGAACAGCCAGCTAATTAAGTCCTTTCAGTTCATGTTCTTTTCTCCTTTCTCTAATTTACATGAACCATGAGACTGATCTGGTCACAGATCAGAAATCTTTCCCTTCAATCTCAAACTCACTTCATTTATGATCCTTTATTCACCTTTAGTGGTCAAATTGTTCTGCCTATATTTTTTAAACGAAGGTCATAAATAGTGCTGCACCAATGTATTCCGAATAAAGTACCTTACTGTACAAGTAATCTCATTGATGGCAGAGCATATTGTGGTTTCCGTGCATAACCACATATGGGCACATAAGCGTATAAGCACTGTTATTTGGTCTGCAGCACATGAATCACAAATGGCCTATAAGCATCAGAAGGTAGTGAACTGGGCAAGCTGCCCTCTTTCCATTGTCAATGTCTAGCCAAAAGGCAAAAACTTCTTTTTTCCTCCTTTTTTTTGGTTTTGTTTGGTTAAAAAAAAAATAAAAAATCACAAACTCCCCCCCCCCCCAAAAAAAAAAAAACTAGTAGCATGATAACTTAGAAATGGATGGTTTTAAAGAAAAACAAAAAATCTAAATCTCATGTACTTTTTAACACCCTTCTAGTCTCAAATAATGACGAGGATAAAAGGCGGTCCACAATGTACTGAAATACTGGTGTACACCATAAATACTGTGTGCAGCTTGTCTCTGCTTCTGACTGAAATACCTCAGGGCAGGAGACATTTCAGTCAGCAGCAGAGAGGAGCCTTAAACTGCAGTATGCTGGGTAGTGCAAACCACAACTCTTCAAGCAATGAAGCGTATTCTTCCCCATCTGACCAGACAGCTTGGCTAAAGGGTTTATCAGCAGCTATAACCCTGCTTACATTTTCCACTGCCAGATCTTTTTAGGGAGTCTTCTGGGGTCATTTTTTAAGCTTTCTGGGATGCAGACATCAGTTCTGCTCCTTTCATAGATTCCATGTTGTGGTAGGCCTCATCCAGCTTTTTTAAAAGTCTATTTTCAAAGCGGAAATTCAGCAGTGAGGTTTTTTTCTGGATTTTTCCCCAAGATGCATCATTCCTCTGTGAGTATCTAAACTTTCAAAATATGCGTATATAATTGAAAGGGTTGGTGTTTTCTTCAGGTTTTATTTTCATTTAATGCTTTTCATACATTAAAAACATCTTTAAATGCTTGAAATTCATACAAACAAACAGCAAACAATGTGAAAAAAATCTTAAATGTTATTTTTATTTTTAAACCTGAGTAAGCATAGCAAATAAGCGTGATAAAAATAAGTATTTCAGGTGGCAAACAAATAAATCAGCCATCCCAGATCCCTGCATTTCAAAGCACTCTCTGCAGAATAAAAAAAGTGCCTGAGCCCCTAGTTACATCAGATCACCGCCTACTGCAGAAATCCCACATGGATGTTACACTTTGCTTCACAAGTCTGAAATGATTACTCACTTATGCTCACTTAATTAAGTAGCAACTAATTACACGCTATGTACCAGAAAGGCACATCATTGGATTAGTGATGAGACTAACCATTAGATCTGGGAGGAAATAGTTTTGCTGCTTTGAACATAGTTCCACCTTTATTGTAGGAGTCTTTTTGCATATGCAGTGTCTAAAGCAGAGACTCCAGCAGCCCACGTCATCCTAGGGAGAGGACAGCACAGCCTGAAGTTGTTTTACTAATGTTGCCAGAGCAGGCCGTAACCTACCTTTCTCTCCTCCCCTTGGCTTTCTTCCCCAGGAAACTTTTTCTGCTTTTTTACCTCTAGGTGAGCTCTGGATTCCCTTCTCAGCAGGTCTCCAGATTTAATAAACTCTAAGCCTCAGCAAATCCCAGCTGATAAGAGGAAGGGCTTGTTGTTTCACCTGTCTGCATCTTGAGGACAAGGAAGACTATCCATCCCTGCAGGGCTAGCTCAGTACAATGTTGGCAGTTTTCTTCCTGGCTTTCTGTCAGATTCCCACTGTGGCTAGACAGACTCTCTGGGATAAGCCAAGATTTTCTGTGTAAATCCAAAGGAGGAACTAGTTAATTATATTACAAAAGTTTCAAATGCTATTTCCAAAGGCAATACAGATTGGCTGGAACACTGCCTACCTGTATAAAATCCTGCCATATGATACATACTCTAATTCCAATGCTTGCATCGAGTCTTTGTTAAAAATAAATCATGCGTCACGCTGCTAATGTACTTTTTGGTTCAGTGACAACTAGTCACTAGTGGTGAGGCTTTCAATATCAGGCAAAGAGCTTTAAACTGGAAAACTGAATTGAACAATAGATGGGGGTTTTCTTTTTTTCTTTCCTCCCCCCCCCTATACCTCAGTGGCAGTCCTGGGTTAATGGTTGAACTTGGTGATCTTAAAGGTCTTTTCCAACCTAAATGATTCTATCAGGCTACTAAGAAGGGACTTCTTTGACAGTGTATCAAAATACCATAAAAACTGCAGAAACCCAAGAGGTATTACAGAGGTTTGCTTACATTAGGTGTATTGGCACGTCTATAATTTCTAGGTAGAGCCATCCAGTGGTAACTGGCTGAATTTCATTTATCTTCTCTCAAGTACTGTCTCTTACTTTCACTTGGATTTCCACACCCCTCACTTGTTATTCTTTCACCTTTCCAGCAACAAACTTTTTCAGCTATCCCAAATTCTCTGCCAGTAACATTCAGTTGAAAATTGTGTCTGAATTCAGGCACTGTCTTCAGGAGGCTTGCAATGGGAGATGATCGAGGAAATCTGGAAGCAGCAACAGAAAAAGCAGTCAATTTGCTGAGTATTTTTAACAAGATAATAATAGAAAATCCTCCTGCACTTTCGTACATACAAACCAGATGCCAAGAAACCACTGCCTGCAGCTTTTCACAAGTTAGGTATTCCTGGGCAACCATGCCATGAACAAACACAAAAAAAAGGAAAAGCAGCAAATGTGACAGGCGGGAATGACTGTGGACAAATCATCAGTTCCACCTGCTAATAAAGAAATTATGCTCATTGAAGTTTGCTGCTGAAGCAATATCCAGAGGCATGAGACGTGGCAGAAGGGGTGAGAGGGAGGAATGGCACCATGGGCAAGTTTCTGAAAACCAGAGTTAAAGCTAAGGCTGACTATTCATTTTTTGAAAGAGACGGTTGCTGGTAAGGGGCAGAGAAACATTAAAACAAGCAATTATACAGGCATAGAGAACCAAGGAAGCTTTTTCAGATGGAAGCTGAAACTGAAATTTTGCAAGGAAGACTTAAAGAAGAAGGTTATCTAGTTAAATAAGTAAGAGGAAAACAATTTGAGAACAGTGGATCCACCATGGTTTCTGAAAACAACGAATATATTTGCTTTAAGGTGGAACTCAGTGAATTAATGAAAAATGTATATTTGTTGTGGTGCTTGGAGGATTTACTGAAGATACATATACAAATTCAGGACGACTGGGACAGAAACTATACAAAGATGCAGGAATAAGGTAGAATATTTTAAATTAAAAAATTGAAATTACGAACCACCGACGTGTCTGTGTAGAAAAAAGGCCAGTATCATCTTTTGCTGCATTAGGCAGAGCATTGCAGTAGATTAAGAAAGCTGACCCATCCTCTCTGCTCACCCCAGTGAAACACATCTGGAGCACTCAGTCCAGTGCTGGGTTCCCCACTATGAGACATGGACATAGACTGGAGTGAGTCCAGCATAGGGCCACAAAGGTCATTAAAAGACTGGAGTACCTGACATAAGAGGAAAGATGGAGAGAGCTGGGACTGCCTAGCTGGAGAAAAGAAGGCTCAGGGGGATTTATCCATGTGCATAAATGCCTGATGGGGGGACTAAAGGCAACACAGCCAGACTCTTCTCAGTGGTGCGCAGTGACAGGATGAGAGGTAATGGACACAAACTTGAAATACAAGAAATGTAGCAAACATGACACTTTTTTACTGTGCAGGTGGTCCAACACAGGAACAGGTTGCTTAGAGAAGATGTGGAGTCTCCATCCCTGAAGATACTCAAAACCCAACTGGACACAGCTCTGAACAACCTGCTCTCACTGACTCCACTCCGAGCAGATGTTTGGACCAGATGATCTTCATAGGTGCCTTCCTGCCTCAGATGGTCTGTGTTTCTACATAGGAAAGACATAGAAAATATAGTATTTGGTACAAAAGACAAAAAATACCTGTTTGTGAATGTTTTTTGCTACGTACAGCAATATAAAAAGTGATATGTGAAAACACATCAATACAATACAATAAGCAAATATGTAATGACACAATAGATAAAAGCTGGATATGAAACTAGACAAAGAAGCAACAGAATAACCATGAAGGAGAAAAATGGAGAGTAAGTAAAGAAAGATTTTTGTGCTCAAAGCAACTTCTACTATCTGACAATTTGGGCTATATTGCCAACACTGCCAACATCCTGTATGTTTCTGGATGAGATCTGTAAATATTACATGACTGATTCTCTCAACTCATAAAAACACTTAATACCAAGTATTACTTTACATAACGCTTTCAGGAAAATAAGACAACCTCGTGGATTTGGTTAAACAAAAGGGAAACAAATTCAAGTGATTTCAGTGACGACTAAGCAAAACTGGAAACTAAGAGAAAGCTAACCAAGGAAGGCAGCCACAGGCCAAGTAATTACATTTCCACACTAAAAATTATTACTGGAACAAGTTTAAACACTGGCATCAAGAATCCTAAAAGCAGCGAGATTTCTGAAAATCAACAAGAGGTAGGAAACTTAGAGTTCAGGACAATGTGGATGTGACAGGTTTTTATTTATTTCTTTGTTTGTTTTTAAAAAGCAGTTATGAAACCAGGAAAAGTATGAATAGCACCTACTAAACTGAAAAGTTTAACTCCTAAGTCAGTATTAAAGAATGTTTGTATCTTTCTGGGCATTCTGGAAATGTTGAAAAATGTAGGCTCTGCTGTCATCTTTGGATGGTTATTTCCTTTTTTTCCCCTTTAAATAGTTTATCTTTTGTTTTGTGTTAGGTTGGCATTTTTAATGACTTCATAAAGCTGTTTACTAGGAAAGAAATATACAAATCATCAGAAAATAGAGATGTTTAGTATTTGTGCCATTTCTAACTGGTTTTTTTGGTCTCACATCTCATGAAGCTGCACATTGTTACAGAAATTGCAACTTAAAAATTACAGTGACCCTACAGACATCCATATCATCATCAAACTGACGAGCCATTCATGTTAAGTCAGCCAAGGCAAACTAAAATAATAGAAGTTTGTAAAATAACTATACACACCCAGATGCCATGATAAGGAACACTTAGCATCACAGCATAATTCGCATTTTGCTATGGATTTACTGTTACAAGTAACTAGGAAATATTTCACAATATCCCTGACTCACCTGTGTGCAATACATGTTGCAATCAATGGTCATGGAAATTTATATCTAGCATTGTACCAGAACACAGTACTTTGAACCCTGTACTATTATGCCTAGGCAAAACGCAGGATTAAGGCTACTTGCTGTGCTTAAAGCAGGTTGTTTGCTGATCACTCACAGCAATATAGATAATGTTTTCTGGTAGCTGAGTATGACTGCTAAGGTCAACTGTGTAAACAGAAGACCTGGTCTCTGATGACTACCCTGAAGGGTTGGGCTTTTTTCAAAAAAACATTAAGTGTTTGAATCAGCTATGGCATTCTAAGACTGGGAGGGGGTCATATCTCCATACCTCCCCAGTTACATCCCACATCTCCACAGACAGCCGTATCTCCAGCATGAGGCACGAGCTCTCCTGAAGAGCAGAAGCTGCTTGGTCACTCCCTTGCTGCCTTTCAGCTGTGGCTAAGGAGAGAATAGGGAAGAGGTAACCAGCCTTTCCATTGCTTGCTTTTCTGTCAAGAAATGCAACCTCTGGGATGAACCAAGGAAGTCTGACAAGCTCTGCATAGCAATTGAAGGGCACTTCCTGTCAATTATACAGCTCTTAGAGCAGCCCAGGAAAGAGGAAAAACTACCAGTACCCTGGTTCACAACCGTGGCAGCTATAGATTGATCCAATCTGTACTGGTAGGTTACAGTCCTCATGAAATAACATGAGGAGAGATGAGATGAGATGAGAACAGCGAAGCGAAGCAAAGCAAAGCAAAGAGAAGAGAAGAGAAGCGAAGCGAAGAGAAAGAAGCGAAGCAAAGAGAAGCGAAGCGAGAAGAGAAGAGAAGAGAAGAGAAGAGAAGAGAAGAGAAGAGAAGAGAAGAGAAGAGAAGAGAAGAGAAGAGAAGAGAAGAGAAGAGAAGAGAAGAGAAGAGAAGAGAAGAGAAGAGAAGAGAAGAGAAGAGAAGAGAAGAGAAGAGAAGAGAAGAGAAGAGAAGAGAAGAGAAGAGAAGAGAAGAGAAGAGAAGAGAAGAGAGAGGCAAGGGGAGAGAGAATAATCTGCCTCAAAGTGTCTAAGTTACCTGCTTTGCTGTTTAAGTGGTAATTTCCTTATAATTAAGAGGTTGGACATACCTCTGAAATGGTGAAATGTTAATGCAATGAACACCAGCCTGAAATGAGGAACGGGTGTCTTTGTAGCACAAGGAGGAGGGAACTTTTTCCTGTCCTCTAAAAAAAATATTGTTATGAAACCATTTGGGAATTGAAAAGCTCTTTTACTTCCAGACTGGAAGAAATCATCTCTTTATCTTTTTCTTCACTTCTCCAGTCCTCAGGCCCACAACCACATGCCTGCCACAGGTGGCATGGCTCAGGTTTAAAGGCACAAAGGTGAGAGGAAGAGTTTGGGCATCAAGATTTGCATTAGTGAGATAAGGCACATTTTACAATATTTGCTAAGACACTCCACCCTTCAACTGCTTCTTTGGCAGAGCACATTCCACTTCCTCATTCTTTGCCTCCTGAAGTAAATGAACTGAGTATCGCTTATAAAACTGTAGAATAAACTTTCCCATGAACAGTAAAATTTGTTATAAACAAGTCTCTGAACTCGTCAACAGAAGAGAGGCAGAGTGACGGTGTAACAAATACAGTATCCACACACCAGTCACTCCACATGCAGGACACAACACAAGCCAGGGAAAAGCGCTTCTCACCTTTCTTCCCCAACAGCCTCTTCTTCAATGAATGATTGCGTATCAGATTTCTTTGCGAGGCTGGCTGCTTAAAGTTTACCTGATGCGGGCTTTTTGCATACCCAAAAGATAGGATGTTTCTTTCAGGAGGTATTTTGTGTATAAGGGTATAAATCTGGTCTTCAAATTTTATGGGACTGGTCTGGAGAAAAGCTAATATTCCAAGCTAAAAATAATTTCTCAGAGTTAATCCATTTTGATGAAGAAAGCTCTCCTCTATTTGCCAAAATATATAGCTCTGAACTGAATTTAAAGCATCTGAAACGTTCAGTGCTTAATTCTCTGTTATGCAATTTTTAAATCCTTCCTCACCTACCCAGCAAGCTGTCATGAGAAATATGCTTTGTCAGCCAGGATCACCTGTTTCACATAGGCTATTTCAGTTTTCAGAATAGTAAGAAGTAAAACCTTATGCCGACATGTATAAGGGGAACATAGCATTTCAGCCACAGAAGAGCTCCTTGGTTTATATCAGGCTTCTAATTATTACAAAACATTAAACAGGATGAGGCAAAAAGAAAATAAGAATCAGTCCTTCCAGGAGAGTGTACAGAAAAAAATTATTTTATTTGGATGTTGTGTCATCTGGGAACTTAAGGAATAGCATAACTGAAAAAGGGGAGAAAAAGGTGGACTTTTTTAAGCTTAGAAGAGGGTAATGAGGTGATCTTCTGACTTCCCTCCCAGTCTAAATTATTCTATGAAAATTAATGGCATTAAACTCTCAGAAAACCACTTACTACCTTATGCTATTTGACGTGTATTGTAGTATTATTTTAATATGATATCTAGAAATATTATCTTATTATACAAAACTTTATATATGTTTATATTACACATATATAAGAAATTTACTAAATCATATATAATATATACATATGTAATAATTATAATTATTTCGTGTTAATAACATTTATTTTCAAAGTTCACATCATGCTCTAAAATACTGTTGTGAATTAGAACTGTACTTCCCTATATTTCAAATGCCTCTGAGATTTTGAATACGCTCTGTCCTTGTTTGTTTTAGCAGACACACATGCTCCACCATTAATGGTCTGAGAACTTTGTACAAAATATACATGGAAGTAGTTTTTTCTGCTTACTCACTGTTTACAAAAGTACAGAAAGCAAAGATATTAAGCAAAGATATCCGAAATAAATGTATTTTGATGTTGAAATTTTAATCTAGTTCCTTTCTTAAGCAAAGCAAGCAAACACACACAAACATCAAGCACATTTTAAGGCATCCACAGGAGGAATGCACATCTCCTTAAATTCACTGCAAAAGCTTCCTTTGACTGCAGGGGGAGCAAGAATTTTCCTAAAGTATTTTTGAAACATCCAGCTGTGGTGCATTCACTGCGCAGCATCTTAGTCATCAGCCAGGTAACTATTTCTGCATGGAACAGAAAGAATAAACTACATCTCTAGTATGTGAAATCAAACCAAGCAGTGTTACCTCAGGCTGAGTCTCTGTCTCAAACAATGTAGTAGAAATTAATGTATAAATAAGCCTAAAGCTAGCAATTACATTTCTTTGTATTATTATACCAAAAATATAATCCCATACAGAATGAACAGTCAGCTATGAATTTATCTTAGCATAATAGGAACCTTATAATGTCATTAGAAAGGTATTTTTTTCTACTTCTGCAATAAGTAGATGAATTCTACCACTTGCTACGCTGGTGTTCATCATCTGAATGTCTAGCCTTATGATTTTATCTATGCCTCTATTATCTTTTGTCCTAATAGTCTCAATAAGGAGTATATACAAAAAATCACTCTTTTGTAGTCATTAGAATGTTAATAAATTGCATAGAAGAATCAATGCAGCTTCTAGAAGTTAATGTACTCACAAGAATGACTCACAAACAAGGCAGCTGGAGCAGTTTCCACTCTAGCTCTCAACTCTGCCCCTAAGGAGCCTTGCTCCTGCAGAAGAATGTTGTAACCTGGAGAGAACAAAATGCCTATGAGTAAGCTGTTCTGCTAATGGACCAAGAGCATTGCTGGAATTAGAAGTTAATAACAAGTAGCTTCAATATGAATATATAAATACATTCTGTTAGTGAACTACTGCTGGGTAGACTGAAATTCCAAAGGCCATGGAATATGAAGGAATAGCATGAATACAGTGTGCTGCAGTTATCAGGAACCTACCTTGGGAAAAATGAGCAGGAAACTATGTTTTGAGGTATATTGAAGAAAAATAGGAACCTGCTGTTGGAAAACCATTTAGCTGGTATATAAGATTCATATAATTTGACAACATACAGAACTGTATAATAACCTGTTGAAATATCCATAACTGATAGCATAGGTGGAGCCATCTTTACATTGCATATATAAGCCTGTAACAATACCTCCTGTTGCACAAGCATCTGTGCTTCAGAATCCAGTATGCAAATCTGACTATTCTGCTTGCCTGCAATGCTAAGTATGTAAATGTCACTTTATGGTCACTCCAGGGAAAGACACCCCTTTTGCCTCTGGTCTAGCATCCTGCCCTTCAGGTCTGGCTGTAATCCAGCTGGCTCTGACAGAAGCAGGTAATAACACTAGCATTACCCTGGGTTTCCTGGACTGCGGCAGCTGGTTCCTGTGCTGGGTCAGGACTGTGTGGTGAGCAGTCTTGCTTCCAGGAGAGAAGCAAGAACAGCAGGACTGGTCGCCGTTTCAGATAAATGATTTTCGTCTTTTTGTGTGTCATGCTCTTCACCGTTGCATCAGGAAAGCACATTCTTTAGATTAGCTGTCCAAAGTAATGCCTAAGATATGTAGTAGTCTCAGCAGATGTTCAGAAAGCATGCTATAAATTATCAAAATGTCAGAATCAGTCTTTGAAGATGAATCCACATATCTGCTTTCTCTTTGGGTGACCAGGCTTTTTGCCCTAATGATATCTACTAGATATGTTTCAACTTTCTCACACACTCCTCTGGATACTCTACATTTTTTGCCTCAAATCTCAGTTATTCTCTGCTATTGAAGAGCACTTTTCTCTTGGGAAGCTTCATTAACAGCTTCAGTGATAGCTTGGTTAGATTATTCTGTATTTTTCTTGTAGTTTATTTTAGTTCATTCCAGCTGAGAGTTTCTTTTCTTCCTAGAGCTGGCTTGTTGTTTTTCCCCTGTAAGTGTAGCTTTGGGGTTCTGCTTTGACAATCCCAGAAATACATGAAATACATGCAATATCTTCCAAATTCATTTCAAGTCCAGTTCAATTCTCAATTCAAACACAGCAAGGTACCTTTTATGAAGTTCAAAAAGGTTGGTGCTCACTTTGGTGTCCCCAGTGAGCTGCATTCACCAGCTTGCATAGCAAATGAGTTTTCTGACTCAGGAAGAAACTTGTGCATTGTATGTGTCTGTCTCTGTTCCTCTGCCCCTAGAACACTCCAAAACAGAGAGCTCCTGCTGGTGCATGCCATCACATCACTGTCAGACCTTGGCATCCTTTCGTACCCTGCTCCCCGGAAGCACTGGTCAAACTAAGACCTACTCATCTGACATCTCCTTCCACAACTTCTCCCAGCCCTTGACTGTTGACTGAAGATGTCTAAGGAACTCTGTTTTCCTAATATCCAGTTGCCAATTCAGGAGTTTCTAGGCTAGTCTTCAAAGCCCTTCATCACTAACGGCAAGGCCTTGAAGAAGTAAAAAAAGAAAAGAAGGTCCAAGTACTTGGCTTGATTCAGCCCCCAGAACCGTTTACAGCTCCTGACACATCAGCAGTACTGATGAAAGAAAAAGAATACAAAAAAACCAAAAAAAATAATAAAAAAAGAAGAAAATCTTTCTGTAGGACGCAGTCTCCAGGAATCCTTGGGAATCACACTTGAAACTTTACAACTCTCAGTTCAGCCTTTTAGGAAAATATTGATAGTGGTCCCTTCAGAAAGGAAAGCATATGGGGCAGGGCTACTTCTGACATCAAGTCAAGAACTTACATTCAGAATTATACATGTACCAACTGTTTTCTCTTCCCTTCTGTCCTGTCATCATGTACTTCTGAGAAAAGACAGGATTAATCTGCTCTACGCCCTCCAACTAGGTAGCTATAGGAAGTAGTAAGATATCCCCTAGGCCTTCTCTTCTTATGGCTGAACAAACATGGTGCTCTCAGGCACTCTTTGTACATTATCTCCCAGACCCCAAGAACTCCAGCCTCTGGTGACTAACCTAATTTTGCCTTAGGGTATGTCCAGAGCATAAAGACTCGCCAGAAGACCCCTATATAGCTGAGCTTTCCCATCAGTTTTATGAGAGATACACCAGTTTTGTGATGTAAAATTGAAAACAGCAATGTATTAAAGTTTTTCTAAAAACCAGACAGTATACTTAGTTTTCATGACAGTAGCATAGCCATTAATATCTCCAGAATTTCCCAACAGACAGCTAACATTTGAGGATATGGAGGCTGAAGGTCTGTGAGCAGCTGAGGCAACATAAGAGGCTGCAGTTGCTGAATCTTTCATGCTGTTCCTAGTCCCCTCCACATCATCTCCTACTTATTCTTAACCTTTCCCATGCTCCTAGTAGTGGAAAGCTCTTCTGCACCAGCTCTGGCACTCATTACAGTAAGTGAGTCAATTCAGCTTCTTGGCAGAAAACAATCTGCTTTTATTTTGTCTGGGTATGTTTTCTGCCATATTAATGAGCTCAGACAACTCGAAGAAAGAATCCAACAAAAACCAGACTCATTGCACAATATTCAGAAACTGTCCACAGCCACGATCAGGATGGTAGTGGTAAAAACATCATCTTTTAGGACTGTGTGTGGCTAGATCAACTTACCCTGTGTAATCCTGCCTCTGCTGGTTATTATTAGATCATTCAGTCCTGTTGTCTGTAAAGTCAATAGGAATGCAGTTACTGATTCCTGAGAAAGGCAGTGGCTAAGGAATGCAGCACCTTTGGACCTGAGAGAAAGCTGTCATTAACCTCTGCTCTGCTAAGGACTTGCTGCGTGACCACTGGCCAGTAATTCAGCTGCTCTGAGCCCTTCCACATGTCTGTAAAAAAATGCAAGAAGCTTTACACCTCCACAAGAGGTTTTATAGAGGTAATACATCAAAAGCATTTGAAATTCATAGACAAAGAAATTTATGGATCCTGGGGCCATCTAATTACTTAGAGTAAACGACCAGACCACTATATAATAATCAGTTCTAAATTCTCAGTGATCTTTCTGAGGATATTGCACAGCAATTCAGCATGCAATAACCAAACTCAAACAGAAAACCAGAAGTATGGGATATATTTTCTTAAGTATACTGCATGTGTATTCTCCTTAATGTAATTAAATATATCTCTTCAAAATGAACATAAATTTGATGGTATGTTTTAACAAACACCATCTTCCTGTAGTCTCTGTGGATATATGGAACATCTCACTTAAAAGTATTTTTTTCTGCTTTGCTTTCATTCTTCTGCATGATGTAAGAGCTCAGGTTAGGGCAGGATTAATACAATTTGTTTAAATCCAATGTAATGACAGTCTCAAGGCTCTCATACAATTCCACTGCTGTTTCTGTTTTTAGTATATTCACCACATATGGAAACCAGAGCCTGGACTGTGTATCACTAGATTTTCAACCCTGATCTAAGATTTAGAGATAAAAGAGTCAAATATCAGTATTTAGAGCAATTCAGCTTTTTTCTAATCCTACTATCATACATAGAAATTTCACTTAAACTTTTTTGAAATATCCACTCTCCAGTTCAAAAAAGATGCATGTGAAAAGATGTCCCGTATGAGCAGTATTTGCCTTGCCTCTTTTAACTTGTAAGCTAATGTAAAAGACAGAATGAGCCTATGAGAATTTGCCCTATCATTTTTTTTATGGAGCACGAACGAGACTAACTTATTTGATAAAATAAGGGTTTTTTTTTAAAAAAAGCTAGCATAATACAGCTACTATGAAACCAGTTGAAAACTAACTCAGATTTAATGCCTTTCTTCAGTGTAGTGTACATTTTCCTTCAGGAGTAAATTTTGCAGTAAGTTGCCATATTTTTGTATGGAAGCTAGAAGAACAAGTATTTTAAGAGTTAAGGATTTTGAAGCACAGAGTATCTACTATGCCACTGACAAATATTTATATCTCTCTGAATTATTCAATTCCTGAGAATGCTTGCTTTTGTCTATATAAAATTATTGGGTTTTTTTCCCCAATTTCCCCATTTTTATTTGAATAATACTGTGCGTGTAAAGATTTACTGACTTAATAACTGCTTTTCAAAGTACTTAGTATTAGTTGTCTTTAAAATGTCAGTTTATTTCACCTAAGTTTTATTTTTGTCTACGAGAAAGACAGCAACTGAATGATTGCTCAGGGTTTGAACAGTGTGAGAGTGAATCTAAATATAAAATGTCATTCAGGGAAGACTATTGTCTAATATCAGGTCAGAAGTAAAACACATCCTGCTAGACATTCATTGCATCACCACAGTCATAGCTTCACAATAAAATTGTTCTTGCCAAATGGTGACAGAGTACTGCATGTGGACACTTTCCAAAACAAACCTAGGAGACAGAACATAGAATTGCTTGTTCTAACCTCCTTCATCTGGATCTGTGGAAAGGTTCCCTGCGTACGAGTGCTGCAGACAATCTACATACATGTAAGGGCATTGGCAGCCAAGGTCATGATCTGTTTGTGTTTGCTCCCTGAGCCAGTGAGAGAGACTGAGTTTATCCACGTGCGCAGGCATATGCGCTCTCACACATACCACTCATCTTCCCAGTAGGCAAAAGGGTATAGGTGACAGTGTGACTCGTTATCCTGGCACACTGTACACTTTATACCTACACCCATTCCACGCTAGCTCAAAATATTTAACTTCAGCTCTTCCTGGAGAAACACAAAGATCAGACATCTGTAAGGAAGAGCAGTATTCAACTGCTGAGCCTTCTGTCACTAAGAGGCAGAAGGGAAAGACATGTGGACCTCTGGCATTTACTTTTTAGTTCACACTGTATCACATGCTTGGAGTAGCCTGACACAGTCACATTTTGTCCTTAACTTGAGGTCAATAAAAAAGAATCAGCCAGAAACAGGAGAATGCGATTAGGAACATCCCTCCATTCTGCTGGGAAAAAAAACCCAAACCAAACCAAAACCGAAAAAAACAACCCAGGAGTAAACAACTGGGTTTACTTACTATTGAAAACAGGTTTTAGGAACCAAATTATGTTGGCATTGAAAAATGCATTGCAAATATTTATGAGCATAATTGAATGTGTTTCAAATGTGTTCACTACTTTAAAATATAATTGAAAAAAACAGTGGGGCTATATTCAGAGGTGGAAAAAAACTTTCATTTGAGTTCAGTCTGCAGAACAAGGGGTCAAAAGCTCCATATGAAACCAGAACACCATTTCCAGGAATCCAGATTGCACAGGTATTTGAAAACAAGTGCCATCTTCATAACGGTAATATTTTGGGGAAGCAAATTCAACTTTGTTGTAAATAAGTTCTCCGCTATCAATGGGAGTCTCCATTATATCTGCCAGGCTTGAGATTGTTATAGTAAGTATATCTAACTTCCAAAAACTTTTCCTCTATCATGAATAATATATACAAGGCTCCCAACCAGCACTTGCTACATGTGAGCTTGATTTTTATACACACCACCCCCCCCACCCCCTTAAATATGTTCTTCAGTAGAGTAATGGAATACCTAACACCATAAGCTGCATAGTGCAGACATGTCTCAGTGAGGTCTGAGTCAGAAGCAGAAGAAATTAGTCCACACAGATATCCATGCTCCTTCCTTTAAAGGAAGCTAATACCTTTAAAACTATCTCAGCAAAGTGCAGGCTCACACCATCTTACTGTAAGGGCACGGCCACAGCTCCACCCTTCCTTCCCCTGCCGGCAGCTTCCTTGGGACGGTGCCCACTATCTGTACTAATAACTCTGCAAATAGTAACACTCATGTATTGCATAATAAATACCACAGGAAAAAAAAATGTTCACTTCAAACACTGGATAGAAATGTAAAAGAAGAGAGAGTACGCTGAATGAGCTAGGAAGAATGAGGTATTCTCCCTGATTCTGTATTTTCTACTTCAGACAAAATTCTTCCCCCTTCTGTCTGTTGTGCTTGCCTATCTGTTGCACATTAAAGAACGGCATAGGTTGTCATTGCCACCCCTCCTGTTCCCAGCCTATGAAAATACACAGGCACTGCTAAAGAATACCCAAGAAAATGATAGATCTGCCAGTCCTAGAAAATTTCTGTAACTCAGTGATATTTATAAATTTCACATAGGTGCAGCAACATTTCATGTTTTACCTAAATATCAGTCACGATATTCCTTCCTCCCTTTTTAGATTGTGAGAGACCTCAACATTTGCTGAAAATAGTCATGTTTTATCTTGAGTTAAAATACATTCAAAACACCATATGGCAGTTTTAAAAAGAAACAAAAGAAATAACACAAGCCCCACACTTTTCCTAGCAATTATACTAATGAATTCAGACTTAACTAAGATCCCATAAGATTAATTCCTTGAATCTACATGGAGATGCTGTAGTCTTACATAAGCTTTTCAAGCCAACTGGGGTTGTTGCCTATGGCTTTGGAGTAGAAGCTGCCTGCAGCATATGCCCTGACAACTGAAGGAAGTAGAGGGGGGTGGTCTCTGGCAAAGCCAGGAGAGATTGTTGGGACCTTCTAGTATGACCTGCTGTGGATCCTTCTCTGGGTTGCAGGACATCCCTGAGAAAATGGATCTCTGTAGTACAGTTTAAGTTCTAAGAAAAAATACCACACTTGGTTCTAAAATTTTAGAATAATAGAGAATCCTTCATAATATGTGTAAGTGGTTCCAGTGTTTCATTACTCTCACACATATTTTCAAAATATGGATCTTTTTACTAAACTGTATTTGTTTAATTTCAGGTTTTGTAATTATGGGCTGCAACTCCATCACTTGCTCTCTGTTACACAGTAGCAGATAGTGCTGTTCACATCCCAACCAAGGCTCCTACATGCCAGCTGAAGTACTGACCAAAAAAATATGTCGGAAGTGCTGTGCAAGATGTCAGGCAAGTCATTACCAAGCGGCAGTAATCATATTTTGCTTATCAGGAAGCAATGCTGACAAAATACCGTGAGTTTGGACAACTACCGCTAATGGGGAGTTACAACAAAGACAAATGTATTTAGTGGCGTCTGTGGGGGTTGACTTGCTGGCAATGTGTGTCACTGGGTAACTTCTCATGTGCTTCAGTCAGCATTATTAGCTTTTGCAATTCTATCGTTGGTCTTGCAACACCAGCAGTTTTTCTTGAAGCACTAGTTACCAGGACACTGTAAGGAAAATCCCAATTTTAAATTTAATGAGTATTTCTGCTTGACACGGGGTAAAGCATTGAGAGCTGCAACAAGCCTCTTTTGGGGCCGCTAACATTTTTCAGCCAATATCATAGCTATAGTGACTCAGTTTTGAACGCCTTATCGGCAATATTCGCTCTGAACAAAAAAGTCTCCAGAGGACATCTCGGCTTGGCGCCTTCCGAGCGCGCACCCTCCGCGGCTGGATCCCGCCTCGCCGCCGGCCGCACCGGGAAAGCCGGCCGGGCCCTCGAGGGGTTTCTTTCAGCTCTCCTCGATTACAAGCGAAACAGGTTTCGCTCCGGGGAACGCCGCCGCAGGACACAGATGACCCCAGACTGGTGCCCCGGGATCTCGTCCAGCAGACTCCCTCCGGTGTCCCGCACAGCCCTCCGAAGACCCTCGCCCCAAAGCGACACGGACCTCCCCCGGGAAACACCTCAGGTTTCCCGCGCCCCCCCCTCAGGCCGACAGCTCCCCTCATGCCAGCAGCTCTCGGGCGGGCGGGGGCGGGGCGGGGCGGGGCGGGGCGGGGCGGGGGAGTGCTGTGCACCACCCACCACGTGACCCCCCCGCCGCGCCCCCGCCGCTGGCCCACTTCCTGCGCCTCCCGGCCCCGCCCCCCTCCCCTCCGCCCCGCCGCGCCCCGAGCGCTGGTTGGCTGCGGGCTGACAATGCGCGCGGCAGCGCCCCCCGCCCCGCCTGCCCCGCCTGCCCCGCCCCCCCGCCGGCTTCACCCGGCAGCCACGCGCCGCTGGCCGCGAGCGGCCGGGGGCAGTGTCAGCGCGGCCGTTAGTCGCTCGCTGAGGGATCGCTGCGGGATCGCTGAGGGGACCCGGCGGGCGGCTAAGCGGGGCTCATGGCCGCGTCGGACCGAATGGTGCTGGGGCCGCTGGTGGGCTCCATCGATCAGGGCACCAGCTCCACTCGCTTCCTGGTGAGCACATCGTGGGGCTTGGGGTGGCCTCTGGCGCTGCGGCGCGCAGGGACGGGCGGCGGCCCCGCGGCCTGAGGGAGCCGCTGCGCCCGCTCCTTCCCTCTCCTGCATCCTTGCGGGGTCCCTCTGGCCTCTGCTGTGCCCTTGGGGAAGGGCAGGGGGGCGGGCCGCGCAGGGCCGTGCTACCGCTGCCCCGGCTGCTGCCTTGGGCCGGCATCCCTCAGCCCCGCGGCGGGCCGGGGCTGCCGCGCCGCCCGGAGAGGCGGGTGCTGGTGGGTACTGGGGTGGCGAGGCCGCCGGCCGGCGGTGTCCCCCCAGCGATCAGACCCCCGTCGCCTTCCCGCCGCGCTGGGGGGCGAGCAGCGCTGCCCGGCCCGCGCAGAACGAAGGGGAGCGGGCCCGGCGGCAGGACCGGCAGTGCCCGTCCGGCCCCAGAGCAAGCCGGGGGGCGGCTGCTGCTTGAGGGGGCTGCAAAATCCTGCTCCTTCGGGCAGGCTGTATTTTAAATCTGTCGGATATCTCGCCCTGAACGGAATCAAGTGGGCGCAGTGCTCAGGCACGGGAGGAACAGATCCCTGTGAATTCAGTGGCTGTGGTTAGGTAGTGTTCAGACAATGCAATGACTGCTGTGTTTCCCTCTAAAACCTACTTGGGCCTGTTGGAAGGACTGCTGCAGTTCTGGAGGCTACATCCCAAATTGTCAGTGCATCCCGTGCACTTGCACACAATTTCAGGTGACAGGACTAAAGATGGGCTTGTTTAAATGCTAGAGGAAGATTGTTTAAGGATGGGGCAATGACTATGTTAATCATATATATATGCCTTTTAGTTTAAGGATCTAGTTATTTCCATATTATGCAGTAGACAGTAACTAATGTTGTTATTATATATGAAACTTACTATGTAAACTTCCTGCTTGCAAATCTCTCCAAATGTCCAGTCGCCTAGTCAGTAAGTCATGGTAATTTGGTTTAGATCCCAGTGACGCTTTCCATCATGGAAGTGGAATAATGACTAAATACAAAAAATGTTGTCAAATATACAGTGTTGAACTGGGAAGATAAATGTTTTGGCTTTTTTTTTTTCTTTTTTCCCTTTTTTCTTTTTTTCCCGTTTTTCTTTTCCCTTTTTTCCTTTTTTCTTTTTTCCCTTTTTTCCTTTTTTCTTTCTCCTTTTTCCTTTTTTCTTTCTCCTTTTTTTCTTTTCCCTTTTCCTTTGCTTTCCTTTTTTTTTTTTTTAATGGATCCCCCATGTGGAATGTTCTTTCATGAAGCAGGAGACTAGAATATCTTCTTGACATGTGTTACCATTATTACTCAATATCACGACCTTCATGGGATTGTCAAATGACAAAACCCAGATCTGGGGGTGGAGAGAAACTTCAAACTGACAAATGACACCACCGGACTATCTTGAATGCCAGTCAGGAGTCCATTTCAGAAAAGCATTTGGAGAAGTTCCCTGTAACACCTGAAGATTAATTCTGTCTGCTTTACGTGTATACCAAGTTACCTTTTTTCTTAGCCTAAAAGGATAAGACTAGTAGAACTAAAAGAGACACTGAAGGATTTAAATTTATATTCAAGCTCTTTTTACAGGTATTTTTACAAGTTCTTCTGACAAGGAATTTCTTATACCAGATGCATTCATCAATGGCTTGTATACAGTCAGGGTTTTTTCCTGTCTACATGAGATATGTTTCCTCTGAGGATTCAGGTGCTTACACAAATAAATAAGAGGCCATAATTCTTTCCTTATTTTTTTTTAAAAAGTATATTATGTCTGTCATTCTTCAGTTCTTGTATCCATCTCATTTTCTCTTAATTAATTTCAAAATACAGTGCTGGCCAACACTTGGCAGTTGATCAAACTAGTATGATAATAAAGTTATGTGGATTTGAGAAAAAAAGATACATCACTGAACTGAATCAGAACATGGGGTGGGGGGAGGAAAAGGGCAAAGTGTGTAGGAATCTACTACAAGTTGCATCAGTTGCACAGATGATAGCACATATATCTGGAGAATTCTGTGCTGGAAAGAAATTGCTGCAGTTAGAAGGGAGATTTTTGCTTTGAATTATTTTAAGCCAAAATGTGACGTGGTGTTCTTTTTGCCTGAGTTGTTTCCCTGTCTCTCTTACTATCTCTCCGTCTTTTACTGTCTTAGTTGTTTTGCATACCTTTCTCATTGATCTCTCTACATTTTTTTTCTTTAGGGCTTCCAACAATTTTAATCTTCACCAAGTCACCAGTCAGAATCAAAGTGTTGGTTACTTTGCACATGTCTGTTCAGTAGTACAGTGCAACTGTTACCTAGTTTTTTAAGATCGAAGACTTAAAATTTTGACTGGGTTAAAGATGTCTGGGTGAAAAACTGGCTTCTCCTTTGCAGCCAAAGGGTGGTGTCGACAGTTCAGTCTAAATTTACAGTTGCAGGTGGCCAATTTACAAGTGATGTTCCACTTGTAAAAGGGCTGATATACTGTAGTATTTTCATCAGCCACCTGGGGGATGGGTTGGAATGCCCTTTCAAGTTTACAGGTGACTATAGACCAGAAGAAGCAGTTGACTGGAATTCCAGTTGGAGAAGGGGCCTGGCAGAAGCTTCATGAAGTTCAACAAAGTTTGGCGTTTGGGACAGAACGCTAAGAAGCAGCTTGTTGAAAAAGGACCCAGATGCCTGCTGGACAGCAAGTTTAATATAAGTAAGCAGCGCGTCCTTGTGGTGAAGATTAACCACATGAAGAAAAGTACAGACTGCAGATCAACAAAAGTGATTATTGCCATCTGCATGGCACGTAAGAGGCAGCATCTGGAACGCTGTGGCTGGTTTTGGCCTCCCCAGAGGAAGAGAGAATCGGAAGAACTGGGGTTTGTCCAACAAATGGTCACTAACATGATCACTGTGCTGTAGCACAAGGCACACGAGGAAAACTTGGGAGATCAGGGGTTGTTTCTTCATAGGGGAGTCTAAGGCAGTGTCTTCAGCTGTCTAACCGCAGTCTGTAGAGAATACAGAGCCAACCTTTTCTCAGACATGCACAGAAAAAGGCAACATGCAGTGAACAGAAGTTGCAGCAAGTGAAGTTTCAAACAGGTGTAAAGAAAAAAATTTTGACTTACGAGGGGCTCCGGATCAGGGATGCAGAAAGCCTGTGGAATTTCCATCCTTGCAGATACTCAACACCTGGATGAGAAAAGGCCTTGACCAAACTGGTCTAACTTTAAATTTAAGCTTACCTGAGCAGTGAGTTGGCCTAGACAACCTCCAGAGATTCCTTTTAGAAATAATTATGCTGTATATAGACACAAGTTTTGAGAGATTCTCTTGCTTACGTGAATGAGACTGTACGAACACAGATAGATGATAAAGAAGCACCAGAATGTAGGTACATTTCTATTACTGTCACTCCTTATTTATCCTTGCCTCTCACACACAATACACATACAGTTTTAGCTTGTGCTGTGGTTTTACCCTCTGGGAACCTTAATTTGGATCTTTGCTAAGCTACTTGCTTTTGCAAAATAAGCTGTAATTATTTTTGAGATCTCAGCTTTCCTGTAAAGTTAGGTTGAACCTGGGTAACAGATTCAGAGTTACCAGGGAGAGTGCAGTGCTTTCAGTACCGGTCCAATTGCCTAAGGCTCATTTTCTGTAAGATATCAAGCAGGAAGATAAATTGAGTAGGCTAAACAAGTGTACCCACGTGAATAAATTCTGGTCTAGATATTTGGCCAAATATTTTCATCAAATACGTGCTTCTCTTGTGTTTGATTTTATTTTTTTCAAGAATCCTATCATAAAAATCAACTGTAACTTCTTTTGCTAAAAGTCTTGGGATCAGAAGCTAATGGCTGGCTGAGCCACTGCCTGATCTCTTGAAAGCTATTTGCGGGGTGAAGTCTTTCTGGCATTCTATCCAGGAACAGCAAGAATCGAAAGTACACATACAGTGTACACATACATGTACAGAACTTCAGGTCCTAGGTTTGTCAGTCAGCCACAGACAATTTTTTTTCCACCTGAGTGGAGTGTTTCTTCCTTCATTTCCCGAAGAAGCATCCCAATAAAGCTATATCACACTGTAAGCATTCTTTTCAGGAAACAAAACCTGGTTTTAGATAAGGAAAAACTTGGTGTACCCATTGAGCTTACCCTTCAGTGGGGAATCTATTTCACTCTTCCACTGAGGTAACATGACCTTTTGGGAAAAAGCAAAACTTGATTGTATAGTTAACAAGAAGGGTTGAAAATATTTCGAATACTTCAGTTTTTCCCTAAGTATTAGTTTTTATCACTTAAAATGTATTGCAATTTTACTTTTTATTTCCATAATCATAAGCGCCTCCTTGAGGGGGGGAGGGAGGTGTGTTCATTAGGAGCCTTCCAAGCAAGATAATTTCTAGGAGACTTGTTAAACTGTACGTACGTACACAAATTCTGATTGCCTGATAATTCCAGTTAAATGCTAAAGGTGGAGTTACGTTTGTCTGTCATCCTTCCCCCAGCTGGGTTGATTTCAGTGCGTTTTCAGAACTCCAGCTCTGAGCTTGCTTGCCTGCAAAGCTGTAACATTTCTAGCTTCACAGGAGCTCATGAAAGTATAGCATAAACTAACAGAAGTAGCATTTCTGCAGGCAGTTACCTGGCAAAGCATGGAAAGTTACTTCTAAAATCTGTCTTCATTATTGTAATTTCAGCTGTGCAGCTTCTTGCATCACTTCCCTGAGCCTCATGTTTCTGTTTGTCTTATTTCTTTTCATTCTTTGAAAATTGTTACAGCTGATTGATCTGAATTCTTTTCCACTAAGGTCATAAAGACTTGGTGTAATACCATGCAACTGTTTGCACCCCTTCATATGATGTCATGTGTTACACTAGAGACCCTATAAAGAGCTCAAATTCAGTGATCAGCCCAGTGCTTGTGTGCTTGCTTACAGACAGCATAGCTAAGTAGGTCTTTCTTCTCTCCTTCACTCTTGAGATTCAATGCTCAAGCTCTAATTCTTTGTATGATAATTTGTTGGGAGTGGAAGGAGGGTGTTTTTTATTTATTTTCTTTACTCTGTCACCCAAGAATTCAGTACATATCTGGTGGTTTTCAGTCTTTGCGGATAGCTCTGCATGTCCGAATAACCTAGGCAATTATTTTGTGAGTACTGCTCATAAAATGAGGGCAAAACTGACTTTGACTTCCATCCCCCCTACAAAAAGTGAGAGATCAGTACCATAAACTGGAACCAATTCTTAATGGATATGAAAGGAAAGAAAGCACTGACAGAAATACACCTCAAACTTGTTTCAACAGGAATGTATTGACCTTACCTGAATTACTCATTGTCACCTCTTTCTCTCTCTTACCACTGTCAGAGAGAAACAATTGTTTAGGGTTTTGGGTTTTTTTTGGCATCAGGGCTATGGTTGGTTTGTTGTTGGTTGGTTGTTTTTTTTTTAGAGGGGGGGCAGGCAGGGGACGGGGACTTGGGCAGGGAAGGAGGGCAGGTCGCATTCTATTTATTCCCTACTTTGTTTATCGTCTTCTAGGTTTAATTGTAATGACTCATTTATGTTTGGCATTCTTTTGTGTATCAGAATTCTGTTTATCAGTGTAGAACATGGTATTGTTCCCAGTGAAAGGTTTTAATCCCTTGCTTTGAGGTACAGGGAATGTCTGATGCTTTTGTTGAGGATGTCAGAAGCTTGCAGTTTTGTTCCTGATGGATTAGGAAAGCATGTTTACCTAGTTCTTCTCGATGGGCATGAAAAAAATTATGCATTTATAGTGTTATTGCTTCAGTTGATAATTTATTGCTGTTTGAGCAGCTTGCTTAGAAGGAAGCAAAACACTTGCGGGTTTTTTTATTTTATTCTATTTTTATATTTTTATATGTAAATATATATATTTATTTTTATTTTAGAGCAGGCCACACACTCCAGGTTCAATGAATGACCTTGTCTAATTGAATCTGTATTTATTTCCTGCTAACAGTAGGAATCTTTATGTACTGCCTTCTGTTTCAAGGAATACTGAATGATTAGTGGTGAATGATTACTGAACGATATTTGACATTGCTAGTAGAGCAGATACATACAGGTTCAATAAAAAGTCTTTTGCTATCTTTATTATAAAAACTTAGTAAATGTTACTATGCTTTAGGCAGAGAAGCAGTTTCAAGTAAAAAATTTTTCTGCATACATGCAAAACCTTATCTCTCCTACTAACTATGTTGCACAGTGTTTTAAGACCTGTATCCCATTATACTAATTCCTTCCAAACACCTAAGTACTGACAGAGCTTACCCTTTTGTTAGGATATCTTCGTGTCAAGCCTGAGGTGTAGATTAAATTTGTACAAGTAAATATGGTAAAAAGAATAGTGGTGCTTTTTCTATCTAATCTTTCCAACTGACAACAGAAAAGGACAAACTAGTACCTTTTAAAAACTTGTCTTTTTGGCAGTGGAGGGGAAAAAGTAAGTTTTTAGTATTTTCCAGAGAGGTTGTAGTCTTTCCATCCTTGGAGGTTTTCAATACCTGCCTAGAAAAAATCCTTGAGCAACCTGGTCTGATCTCACAGCTGACCCTGCTTTGAGCAGGAGGTTGTACTAGAGATCTCTCAAGGTCCCTTTCAGCCTGAATTATTCTATGATTCTAATATATATATAGAATGTTTCTAGTCATCAAAGTTTCACTCTAAAGATAACACTTCAAAGTTTCAAAGAAACTGGAGAATTGGAACTTTCATCTGCACTTTGTCAGAATTGTTCTAATAGTTTCAGAGTAAACTGTACTATCTAAATGAAATCAAGAGTTTATGGATTAAAAGCTTTAAGAGAAAGTCTTAGAATTTGTGGAATGAGAGGAGAGCATTACCAAGGAAGTCTAGAAAAACTTCAGTTATATCCCACAGAGTGGATGGGTATAACTGAGTTTTGTACCTTAGCGCGAGTGGTTTCTAAAGCCAACCCTCCTCTGCTTGCCATAAAAAAGACAGGATGGTGTGCCACTGGCATGTTTTGCAGTTCACCTGAAGCTGCTGTTAGATTTTACTTTCTAGGTCCCTGAGTGTTCTTCAAAAGATTCTGCATGATGCTAGTGAGCAAGAGCTGTTCTCACAGGAACTTCATCATTGCCCAGTCAGTTATGCTGGTTTACTCATGGTACAGTGAAGTTGGATGTTTTATTGGGTGTCATCTTAGCTTGGCCACAGTAGATTACTTTTGGAAACAGGCCACTGATGGTTAATTAAGACTGTTGTGTATTCTAGCTGAGCTTTTACTGCAAGGCAGAGCCTCTAACTTGTGATGCCTTAAGAACAGCCATTAGTATAGTCCTCAGGATTCTCTGCTGTTTTTTATTGCAATGTATTCAAATCTAAGTCGCTTCTGCATTTTCTTCTTTTCTAATGTATTGTGTTGCTGCAGTGACATTCTTTTATTGTCAGATAGTTCACAAGCTCTGTATTTGTAGTTTGTTTTGAAATAAATTGGATTCTGCCTAGGTGCTTTTTCTTTCTTCAGTTTGGTCCCTTTTGTCATTTTGAATCTACATGTGATTGCCTGTCTCTTAAAATCACTCTTCCTAAATGTGAGCTAACCCAAGAAAAGGCATAGTTCTGGCATTGGAGTATCAGTGCAGAAACTAAAGAAATGTTATTATGACTAGCAGTGGGTGTTTTACTGGGAGGTGTGTTCTAAAATACATCATCAGTTTAATTTCCACAACCTCTACAAGAAAAAAATACGGTTCTTTCCCAATCCATCAAGAAAAAACAGCAGTTATAATGGACAGCAAAGCTTACTAAAATATTCTTTGCTTACCTTAATTACAAAAATCATCTATCTGAACCCAGGTTATATGCATATTTGGGTTGATAATAGACAATTACTATCAATTATCACAGCACTGTATTTATTCAAAAGAATAAATGTTCATTTATTGTTGTTTAAACTTCTGTGTTCATAGGAAATCCTGTCATGTAATTTATTTGCAGGTTTTTAATGCAAAAACAGCAGAGCTCTTGAGTCACCATCAAGTTGAGATACAGCAGAAATTCCCTAAAGAAGGGTATGAATTTTCGGTGTTTTTTTATTTGTGTACATATTGGTAAAGCTTATGTATATTTATCGATGAATGATCAAAAGTGAAGTTGATTAATAATCATTAAGAACATAGTATCTGCTATAAAAGACTGTAGTCGGAAAAGTGGCTTAAAAAACTCACATTGGGTGTCTGGCATGTGCTCTGATTTAAGTAAACTAAAAATACTTAGAATTTTGCTCTGACCACTCATTAACACATTTAAAATTTAAACTTTAAAGTTTAAATGACACTTAAAGTCTTTTTTAAAGTGGTAAAGCTGGTCATTTTTACAGTTTAATAGTAGTCTTCAGTTTAGTCCATAGAAATTGATTAGTTTGTTCTCTGAGGTGGTTTTTTTTGTTTGTTCTTAACTGACCTGCCATTTGCTGCCAAAGCCCTCTGTATACAATAAAACAAAGCAAAATTCTTTGTTTTCTGCAGATGGTTTTGTTGTGAAAATACAACTTACTCTTTTAAAAGGGTTTGAAGTTCATTGCACAATTTCCAGATATGTAAAACATACTTTGTAGTTAATGTTTGTGTCAAAATGCTTAGCTGTTTTTTCAGACTATAATTTCTATTTTTCCCCCTAAATGTAATTTTTTGTCTTTTTATTAACTGGTGTTTACTTTTTGTTAAAGGTGGGTGGAACAAGATCCAAAGGAAATACTAAAGTCTGTCCATGAATGTGTGGAGAGGACCTGTGAGAAACTGCAACAACTGAACATAGACATCACTAACATAAGAGGTATTCCTTACTTAAGGGTAACTGAGGGCTTTAACATACTCATGGTTGAGCAAGTCAAATTCTCTAGTTTTTAAGTCAATAAATAGAAAGGTGGCAGCATGTGCTGACCTCAGAGAAAAGCTAAATTGGCATTGAGAGCAGTTTGGTTGAAGCAATGTGAAAGCAAATCCTTTGTGTAGATTAGCAATGCAGAATCTACAAAGTAGACTTAATCTAATCTTGCAAAATCACAGAGACAAGTGATGAATTAAGAGATTCTGAAATTTAAATTGGGATTTATTGGGAAAAGCTAGTTTCCCTGTCAGTGCTTGTGTTGTCTCAATTTGTAGCAAAAAAAAAATTTAGAGCACCTAAGTTAAGCAGCAAATGTTGAATGATGAGCTTTTAGAAGTAGCATTTCTAAATTGTAACATGAAAAAGTTGGAATCTTTTTATTTCCCATTTACTTTCCTCTTCTCCTTACCTGTTCCTCCCTCCTTTCCACCTTTCCTTTCCCTCCCTCACTCCCCAAAAGGGGAAAACAAACCTTCTGAAAAGGATACTTCTTTCTATTTTGTCCTGAAGCCATTGGAGTCAGCAATCAGAGAGAAACAACAGTGGTTTGGGACAAGACAACTGGAGAACCTCTTTATAATGCTATTGGTAACTACTATGCTTTCTGAATATGTAAAATCATAAAATGAGCATGTTGTAGAAAAATGCTTTCCTAGTTTTCTGTGCAGATCTCATTGTGGCCTTGCCTCTTCACTTCCTTGATTTTTTGATACCTGTGTCATAAGCTCTGTGTTTATATATACCAGTGCAACTAAGAAAAACCTACTCTGTTAAAATTATTGCTTAATAAATCACTTAATGGCTTTTAATAAAAAAAAAAAAGTTCCTGAGGGGTTTTGTACATCCCTGACATGTAATGAAGCTTTTACTTGCAGCCCAATCACTTCCTCCTAAATTAAAAAGCCTACTAAATTTTCAGAATGCTTTTGATTTAACTTTAAAGGAAAAGTATTTCCAGTAGGTTTAAATATTGTTTTGGATCTTAATTTTTAACCTAACTTAGTTTTTCAGATCATGTCAGCTGAGAAATGGTAATTGCATAGATTTACTCTTTTAAGTCATGTCAAGTCCCAGATTTAGTTTAGCTTAGTATCACTGAAAAATCAGGACTCTTCTATATTCAAATATATGTTAACAGCTTTATCTTAAGCCTGCTTGTACCTTGATAACTCTGACATAGCACTTCAGTTCAAAGTTTTCATAGGAATAGTAAATAATCAACCTGCTATTTGTTTTAACCTCTTAGTTTAATGACAGTCATCCACTGTAAACAAAGTAGTATTTTGCTTATGCTGTGATTGAGAAAAGTATATATCCTGTTATGTGGAAAATCCTGTTTGATTTTTCATACCATTTGTTCTTCTAAATCAGTTTATCTAACCATTTTTAATTTTTACAACAGTGCATTTAAAATACAAAGGCAATACAATATTCTTTCAGCTACATGAAAAGCTAAAAATAAAGACAGGAATTTACTGACAAGAGTTCTAGTTTTGTAGAAGCAGCTTCTACATGTTACTTTTTGTGTATTAAATTAGTTGATCACTTAATTATTTGTGGTTTTAGTGTGGCTTGACCTTAGAACCCAGTCAACAGTTGAACGGCTTCTTAAAAGAATTCCAGGGAAAAATAAAGCCTTTTTTAAGGTAAGAGATTTTGCAAAGCATTTAAATAGTATCTGAACTTTAATGTTCTGGAGATGCGTGCTTAAAATTCCTCAAAACAAAGTAAGTCAGTTGTAGCTTCTAGTCCCTTCTTACCTTGTCAAATAATAAAAAATTTGCTTAATACTACACACCAATCTGAGGCTGCAAAATGTTTATTTTCCTCAAAATAAGTGGTTAACACTCCTTACTTACCTCACTGGAGAAGTTAAACAAGTAATTGCTAGTGAGACTTAATCATGTGCTACCTATCCAATGAGAGGTAAAGATCACACACAAAAATCAAGAGCAAGTAGAAAAAAAACTACTTGGAAAATAATTCATTGATGTGAATTTTTTTACCCTTTCTCATCTTATGCCTATTCTCATCTTAATATTGAAATTAATTGTAAGCATTCTGAGAATTGGAAAGATAGTTTATAAAGAGCAAATTACTTCTTTTTTTAATATGGGTATATATAACAATTTGGAAAGTAAATGCTTGCAAAAAGGTGTCGTAATTCTTTGATTTTTATTTTCCTTGATTGACTGGATAAATATATATTTTATATATTATATATATTTTCTTATAGACAGGAAATGGATGTCAAAAAGCATATAAACTTACTTGATTTTTCAGTTCTAGTGGAATACAAATTCCATCTTTCCTGTGTCATGCTGCTCATTTTCGTTGTTGACCCTTGCTGTCTAGTCCTACAGAGATAACCTAGATAAGACAGGACTTCGGCAAACAGCTATTTCCACATAAATGGTCAATTGAACTGCAGTTACATCAGCTTTGATCTTTGTCCATTAATGCACTGGTCGTTTGGTTTTGGTATTTTCAGACTTGTGTATTGTGTGCTTAGTACTTATTTAAATAAGATTGTGTAATTTCTCTGAGTTTTGTGTCTGCGTTTTTTTACTTACTATGACCATTTTTCTATGTAACTACAGTATTCATGGAAAAGATACTTTAATAGTGTTTAATTACTTTTTTTAAAATTTATTTTACAGTTTAGGACTGGTCTTCCACTTAGCACTTATTTTAGTGCAGTGAAACTTCGGTGGCTTTTGGATAATGTGGAGGAGATTAAGCAAGCAGTTGATGATGGAAGAGCTATGTTTGGCACTATTGATTCATGGCTTATATGGGTATGTATTTGTGAGTTTATTATCACTCTTTTTAAAATGAATGGCCATATCCTGCAAATTTCTGTGCAAAGTACTGTGTGACACATGATGCCTCCTGATCACACAGTGATGAGAGTACAAGGAACTAAAGAAATTCCATTAAAATTCCTTACAAGATGAACTTTCATTGACCCTGTATCACTGTATTTTTTTTATGCTTATGTGTAGTTTACCATTAATAGGTTGCTGTAAAATTTTGCTCATGCTTTGGAAAAATCTTGGGCTTTAGAAAGGTGTCTTAGCCACCTTCGCAATAAAAGAATCCATGTTGTACCTTTATTTTCTGTTTCATGCCTTTTTCCCACTATTAACAGGTCTTCCTCTTTAGTTGTAGAAATGTCAGAGTTCTCACTCCCAAGCTCAAAACTTTTTGAATTTAGAAATTTTTTTTGTAATTTGTTGAAGTAAACCTGTATCTTTTCTTGGCAAATAATAATTTTTTTGTTCAGAGTTTGACAGGTGGAAAGAATGGAGGCGTTCACTGTACAGACGTAACCAATGCCAGTAGAACAATGTTGTTCAACATTCATTCCTTGGAATGGGATCCTGAGCTCTGCCAGTAAGCTCAGTTTTTCAGTAATACTGTTATTTAAACGGATTCTATACATTATGTGTGAAGAAAGCATTTAATAGCAAGAATCTTTTACCTAGACTTCGATCAGCAATTACTGTTCTATTTACTGTTACCATTGGTAATTAAGATTCATTGCTCTCCAGATGTCCAAATTACAGCTGTCTAGATTAATTAAAAGTAGCAGATTTGTTCTCTAGCTGGAAGACTGGTTCATGGAAACGGTGATAGTTAATACTTTCTTTATTCCTTAACCAAATTTGTAAGACAATTACAATGACAGTGTCTCTATTTTAAGTTTAAATTTATTAGCAACAATTATTATAAAGATATTGTTGGAAGAGGAATGACTTCCCACGTAGAAGAGTTGGATATGTCTTCAAAATACTCGAATGCTTTACTCCATAATTCAGTGTCATGTACTGTAAAAAGTGGAAGAACACAGTGATGGATTAAACCATAGAAATCAAAAGTTCCTTTTATAGTGTTTTTTTTCTTTATAGCTTAAACTTATTTAAGAAAACAAAAGTGAAATGCTTTCTGATTTAGCACTGACCATATATATTATTTTGTATTGTGTTCAGGTTCTTTGACATTCCTATGGAAATACTCCCAAAAGTACGAAGCTCCTCTGAGATTTATGGCCTGATGGTATGTTTACTTGTGTATGTATGAAGTTAATCTTGTAAAAATGTAACTATACCAATATAGATTTGACAGAATTGCCATAGATTAAGACTAACAGCTTTTTTTAGACCAATATTTTTTTACTTATGTTTAGTATGTCATTATCTACTGTTGTATAATATTATATGAAGTTGAATATTTGTTGTTTTCTCTTTTAAGTGTCAAACACACAAACAAGATGGGAGAGGTTTTTGATAAGGATAAAAATTTGATTTTTATTACAGTCACTTACTGATTTAGAAACTAGTCATCAGAATGCAATGTATAATCAGTAGATAAAAAGATTGAGACGGCTGTTACTTTTTTTACTTCTTGTACAACTGAAAAGAAGAGATGAAAGTCGCTGTGGAAGTCTTCATGATCTAAGAAGACTGGACAAGATGTGTAATGTCTTATTTCCAAATAACTGAAGGCAAGATCAGTCAGTTTCTGTGAAATGGAAAATCATAAGTGACACCTTAGATTGCCTGCTTTTTGAAAAATACATTTCTCTTGCCCTCTATATTTCCATAACACTCAGTAAAAAAAAATATTTTGGAATAATTGTGATGTCTTTTTAATCACACTGCTCCCAGTGCAACTGTGAATATTACTTAGGACTAAATCATTAATTGTTGTCATGAGGCTGAGGTTTCAAGTTTACTTTGATGCAGTACCAACTTTTCTGATACAGTGGCATCTAATTTATTAGCTTCAGAATCAGATAAACTGGATGTTGTAATTTTGCATTCTTTTCCCTCATAGTTTGCTCTGTTTACTAAGAACACACAGGCATTTTGTGATTAAGACAAGTTATGTGATTTTTATTTAAAATGTAGCTTAACTTGCCTGAAATGTAAGTATTTTTGCTGTTCTGTTAATGGAGATGCCACTCATTGTGAAAGTCATTGCTGACTTTCATTAATGTGCTGGTCAGATGACAGTGAGTTGTATTAAGCTGAATGAGTGAGGTAAATGGAAAAAGAGACTACCTAGCAACTGAAACAGAATAGCTGGTCGCTTTAAATCAACTTCTGTTTCTCTTCCCCTATCCTTTTCTTTTTCTTCGTTTTGCTGGCTGTAGAAAATCTGTCCTAGCCTGGTGAGTAAGAGGCTTCCATTAGGCTGACCACCTATATCTTATCCATTCTGTTCAGATGCTGTACATTTCCATTGGTTTAAGGATTAGCAAAAGCACACTTTCTAGACTGATAAATTGAGTCGACATTTCCAAATACGAGATACTACAATTAGAGTTCATGCCAAAGGTGTTTCTAAAATGTAATCTTGATGTATGTGTTTGCCGTAATTTGCAAGCTGTTGAGTGTTTCTTTTTATAGTGAAGTGAAAAAAACCAGCTACTGGCTAGTAAACATTAGCTGTTTCATTTTATAAATGAGAAAATCAAGCCATTCTGTCTACAAATATTCATTCAATTATAGTGAAACACAAAATCCATGCATTTATAAATTGAATTACCTTAAATCCAGTTAATTAAAATGAGCGTTAAAGAAAAAAGTATTCAAATCAGAAATGCATTTGCATGGCTTCACTGAAAATGCATTTTCACAATTGCACAAAGAAACAACTTAAATAAAGAAGTGTAAATTTCTTACGATACCTGTTGCAACTGAAACACTACATGAGACTTAAAATGCTGTATCTTAAAAATGAGGCATCTGTCTTTGCTTATTGTGTCATCACTCTCACCTTTTTTCTAGTCACTTCACCGTTTTGCACTTTTGCTTTTCATGCTTTACACTGACTGCACAGATTACACTGAACCTAATATTCTGTGCACTATGATTTAATCAAAATTTATGTTAAGAACTGCTGAGGTGACATAAAGTACACCTGTAAGTTTCCTGCTATTTTAAGTAGTTTAGGCATAAGCTGCTTTAAGCTGAAGTCCAGCGTACACCTCAACGGAACCATGTTGCTTTTGTGATGCTTGTTTTCCTTTGAGCATTATAAGTTTAGCTTCTTTTTCATTGCCTTAAATTGTAGTCATGGAAAGCTAATTTGGAGCTTTTCTTTCTCTTCTTGCAAATCAGAAATCTGGAGCTTTGACAGGTGTACCAATTTCCGGGGTAAGTCCTACTCCAACTCTGATTCTGTCATGAGAACTTGATAATGCATGAACAGTGGGAAAAGCTTTAACATGGGTGAATCCTGCTACAAACTGAGTTGATGGTTTTTTACTTCATGTTAAACATGAAGTAAACTTTTGAAGTTGAATTATTAATTGACTAGATTCTTCATTATTAAGTTAAGGTCTGACAGCTTTAATGCATATGTGTAGTGCTTATTGTAGTGTGTTGGAAACTTAGGATCTCTAAGTAAATGAGTAACGTTACAAAATGGAAGCAAGCTCTGCTTTACATATAAAAAGAGTTCAGTATATACAAAATCCGGAAGTGTTGGGCAGATTCTCATCTTTTTCCAATACAATATCCTTAGAGATAGTAAATGTTTGTTTGGAGTTCTTTAAATTGTTCACCATAAGTAGCACGACACATTTTACTGGCAGTTCTTACAAAGGGGAACAGCAGTAAAAAGTACAGGTTCTCTCTATAGACTTTTCCTCACTTTCAGTTACCTGTGTGTTGCTAATAGATTATAGTTAAATGTGTCTGTTCATGTTCCTTTTTCATGCATATGATTCATGTGCACCCATTTGCTAAAATAAAAATCTCCCTTTTCAGTGCTTGGGTGACCAGTCTGCTGCTCTTGTTGGGCAAATGTGTTTTCAAAATGGGCAGGCAAAAAATACGTAAGTTATTATGAAAGTTGTAAGGTAAACACACTGTTCTGTTTTGAATTTAGTATTATATTCTTTCAAGCTAACTGCCAAATGCTTTTGTAGTTACCACATAACTACAGCTCTAACTTTTGACTCTGTGGACCTACAAAGTAAACAGTGTCCTGACTTTCATATAAAGTATTGAAGTTACTAAAGTTACATGGTTTGTGAGGTATACTTTGGAACAAAGTCACTGTAAGGAAAGATCTCTGTTACAGATTTTTCATTTTAAAAATCTCTGAAACACAGATTAAAACAGTTGCAGTTTCATTTAAATTGTGACCTAAAGTTAAACAAATACAGGAAATGTGTGTTATATTGCATAGACCTGAATGATAAAAATCCACAGAATTGTAGATGGGAAAGGTTCACTTCAGTTGCAGTGCCTAGTTTTGCTTCTGTGTCTAGCTCAGTGTGGAGAATTCTACTTTTTTTTTTTTTCTGTTTCTCAGTCTCTTAGTGTCCCTTGTTTAAAATAGCTGATCAGTTAAATCAGGCAACTGGTGTAATCAAACATTCATTTGAGGAAAAGCTCTCTGCTTAAATGACTTACTGTTCCATTTACCACCATGTGCTTAACTAAGCATGTAGGTACATGCACAGTATGGGACTTTCACAGAGTTAATTACACATTAATCTATACTTGTTGCTAATTAACCTTCACTTTATCTTTTGCATTTCTACACAAATTTAATAGTTAGTGGCCTTTTATTTTAGTAGAACAAACATGGTTCTAAGTAATATTATCACAGTTAATTTTTGTAAGAAATACTCTTATAACACAAGGGACCTTTTGAAATAAAACAAGCTAAACCAAATGGTAAAAGTGAGATTTTTTTAAACCTATATGTGTAACTGCTTTAGCCTTTTTCTCTCAAATTTAACTGAAGACTATCTCAGGACTATTTTGAGCTATTAATTTTCAGGGTATTAAAAAGGTAGGGAACTCATACTTTCTTAGAATAAGAATGAATTATAAGTATTTTGTACTGCTTTTATTAAACTGTGCCCTTACGTGTGTGTATGCACACATACATGTGATGTGGTCTTTGAATGAGAAACATACCATTTTTAGAACTTTTTGGACTGAGTATGTTTAAAGAAAACCTTTTCCTTGTGACAGGAACAAAGTTCCTTGCATTTTCCCCTTTAAAAGCTTGAATTTAATATTGTGAAATATTTATTTTATAAAGTAGCTTTCATAATCAGCTTAAATTGAAGTAGGTAAATACTGTGACCAAAGAGGAATTCACACTTAGTCTTCAGCTGTATCTGCTCCTTGATCAAGTATTATACAAGAAACAGCTAGAGCGAGAGGTGTGGGACTAGGTTTTTCAGCTGCAGGTTGCATTTAAATCAAATTTTAAGGATGGTTTTATCATCAAGTTAATGGTAACATAACCTTCAAAGGGCAAAAAGTGGTGCCTTGATTCTCCACAGAGGAGTCATGGATTCATGAATTGCAGTAACAGGTTATCCTTTAAACATCCTAGTTTTAACTTAACTTTGCTTTCATGCTAGGTATGGAACAGGATGTTTCTTGCTGTGCAATACAGGTCAGAAGGTCAGTTGCACTTTTTAGTTCAATTTTTTTTACAATCTTAATATTTACGTTCTTGAGTACAACAAAATATTAGCCTTTCTTAAACTTAATAACAACAATTCTATTGCTACAGATAAGGAAAAGTTCATACTGAACTGTGAAAGAATAGAAAGTAATAATTTGTTCAAGGTGTTTCAGTAAGACTCCATTTCCTAGCTCCTTAAGTTTCCAAAAAATAACTTTTCATAGCAAGTTTCTTGCTGTTTCCCTGTGTATGTTCCTTAAACGCACCCAGAAGTGCTGAGTGTTGTGTTACTTAACCATATGCTTTTCTCCTTGTCTTGGCTATTTTATTTCTTCCCTTCATATTCTCCCATTATTTCTTTGTAGTTCTAGTTGAATAAATAATGCAAAGCTTTAGTTTCCTTCTCATTCACATCTCCTTCTAAAGATCCTCAATTCTTTGCTATAAGGAGGATGGAAAGACCTGAGGCAGCTTGTGGAAGCAAGAATTAACACCAGTGATGAGAGGCTTCTATCTTAGGAGTTTATTTAGAGTGACTGATAATTTACTTTGTTAAACTTTCCATATTCCATTTTTTTGCCAGTGAAGGTTTTGTCTCTTGTTTATTATCATTTGAATATTTTTATTTAAATATTTTCTGCCTTTGTTCATGCTTTACCTCTTCTTTTCCTTTTCCCCATTTAGTCTGTGTTTTCTGAGCATGGTCTTCTAACCACAATAGCTTACAAACTAGGCAGAGACAAACCTGTTTGTTATGCACTAGAGGTAAGTCCAATAATTTCTTCCTCTTTGTAATGATACATGTTCTCATTTACTCCTGTTTTCTACTAATATTGTCTTCAGTTGTATGGAAATCAAAATAGCTTTGTGTTGTAGCTTGTGTGCCTCAAGGCTTACGTGTGGTTTTGGTTATCCCTATCTCTAATCTGTATCATGTAATCTAATAACAGTATTTCTACATCGCATCATTTATATTTTGGGGGCATGATGGCTAAAACATAAAAATGTTACACAGTCTTTCAAATCTTTAATAAATGTAATAAATACATAAAACGTTTTTATACTAAAATTGGGTTTAATAGAGAGGGGAAAAGGTACTAGTGTTTCACTTATCCTTTCATAACAAAAGTCATAATGAAAGACTTTGGGTTTTATTTCATTCTAGTGCATTTTACTTCTAACTTTTAAAAATCTGAATCAAATTCCTGGGACAAGAATCCTCTAACAATTGAGCTTTTTTTATTACGTACTAAGACTTAGGTGCTTAATTCCAGAATTTAGTTCCTCAGTTCTCCACACAACTCTGAGGGCATCCAAATTCTGTAGAAAATGGTATTTTTACTTTAACTTCTGGGTCTATTGTTCTAAGGCTCTGCTTCTGAAGCACAGATCAGCTGAACATCTACTTGGCACCAAAGCTTCATCAGGAATAACAGAATTCTTCCATCTGTGCTGCTTAGTGGGCTTGATCTAATAGTTATTCTCAAAACACACATACTGAATTCTCTGCTGCTATTGAGCTTTTGTAGGGAGCCTGTTTTCCATGTGAAACACACAAAGACAACACACAGGATTTTCTTCATTGGGAGAATAGTTTGTGGTTTATATTACTTTACTAGAATGTGGGAGGCTGACTTCATTTCCTTTTCCTTCCCTAAGGAAAGTTGATGTTGCATTTGCCATGTTCTGGCAAACTTTGGGGTTTGACTTTGTGAGAGTGTGTGAGAGGTTTCGTTTGTTTCTAACCCATGTTCTTAAAGCAAGAACTGTAATTGTCTTGAGAGTGGTTTGTATTTCTGCATGCTGAAACATGTGCATGTGTAATTTTGCTTCTTCCTCATCTCCAAGTCTTTAATGATACTGTCTGAAGAAATGGCTTCCACAAAAGATATTAAGTGTCCTTTCTCCTGTGTCCATGCTAGAATCTTCTATAATCTGCTGGTTAAGACACTTTCCCAAGAGTCAAAAAATGTGGATTCAGCCTTTTCTTTTAATCAAACCCCTGTCTTGTAACTGTAATAGGTGGGTAGAAAACACCCCTGCTCCTTCAAGCGAAGGCTTTGAATGAAAATATGATGCTGCTCCCATTTTACTTGAAACTTAGTCTGGCAGACTTGGGACTTGTAGAGAAGTCCATTTGGACCTGGAAGTGAGATGGGAGCCATCTATGATATGGTGGAGCCATTCAGGGCCATTTGCTGAGGCAACAGCAATTTTTCTGGCAAATGCAAATACCTAAATTTTCTCTCTGTCTGACCTTCTGTATTTAGAATCTAGATGTAATCAGTCTTGGGTTTTTAAATCAAAGCATAAAAATCTTAATTCGTCAGAAAAAGAAGACTGAGGCTTCTGGGCCTTGTAACGATATATTCAGGAGAAGGGCAAAATTAGAGAGACAAGAATAATGCTTAGGAAATATCATGGTAACTCCCCCCTATGGAAAAAATCATGTAATATGCACCTTTCCTACATGGAGCCTGTGTAACAGACTGCTGGTTTTACATGGCAGTCTCCAGCTGCTGAGAAACGTGTGTTTTGTTTGTGAGCATTCTTGGGAGTACTTTAAGCTGTGACTATAAGCCTGCAATTGGAGGCTGCAGGTACCCCTCCTCTCCAGTCTTGTAAAAAGGAACATGAAGCTACCAGTTGTTGTCTCCTAATGTGGTAATTTTATTTCCTTCAGGGATCTGTTGCAATAGCTGGTGCTGTTGTTCGTTGGCTGAGGGACAATCTAGGTATCGTTAAGACTTCACAGGAAGTTGGTGAGTATTCACAATTGGGAGCTGTTCAGTTTTTTAAGTTTTCATTACCAATGTCTTGACGTCTCTGATGTTGAATGAAAGCTCAAAATATTCAAGGAAAGAAAAGCTGGAAGATGCATATATTTTGCTGTGTTTGAACAATTTGCTTTGCATCCATGAAATTACTGTTTATTGATACATGTATTTCATATAGCATATCAATAGTCTTTGAAACCCTTCATCAGCTTTGTTCTATTGCAAGCTGTACTTTTTAGTAGTTTCCCTAGCAAGCGGATATTCAAGAAGATGTTATACTTACAGTGTATTTCCTAGTTTCATACAACATTGAATTTTCCAGAGCCAAGAGTATTTAAGTCTCTACTACAGAAGCTAGAGCATATTTGATCCTAAACCTACATATTCATTCCTGTCATAAACATGAGAACCTAAAGCCGTATGTGTGCAATGGTTTATGTAAAGGCTTCATATCTGTTGAGTTAAGAACCTCAGTTTGCACAGCTCCCTCTTAAAGGAATTGGGGAGGATGGTAATCTGTTTTGGCTAAGAATACAGTAATCCTTTAGCATTTGGGTAGCTGATGTTTTCTGCTTGAGCTGAACTGAAACAAGCTGGTGTGTGACATAGAAACTAGGAATATATCAAACTTTGAAAAAGGAGAAAATGGTGGAAGCGTGCAAGTGTAACAGTTTCAAAGTGACAGACTTAATGAGATTTAGGATTAAAAAGCAATTAATTACATATTTTAATAATCTGATGTCTTATTCAAAGGTGAAAAAATTTAGAATTCAAATTTTACGTAAAACTTCAAAGATGAAGCAGAAACTGAAAATGTCAATCTGCTTCTCTGTAAGAAAGCCTCACAGATGATACAGAAGAATATAAACTACTGTCACATGAATTAGCCAGCTGTTGAAACAGTATAATACCTCTTGGCTTCACACGTTTGACTAGACCTTTGGAAGGTCTGAGTTTCAAAAACTTTAATCTTGTCAGTGGTTTTAAAGTCCCGTGGGATTTCATCATCTCTCCCTATTTACCTTTAATGTGTTCGTACTTCTCCCTTCACTCCTTTTTTAAGTGGAGCCTGTGTGAAATTACTATTTTAAAAAGACTTTTTTTCTCTATTGCTATGCTTCTCTGATCAATACAAACAGGAAATTTACAGAAGCTGAAAAAAAATACTTTCTTGTTATAGGAAGGAGCTGCACATTAGCATTACTTCTTTTGCAGTTCTAGGTGGTTTAATATAATTTTTAAAATTACAAATATTTTAATTTTGGGGACTTCTGATATCTAAAGTTATTACTCAGATATTGAGAAACTTTAGATTTTCTTGTAGCTGACCTTGTGATTATATACATAAGCCAAGAATTTAGAACTCTAAATCCATTTGAATTTAATGGGAATTTAATTCTTAAATCCCTTTGGTCTTGATCCAGTTTCCCTTGCTTACTTTGACTTAAAAGCAAGTAAAATGTGACCTTTTGGACTGCTTTGAAGGGTACATTCTTTACCCACAGGGTACCCTTTGAAAACCTCACAGTATCTAGGTCAGAATACTGAGTACACGATTTTGGTTTTCAGTTTTAATTTTTCATTTTACATTGTACATTTTTCAAACTCCCTATGCCCCACCTTCCATTTATATTGTTGCAAATGGAAAGCTTGTTAATGAGGAGCAGGGTGTGCCAGAGTTAGTTGTATTTTCTACTTGTGTGTGGCTTGATTATTTTTGTAGCTACCTAACATATTCTGAGTATCTTCCCTACTTAAATGATAACACCTTTAAGTGTCATGTTTACATATTGGAACAGTTGTGAAGAGCTAAGCGAAGGCTGTTTGTGTGTGTGCATTAGAAAAACTGGCCGCGGAAGTGGGGACTTCTTATGGCTGCTACTTTGTGCCAGCATTTTCAGGACTGTATGCACCATACTGGGAACCCAGTGCAAGGGGGTAAGGATCTAACTAACCACTGCATTTGCCGAGGGATTTAATGT
Organism: Falco naumanni; assembly: GCF_017639655.2. Taxonomy (NCBI): domain Eukaryota; kingdom Metazoa; phylum Chordata; class Aves; order Falconiformes; family Falconidae; genus Falco; species Falco naumanni. The sequence goes on along the minus strand of NC_054055.1, from coordinate 87,382,081 downwards.
TTTTACAAATAATATCACTACTCCCTTCCAGGTATGTGAAATTGTTCTTTTTGTTCCTTTGACATGTCTGGGTAGATCGTTCTCTGTGGTATCTTCAAGCAACTGCTGTGTTTCTCCTTTGTACTTTGCTGTTCAAACCAGCAACTGCTTCTGGGAGAGAAAGAAGGATTAGCTAGCTCAGCTACTCACCTGCCTTTCCTTGCCCTCCAAAATAAAGTAGGAGGTGGGCAGGGAAAACACACGGGCTTGTTTGTGCATTTCGAAGGACAAGTGCAAGATAGTTCTACGATTCTTGCCCTAAAGAGGCCAAATTTTCTTCTTCACACATTTCTGGTTCTGAAAAGATTTTCATCTCACTAAAGAGGAAAAGAAGGTCTGCATACTGTGAGGCATCAGGCAACAAAAGAAAGTGAAGAATTTAGCACTGATAGGTGTTTTTTGAGCTCAGTTTCTGGTGGCTGCTGCATTTACTATCTCAAATTATACATATTTTATATATAAATATATGTGTATATATATACACACATATATATTAAAATATTATATATATATATAAAATAATCATGTATATATAATATACTTAATTCCTCCCCACTTCTTCTCCCTCTCCTTCCTCTTAAGTTCAGCTTTCTTTCCAGTCTATTGAACACTCTTTTCCCCTCTCCTGCCATTCCCTTTCCTGGTTGTTAGGACTTAACTAGCTGCTACTAGTTAGAGCTACTAGTTCAATCAATAACCTTCTGTTCGTCTTTTCTGCTGTTGTGAGCTTGCCTACTGTTGCTGGAATCAGAACATGCCATGGGAGTCACAGAAGCATAACAGATTTGAATATAAAATAACTTGCCTAAAGTGAGAAAAAAAAATCTTAAAGAATATCTAGTTTCCAAGGTTTCAAGTAGTTGGATCTTTAGAACTTAGATGGATTTTGTACATCAGGAAGAAATAAATCATTGATATGGATGTTTTTAGTTTTTCAGATCACAGTGCTTAACTTTTTAACTGTTAAAAGCTGATATTTGGAGTGGTAACAACTAAAAATGTCCTTTAGTATCTTTGAACTTGCATGTATCCAGCAGCAAATACAGCAGCGTTTCTGTGTAGTATGCTACTATTCCTCAGATGTCAAAAAAGAATGAAAGGATGATTATTTGCTCTGCAGTTCAGACTACATTGGCAGAATTGAGCTTACTCGTGGTTACATGTAGCATAATTTCCATATCCAAAAATCTCTTTGAAGGAGCAGAAGCAACTAATGATCAGAATAGATCTGAAAAAGACATTAAGCATTTAGAGCACAGCACTGACCCAGCTGGGCTTTTCCTTAAGAACTGAAAGCACTAGAGAATTTCTTAAGGTTTTAGTGATCAGCAATACTATTTTTAAAAGAAAAATCGGCCTTGATCGTGCATTTCCATTTCTTAAAGAAAGACTGGAGCTTGTGTGTGTGTTTGTGTGGTTATGGGTGACTATGCACCCATCTGCATGCAGATTGGCAATAAATTTTAAGTTTATAGCAATTGTATCAATTGGACACTGAAAGCATGTTTGTCAGGAAAATAAGGATGAGAAAGTTTAGATTAAAGAGGAACAAGCTTTTTAATATTAGAAGGCAGTCATGCAATGGAACCGATGAACTTTGAATTAGAAGGCCTAGGTCTGAAGTAACGGTGTATGTCTGGTAAAGAAGTATGTCCTAACTGGTTCTTTTTTTCTTTTCAACAGTATTATCTGTGGCCTTACTCAGTTTACAAATAAAAACCACATCGCCTTTGCTGCACTAGAAGCAGTCTGCTTTCAAACACGAGAGGTAAAGGCAAATTGACTCCTAAACTCATTTAAGTTAGTATGATAACAGGGACTGTAGCTCTTCAGGAAGAGAGAAGATTTTAAAGATTTAATGAAGATTAATCATATGCTTTATATTGTACTTAGATGCTATTCTTCTCTGTATGTGGTGCTAATGTTGAAAGATTGTTCCTGTGGGTTTAGCTACAATTAGGTGGTTGGGTAGTACATTATTTTGGAGTGGCAGTGCTGCTTTTTATCAGCACTTGAAATAAGGTGAATGTATTTTGTGAATGCTTTGAGAGACAGAACATAGAAACAGTAAATGACAAGGCCAGTGCTATAACTAAAAAGTTGCATCTGTGTAGGAAACTACATTTTATATTGTCTGCTGTGATGGGGGTGGCTTACGGTGCTTCCAATAAACAAGAACAAAAATGAGTTAAAGCAAGACAGCAGCAAACATACTGATGGTAATCTGAATTCACTTCCTCCCCATTATACTTTGTATTGCCTTAGCTGGTGTTCTGCAACAGCAAACTCAAATTCTCACAGAAGAATTTAATCCTCCAACCAAATCGGAGGGGTTTATATCAGTATCTGAGCATTAGAATCTTTATGTCACCGTCTACTGTCAATTTACACTCCCTGTGTTCCATACAAATACAGGAGAAAATGAAATCCATAGAACCCAAAGGGTAACAGTCAAACCTGAATTTGATTGCATGTTTTTAAACTGCTGTTATTTAAATGTCTTGAGTTTTAAAATAACACCCAGCTAAAACTGTGAGAGGAGGAAAGCAGCTTGCTGTTTCTGTAGTGACAGAATAAAAAGTACTCGTGGAAAAAGACAGCCAGAGATTTCACCCGGCTGTCTGCTTTTGAAGCTGTGCTAATGGCCTCTGAGTCCTCAGAAAGTCGTGAAGGAGCTTGGAAGTAGGATATATCTCTAATTCTGGTACTAGAAGTCAGGGTGAAGTTACAGGGAACTGAACTGACAGTCTAGTTTGTTGTGTGCTCCTCTTTCCTTGTCCCTCCTCCCATCCATTCCCTCTCATGTGACAGCTCAATGAACTTTCCAGCAGAAAATTATCCCTCTTTTTGCTAGGCTTTTTTTCTGCTGGATTAATGACCTCAACTGCCTCACCGCGAATGTAGCAAATATCAGAACAAGAGGCAGGGTATGTGGCTGGGAGTAGGAGGGACGGGAATAAAGTTCTCAGGCTGAGTAAGAGTGAAGTTAACTGTTAGAACAGATCTAATACTTCCTTATACTTTAGTCAGTGTGGTTTTATCACAATGACAGGAGTGCCTGATCAGGCCTCTGGACACATAAATTGACAGATTAAGTCCTTATGACACAGATAAAATACATAAACATTTTTCAAAGATACTTGTTAGTTTTGTGTTGTCAGAAACAAAGTTCTTTTGGCTTAATTCCTTTTAAAATGGAACTCTTTTGTATCCTTCAGGCAAACCCTCAAATTTCATGTTCATTAGAGTTCTTGCTTGTTTTGTTGTGCCATCCAATCCATCTAAGTCTCTGTTCCTTCTTCTGACCTCAGTGCAATAGAGATAGTAGCAGCATGATCATGATTTGGTTTGTTCCTTCATCCCTTCCTGATTTCTAGCATTCTTTTCATTTTTTTTAATCTCTGCTGAGTGTGTGGTATGATCCAACATGCCCTTGCACAGTGGTAAACAAAGCCAGAGCCTCCAACAGTACATGTATGTAAAGCTGAGATGATGAGGCACTGATGAAGTTCTGAATGGTGAAAATGGCAGGTGAAATCAGCATAGACAAATGTAAAATGATACGTGAGAAGGAAATAAGTGGTGGGGAGCAGTACTTGCTTAGTAGTGCCAACAAACTTTGCTGCTGTGCTACAAATCCTGTTTTCCAGGTTATTTCTAATTTATTGGACAGTGCAGGCCCATGGGCAGGTGCTGCCACCATAAAAATTGGCCTTACTCTTACCTTCTAGATTTTTAACCATTGTTTATGCTGTGGCAGTTTCTTTAGTTCTTTTAAAGACTTTTTGATAAAGGACCTTGCTGACTTACTTTCTGAGAGTGGGTAGAGTCTACTTGACAACTCATCTTTATGTAATTTTTACTACCTTACAAACCTAAAATTTATTTCTTCCATTTTAAAAAAGACATTGATTTTTCCCAGTAAGGATTGTATAACTGAGTACTTCATGGACTACAAAACAGCATAGAATGTGTTGTACGTTTGGTGTTTTTTGTGGTCTATGTTGATTTGTCATTTAAAGCCCAAAAAAGCACACCTCTGTGTTTTTTTTCAAATAAATCGAAAAATTAGAAAGAGCAAATCATTCTGCACTAGTTAATGCCTAACTTTGTCAACAAAAATTATGCACCAACCTTAAAAAAGGTAAATGACATTTAATTAACTGCTTTTACAAAACCCTAGAAACCACACTATCCTGCATTTAGTAGGTGCTTGTAGGATAATGCTGTGATGTTACCAGTAGCTAAGGTTTGAGGCAAATCTTACATTTTTAGGAAACCCTTTAAAAACCATATTGATAGGTATCAGTGAATTAAATGCTCCACTCTTGATTAATTGTCCCTTGAAAACACTTTAACACTTTTCATTTATTTTCAGCTATCCACTGTGCCCAAAAGAAGGAAACATAATTTTTCAAAAAATTACACTGTTTATTTTTGAAGTCTATCTTGTGTAATGTGAAATTCTGGATTTTCAACAGCTAATTGAAAAAGAGGCTGCTCTTTCAAAATAGTTAAACATTCAGCAGTTCCTCCTGAAGTGTCTTACAGATCGCTAGTTCAGACTTTTTAATTTTTCAGTTCTTTAATACGTCGAATTAGAGAAAGTATCTAGACAAACTGTAATGAGCTAGAGGACTTCATTTAGTGTTACTTCTTCCTTTGTTAGCTTTGATAAATGTTATAGTTGTCATCAGCTTTTCTTCAAAATTCTTCTTCTCAGACCATTTAAGCAACACAGGCTAGATATAGAGCATCAGAGGAGAACCATCTCCTAGAGTACAATTTCTGTAATAAACAGAATGCATTTGCTCTGTGTTAAGCAAAACTGTATTGTCACTACCTTTGTTTTGCCCTCGTGATGTATAGGGAGGGGAATTATCTACTTAACACTCTTCTTCAGCAAATGCTGAATTATCTGTATTTTATACTCAGAAGGTATCATGGATTTCTCTGCAATTAAATCGTAACATATATTACTCTTAAGATTTTAGATGCCATAAACAAGGACTGTGGGATACCACTAAATCAGTTGCAAGTAGACGGAGGAATGACCAATAACAAAGTTCTCATGCAACTCCAGTCAGACATTCTCTGTATTCCAGTAGGTAAGATGAAATTACAGCTCCCATTTTCTTTTTAAAGCTGAAAACAATATTGGTTTGTAATGGCTAATGAGGGCAAACTGGATGGCTTGCTTTGTTGTTGTTGCTGGTCTTTTGCTGCTGCTTGAGGAAGTTGTGTTGTTTGCTGGGTTTTTTTGGGGGGGTGGTCAGAAAAAGTTTCTAGATCTTGCATCCAGTTTTGAGATTCACTTTCATAGAAAATCACTGACTTCCTTATTTTATTGAAATATTACAGCACTATAAGGGTATTGAAGTTGTTATATCAATGTCTAAACATTTGACAGTTTTAAAATCAGTGAAATTAATGGTCTCCTGCAACATGTTGTCCCTGAGAATCTTGCTCAGAGATAAATCAGAACTTCAGACCTCCACTGCTCATGTGGGGTGGGATGGTCTTCCATATCATCTGTGGAAGGCCAACAAGCTAGTCAGTACACTCTTAAGATGCCTTTTTAAATAGAAATGCTTTTAATAACACAGTATCTAGAGCATGAGAACAAGACTGATAACTTAGCCAGTGATCACTGCTTTGAGGAGGGATGGAGAAGACAAAAAATAGTGTATTGTTAACAGGAGTACTCTAAAGAAACTGATGGCTGAGGTCAGCAGCCCTGCACATGGTATGAAAGTGTGCAATTGCGTAATTCTGTCTTGAAGGAAGTAGTGAGCTGAGATATTTCAAAGACTTGAATGACTGATAGGTGAAGTTAACTTCATAACCATGTGAATGGCAATAAAATGAGGTTTGCAGTTGGTAAACTTAAAGGAAACATATAGCAGTTCTACAAAATATGTATCATTCTAGATATATAAGTCTTTAGTTCTGATGTCATCAAGGTGACTTTCATTAAAAATCATCACGGCCACCTCTGTCATTTACTTCAGTAAAGCCATCAATGCCTGAAACAACAGCTCTAGGAGCTGCTATGGCAGCAGGAGCTGCGGAAGGAGTTGGAATTTGGAGTCTGAATCCTGGAGATTTGACAGCAGTAACATGTGAACGATTTGAACCACAGATCAACCCAGAAGGTAAAACACTTTCATATTGTCTAAGAAGTTGCAAACTTAATATTTAGTGTCTGACAAATTAGGGGTTTTCTTTGTTGCAGTCTCACATTGATATAAAAACTGCTATATATGAATATCTTCACAAATGCTGAAGATCAGCTTCACAGTGTTTGGCTTAGAGAAGAGTGCATTTCACTTGCTGTTTTCTCCACTTATTGACTAGTAAGATTGGAAAATGATTAAAACAGCATAACTATAGGGGAATGTGTTGGGGGTTTTTTTTCTTCTTTTTGAAGGAAACTTGGCACTGGGCATTGCAGTTAGTAGCTTTTGATTTATAGCAAGTAAAATCAAAGAAATCTTGAAAGTTTTTCTGAGAAGGATGTCTGCTAAAGCTCCTATGCATTTGTGAGTTTTCACAGATGTAGGAAGGACAGACTGACTGTTTGGGGGAGACTTTTGGCTTTAAAAAGCCTACATTAATTACCATTTTTTAGCTAACTGTCTTTTTCGTCAGTACTTAAGTGCTTCTAGAGATGGAAAGTATTTACTTGACATAATTAATCCATATGCGAGACAAATACATTTTTGTCTTAGCAATTCTTTCTTAACTTTTGGTACAGAATTTTGTCTTACTGTTTTGTGTATAAATACTGATATAATACCTAGTTCAAAACAGTATTTTCAACACTGAAGGGCTTCTACATGAATAGCAATTGCTTCATATTGTTCTACTTATAAATCTCCTTATTGGTGAGCAAGCAGAAAATTGATTTTAAGGTTTATTTCTCCTTACTGTGCATAACTCTGGAGTTTGGGGTTGGTCTGTTTTGGGTTGGTTTTTTTGGTATTCAAAACAGCATTTTATAATACTTGTTCTGTCCAGGCAAATTATACTGTGCAAAAGAGTAGAAAGCTAATATTGCAGTCTTTGCTTAAATACTTGTAGTTGTATTCATATCCGTTGAGAGGTTTTTCTGTTTGCTGATTTCTCAATTTCAGAAAGTGAATTTCGCTATGCCAGATGGAAGAAAGCTGTGTTGAAATCTATGGGCTGGGAGACATCTGAAGCTCCTTCAAATGGTAAACCAGAAATTAATGCAGGTCAAGTATTAATAATTAGACAGTTAGCCTAGGTAGTTAATCTGGAGTTTGGTGACCTTTTCTGTTCATGCCATCTCTGGACTGTTCCAATGATCTAAAAATTATTACTTAAAACCACTGTGGAAACAAAGTAGGAAAGTAGATAGATAGGTCTTCATCTTGAAAGGAGGACAGAAGCAATATCTTGCAGGGCTCTAAAAACAGAGGACATGAAATCAAGGCTAACTTCAGGTTTTGCAGAATAGCGTTGGTTTACAAAAGAAAAGTCTTACCTAGAAGAATAGATACAGCACAATTCTATGACAGTGCAGGGATTTCATAAACTTTCTTATACTATAACCTCATGTTGCAAAGGAGAAGAGTTTCATCCTGTGATTTTTCTTGCTATATCTTGCCTTTTTTATTTGCTATATAGGAAGGAGGGATTGATAGCCACATCAAAATCTGTTTGACCCACAAGAGCTAAGAACGAGCATTTATCTTGAAGTAAAGAATTGCAGACTTATTGTTCACACACAGAAAATATACAAACACTTTTGAGAGACTGAACAAGATCTTTCTTGTGAAGTAGAGGGCTTTTTCATCCATCAAGTTTGAATTGCACAAAACCTGCAGTCTTCCATGATCTGTAATTTTATATTTCAGGATAAGTTTTTAGTCCTGAATTATCCTACAACACATCATTTATGGGCTTTATCTTCATTTCATTTTCTTTTGTTCAAAAAACTATTAGAATGAAAAGTATTAAGTAAAGAATCCTTGAAATGTAAACTCCCCCAACAATCCACAGTTGGAGCCCTCAGGCTGCGTGAAGTCTCTTACTTTATTATTATATCATATATATATATATATAAAAAGTATTGGCTTATTTTAGCCAAAGCTAAAATTTTCTTTTTACCATCTTATAAATTGATTTAACTATTTCCTTTCACATCATGGTTATACAAACAATTCCATCAAGGCTGTTTGGAAGGGAAATAGGTAACTTGGCATGAGTAATAAGATTCACTTCAGTATTGTCCACTACGATTTAGTAGCATTACATCTAACCAACCCTCTGTTATGTATCCTAAAATCCCAAGTGCTTGATGCTTATCCTACTTACATGTCTTTATCTCCTTTTGAAGGATACAAAATTCTGCCTTGCAGAATATAAAAATAGCTCTTGTTCTTCAGGTGATGTGAAAAAGGGTATGTTTATCAAAACATCCTCAGTGATTATCTGGTTTAACACTGTCAGGGAGGAAATGTTACTTTCCTTAGTTCTTGCTTTGAAACTTTGTCTTCCGCCTACTAGGAGTATTTTGAGATTGAAGAATACTAGAAATGGGCTCCACCTAGATAGTGCTACAGTGGAATTTGGATTTTACCTCTTATTTTGAGAGCCTGTTTAAAATTATTGTGGGGGTTATGCATAATCTTTTTTTAGTTTTTCTACAAATGTCACTATATTTGTTACTTTTTGCTGTTCATATGATTTTAAAAATATATATTGCAATTTATATATATATTTCTCTTTTGATTTGCTTGACTGGAAACACCCTCCCCTGGATGACATCAGGTGACACTAGTATCTTCTGTAGTCTGCCTTTGGGGTTTTTTATTATGAGTAGCATGATAATGTTAATCGGAGCAAAGTACGTCTCAGGTTAGTTATTATTTGAACTAGATCACTTTAAAAGCTGTCTACACTAGTTTAAGTGTTGGGGTTTTTTGTATTCCATCTTGTTTATTTTTAGCAAAAATGACTGATGCTTTTTGTTGTCCATGCACACGAGTGTTTGAGGGTGTGAATTAAACATATGGTACCTAAGGGAACCAAGAGAATGCCATCTTGAATTCATCCTCACGTGCCATGAAATTCATAGTTGTTAGATGCACATGAAACCTTGAACTCTCCCTCCCTTTGTCTAGCTCTGCAGACTGTACACAGTTTACAAAAGTGATACAGGTTTTGCATTGCCTGCATAACAGTGTGCATTGCAGTTAGAATAAGGTTCTGTCCTTTATCCTGTATTTCTTCTCATAATGTTTAAAATTATTTTGAGTCTCTTGTTTAAATAAAATGAAGACTTTTCTTCTGTTCCTGAAAGGCTTCATGTACCCCCTTCATTTTTCTGGTCCCCTTGGAACTATTGCATGGTTAGAAATCTTCATCTGCTAAATCTATAGAATATTCTTTTTTGTACTTTGCTTTTGATGGATAAGTGAATTCGTTTTGTGTAAAGAGAAGAGACCCTAAAAGGCCTATCTGCAAAACTGGGGAAAGGGACTGTGTGCATATGCAATGAAGATGCATCTTCAACCTATTAATATATGTTTTATTTTAAAAGAAAGTTCTTGATCTGGGAGACAGTGTTAGTTACTTATGCCAGAAGTAAGACATTTCATTAAGATATTCTTACGGTAAGAAAAAAAAGTTTATATGGTGATGTCTTTTGGTCTTTTGTGTTGTGTTTCATAATTTCATGTCAAAGAAAATATTTTACAGTATAGCCATTGTTGCTGCTTAGTAAGCTTTTTGGAGGAGATTGTTTAGTTTTCTTTCTTGGTTGTGGTTTTGGTGGGATGGGTGGGGGATGTTAATTAAACAGACAGTTGAGGACTCCAGCATGCTCCTGTGATGTGTTTGTATTTTGTTTCTAAGTATTCAGCCTGAATTAACTATTCAATTGTATTTTTACTTGCATGGAAGAGACTGTCTGAGCTTGTAGGAGAACTAAAATCAAACTAAACAAACGCTAGGCAAAAATGAAACTGAACAAATGGATTGACATTGATTTACTAACTCTGTAATGTATCTATCTGGGAAGGAGAACAATCTTTATTATGAAGAACAAAATAAAACCAGCTGTGAATAAGTGGGTAAATTTTTAACAAGCTAAACTAAGCAGCTTGAGTATTAATTACAGGTCAGGTTCTTCACCACATAGAGGATACCTAAAATAATATGAAGAACATTGCTAAGTGGGTAGATAAGCAACTTAAATTCTGGGTTTATTGCTTTTTAAAAAACAACTAATCAGTAACCTGCATATAAATATCTAAACTTGCGCTGCTGGAACTGTTAACAAAAGGTGAGGTTTTTTCTCCGTTCCCTGAGCTTGTCATTGCCTTTCTGACCCACAGGTGGAAAACATACTCAGCTCACTCTGCCCTTCAGAACCCATTTTTGGCCTTGTTTTCAGATAACAGTAACTATTGGTATAGTTACCATTACTATATATATATATATTTACTATATATACCAATATAGTTACTTTATATACCAATATATGGGCCTATTGTTTACTTGGTAAGCTTGGGAACAGGAGAAGTTGCAAGTAATTCCCAGCTCTTACTTGTTTTATGAATGATGTTGTCTAAAAAGGAATAGCATCAGTGATGACCATGTGCAAGTTGTATTGCTCAGCTGTGTGTTAGGGTAGAACATGACATATAGAATTTGTGTGGCTGATTGGAGCAGGGCTGCTTCCCTCTTAGACATTTACTCTGGTAAATACCCTTTTGCTTTTAAAAGCTGGAACTAGCTGACCAGACTTTCCTTCTAATTCAGTACAGGAGCTCCATTAATTAATTTGTTACATTTTATCTTTTAATGAAACACTGGAACTCCAACGCAGTCATCAGTATAGTAGGTTTGAGGATTGAATCTACTGAGGACTGAATTCATCCTTCATGTGCTGGAACAGCAGTAAGTCTTGCATGGCAGCAGTGCTGTTGTTGAGCATGTCTCTGTAGGGCAGGGCCATGATTTTACAAATACTGACATGCAAAGGAAAAATCTGCTCTGGCAGAAGAGAGAACACTAACATGGCAAAAACCCATTTACAGAACCATTAAACTAACGGCCTTTTCATGCAGCACCTGATGACTGAGTATGAAAAACCGCTGTATTTTATGGTATCATTTCATAATGTTATCAAAATTGAGTCAGTTACTTGTAGCTTATCTTCATTCTTCTTCTATCCCAGGGGAGAAAGGACCAATATTTTGTTTTATTTCACTAGTCAAGTGAGTTGCGTGTAGTAGCTGGAGTCCCTATGCTAAGAGTCTGCTAAGTTTTTCACACTAGTTTTAGACGTGGGCATCTGAGGGATTTCAGCGTATTCTGTAGTTGGCTTTTTGTGGGGGTTGGGAGTTAACTGAAAGCAGTACTGTACCGTATCAGACTCAAATTTAAGCAATTGCCTTTGCAGGCTTAAATTGGCACCTCTGAAGTGAGGTGTAAGCAGGGGTTTGCTCTCTACAGGATCTTGTGTGACATCTGAAGTACTGGGGTGTAAAGTTCTTTGACTTTATTCTCACAGAATAAGGGGTCAGTACTGATAGTAATACTATATTCTTCCTGCTTAAATATGCTTTAGGGGTTTTTTAAGATTCTGGTTTTCCTTATTAGTTTCTTGTGTTGTGAGTTACTGCCAAATTGCATACTAATTTACATACAGGTATCACTATCTCTGCAATAGTTGGTTGCAATAGTGTTTCCCAAATTTCTGAAACCTGAACTCATATTCAGAAAAAAATAAATTTAGAGTACCTTTCTTCAATTCTGCTTGTTAAAAATTTACCCATCTTAATAGTGTGGTCTTTTCTCTCCTACTATATGCACATCCCACACACTTAACTGCTGGTTTATCTGGTGCCACAAGATATAACTAATTTATAATTGCAGTAATTGAAAACAAAATGTGTTTATACTCGGTTCCTCTAATAGCTCAGCTGTGTTACAGAATGTTATTAATGTTTTAGAGTAAATTCTGTGTTACTAATGCATATTCTTTCTTATTTAAGGTACTGGTAAATGAGACTGCTTAGTGGACTCTCTGGATGCAACTGCTTTTTTTGTTTCGTTTTGTTTTGTGTCTGAAGAGATCCTACCACCAATGTGATTATACTACTTGTGTGACTAAATCCATTCACGAATCCGTCTGTTGGCAGCCCCTGAGTAACCTCCCAGTGGTACACTGAAACTTAAGTTTTCGACCCTTCATTACTCTGCTTCCTTCCCCATCAGCTCCTACTGCACTGGAGGCCTTTGTGTGGACTATTGCATATCATCCTCTAAAACTTCACAAGCCCTAGGTTTGTTTGAGTGTTGGTATAACAAACCCCTGAAGCTTCTGAGGTAACGTCAGATGTTGAGCTATCCTTTTCAGGGTTTTCGTACTTTATACAACACCCTGCAGAAAGTTAATGATGTGCTATAGAACTTTGTAAGCATCTTACAATTCTTCCAGCTGCTGTGAATTACCTTTCATATGTCTGTGGTTGCCAAAGATGTTTTATTGTAGTGGCTGCTGGTCTGAAACACATTCAAGGGTACAAACCTTTTAAACACTAGCTCAAAGCCTGTTATCAGCAGCATGCATTGCCACTGGTTTGGCAACGAAGACGCTGCTGATACAGTCCACAGAGCACTCTTGAAATGATCAGTTACAAAGTTAGAAAATTTGGGTTGGCCTCTGGCTGATGTAGTCAGTTTGCTGGTTGTATTTAAGACACTTAAGTTCCATAGCTATAAAGAGATAGGAGTAACTAAATGTTTTGGCTAAGGCCATCTTTTATGTTCTTGTGCTTTTCTGTTAGTTTGGAAAGACAGATTTGATGCAGCATGCTGTTGACAGGACAGCTTCTTGGTCCTCAGCAGCTGATAACACTTAAAACTGCTCTGTACAGTGCACTTTTCTTGACTAATACTGCATATATTCTGTCATCCTGCTTAAGGATATTTTAGTCACTATTTGTTAAACTTTTGAAAGTTGAAGCTAACCTAGTTTTCCTTAAAGAGGGTCCACTCCAAATTAAGTATCAGTGCTTCAGTTCTTAATCTCATTTAGTATATCTCAGGGACCAAAATCTTCCACTGAGTTTTCATGTCCATAGTTCTAACAGCAAGTTGTTGCAAAATATACTGGGATAACCCAAAACCCTGACTTGGAAGAGTAAGCACTTGGCACCTGAAACGGGCCACTAGAGTCCACAGGCAATGTGTGTGACAGCTGAGTTGTGTCCACTTGGAAACTTCGTCTTCCGCAGGTGAAGGAGTGAGGCAATAATCTTATCTTCAGCTTTCCTCTTTGTACCAACAGCGTGACAAATGCCAGCCTTATTGGTTAGGTCAGAGAAAATGCATTCTTGTATAGTGTCGTTAGAATGGTACAGAATGATAGCGAGGTGAAGTGTGGGAACGACATGGAGAATTTCAAAGATGTGTTTAAATGCACTAGGAGTTAAAGGGAGCGGTTTTTTGTGTGCGTTTGTTGTTAAAGTTCTTTTAAAATACAGTCTCTAACAAAGTTTGGTTTTCTTTGTTACATTATGATTAGAGGCTTAGTTTTTAAAAAGATGTTAAATATGTGTGTCTGAAGCAATGGATTGCACAGAAGTTCAGATCTGTACAATATATTTAATATCAAATGCATATTAATTGCCTTTTTATTATCAAGTGCAATGACCTTTGAAAATGTGACTTTTAATTAAGAAGTTAGAGAAGGAACATTTTTCGTCCGGTGGCTGCATGTATAAATTTAACAGAGGGGGTTCTTTTACACAGGTGAAAATATAACAACATCATTCAAATCCTGTATCTCCTGTAAATACTCGAAGGTGAGGTGTGGCAACTAAAATTTCTGAGGTTTCCAGTTTATTGGAGAGTTGAAAAAGAGTGAAAAATGAGCATGAACCCATAAAAAAATCTTTACACTCAGAGCTGTGGCTGATCCCACCTTACCCCAGGGAACAGGAGTGACAGCAGCCTTTGCAGCACACAGGGTGAGGGCAAGCACACACCTCAAACACTGAACTTCTGAGTGTGTCTTCTTGCCAAAAACACTGAAGTACTCAACCTGGGAACGATTAATGTTGAAGTGTTGCCTTTGCCAGTGATGTATTGGGGGGGGAAGGTAGCACATAGCAAGTAGGAGGGAGGTTTTTTGCTGCTTTTCTGATTTATCTTATACTGGGAAACGCAATTCCTATTACTTTTTCACTGAGTAAAATTCATTATTTTATTTTCAATTGCCGTTGCAAATATTTTTAAAGAATTTCACACTACTGTTAACTTTCTACCAACATAGTTGAAATATATTGTAAACTGTGTGTTGGCGGGGAGGGGACAAACTGTTGAAAGTTAGCTTTTTGTGAAGCTGTGATTTATTTTTTTCTATAAATTACCAGATTTATAAGTTCTTACTTGAGAAATGCGTTAACTTGGTATTAAAATACCATAAATAAATTGATGTGAGTTGTCAGTTTTTTCTTGCACATCACCTTTCAAACACATTTTCAGGAATCTTTTTTACATGAGTCATTGGTACACATTGACACGTATTTTATGATAGAGCACCCTCTGTAAGTGTCACAGACACACACTTTAACTTGCTCAGCTACGCGGATCAAACACATGCAGCGCTGTGTTCTGCTTTTCAGTGATATAATCAGTTTCAAGTCTGAATCAGAAATTACATTTCCTCAAGTCTCTCCGTACTCAAGAAAAAGCAGGAAAATGCAAGCAAAACAACAGGAAGGAACACAGTCGTAATACAGGTTTGATCCGAAGGTCTCAAACATCATTGCTTGGTGGGGCCAATACGCCAAAGGGGTTTTGGTCTTACACCTTTGTCTGGTAATTGCTGCAGATTAAAAAGCCACTATGAGTCGGGGGAAGAAATATTCCTGAAATAGAAAACATTGCTAGGGATGCTAGCCGGGAGCATAAGGTACTTCCATTATTTTAGGAAAGAAGCATGGGGGTATGTGTATATGTGGAGGGTACATTTATGGAGTGTGCCTGCCAGATTCCTGTTCTGTCTCTTTGTAGCTCCTGATTGTATTCTGCACATCTAGTGCTGCATGATTTTACCAAGGCTATAGCCTTCACCTGTAGTCTTGCAAAGTCTTCAGTCCCCTATATCACAATCAGGTGTGTGAGTCACAAACAACACCACCCCCTACTGCCCACCCCCCAGCCCTTCCACCCCCCCCAAAAAAGCATTTAAATAGCAGCACAGAAACCGTAGCTAGCATGTTGTTATTCCTCAATATCAGACTTCTCCCTCTGCTTGTGAGACTCTAGTGTCTTCCTTTCACATGGCAAACTTACAGCCATGCGCAAAAGCACACTCAAATTTCATGATTCGTCAAGCTGGAATAGTATGAGATTAGAAGTTTACAATAAATTAGTAATTAATATCAGAAATGTATATGTGTAAAGGATCTTTGTTCAATGAAAGCTAATACTATGTCTAGTCTATTATTGGAACTCTATACAAACAAGCTTGTTGACGTTCATATCGGCATGGAAGCCATAATCTTCCCATCTAAAGAATCCTGCATCTGTAGCTATTGGAGTGTCATCCCATCGCAAGCTGTAGCACAAGGCCAGTATGACTTTATAATTATTAATTACTGACTGGCATTTATGGAAGTAGTACTCGTCAGTCCTGAAGATAAGGACAGGCAAATGAGAAGCAGCCTTTGAAAGCTCGGAAATGGGACAAGAACATTGCTGGAATGATTTTCCTATGCTGTTGAGAGGGCCTTCCACAGGCAGGAGAAATGGGCTGACAGGAACCTCATGGAGTTTAACAAGGGGAAGTGCCGTGTCCTGCTGTTGGGAGGAACAACCCCTGTGGGGGCCAACGTGCTGGGAAACGGCTTTGCAGAAAAGGTCCTGGGGGTCCTGGTGGGCACCAAGTTGAACATGAGGCAGCAGTTGCAACAAAGGTGGCCAACAGCACCTTGGGCTGCATCAGGCAGAGCATCACCAGCAGGCCAGGGGAGATGATACTTCCTCTCTGATCAGCCCTGGTGAGACACATCTGGAGTGCTGGGTCCAGCTCTGGGATCACCGGTATGAGAGAGACACAGGCATACCAGAGGGAGACCTGTGGTAATCAAAGATGGTTAAAGGACTCGAGCATCATATGGGAGAAGCTGAGAGATCTGGGACTGCTCAGCTTGGAGAGAGCTCAGATACACATACCTGATGCAGAGGGTAAAGGCCATGGGGCCAGACCCTTCTCAGCAGTGCCTGGTGATGGTGAGAGACAATGGGCACAAACTGAAACACGGGAAATCCCATTCAAACAAAACAATTTTTTCACTCCAGGGGTGGTCATGTACGGGAGCAGGTTGCTCATAAAGGCTGTGGAGCCTCCATCCTTCAGGATACTCAAACTCCTGACCTTGCTGACCGCACTGAGCAGGGGTGTGCCCTCCTGCCTCTGCTGATCTGTGAGCCCGTGCTTAGGTCAGCCACAGCTTGTCTCCAGCGCAGGCTGAAGGCTTGGGCTAGATAATAACAAGGGCCAGGGAGAAGGCAACGCTAGCTTATTTGGACAAAACCATTTCACTTTGTATGAATCAGTTTACACCCATCACTGTATTTCAACATTTTTCAGCTGGCACGATCACTACGTTACCCTATATATGTATTTGCTTTGGCAGAGTCAGCCCTATTGTGTGGGCTTGCTATCCTACTTGGTTTAGTTTTGAGAGAGAATCTTTTAAGCGGTTGCAGTGGGAGTCCAAGTAGAATGACTCCTTTCCAGATTCCTGATTGCTTTAGTCAAATACCTTATTTTTCATAAGGAATTATACCACCAGGCGCTTCAAAGCAGCCTTAATGGGTTCCTTAATTATTTTTAATGGGAAGTCATCAATTTGGGAGTTGCTTCTTTTTGTCTGTAGTGTTGGGGTTTTTTAATCTATGGGCTGCTGATCTGAGGGTTCCTTCTCTGACTGTCCTCAAACGTTAATTCACTTTGGTTGGAAGGATCTCGCACACGACTGCTTTGCAGTTCTGCAGGGAGGGAGCACTCTGAGAGCTGAAGATCCAGCAGCTCTAGCTTCCTCACCGCCTGATACATTTCTTAGGTCTTGTGCAACTAGGAAAGAGCTTGCAGACAGGACAGCGCTGGTGATCAGTTGTCACTGTCTAGAGCAAGCATTTTCCCTCCCACTGCCAAAGCTGTTGCAATTGTCTTCTATTTGTTTTGGCAACAGGATGGGTTAGTCAGCTGCTCAGCAGCATGCGCGTTTCCTATGCTACCTCACAAACAGCTTTGGGAGTTTTGAGTATATCGCTTTAGCTACTTATTTTCTTCTAAGTTTTCTGACTACATCAGTCCTGTCCAACTTTCTTGCATATGTTGTCTTGCAGGTGAACAGATCACTGAAACCTGCCATAGAGCTTACTGTTTGATACAGAGGAACTCAAATTCATGGACTGTTTGTCATCAGCTTTTATGAGCACAGACATCCCTTCTGTGCTCCCGCTCTGTGTCCAACAACAGGAGTCAGCTTACGGGATGCATAACACAAATATTAGTGCTCTCCCCTGCATGGTGTTTCAGTATCAACATCACTTTCTTCCACAAATGCTAGTGCCCAGTGCTGCCCCGTTCTGAAAGAAGGTTACTTGAAAAACTGTGTAAATGGCTTCAATCTCTGTCAGCTTACAACTAGAATCTAACTCCAAGTCTTCTGTGGATGGCACTTTCTGGAAGTGATTGTGCCAGTGCCGCTTGTCAACCTTGATTTTTCAGGGAGAATTGATTCTTCAGTTGCACAATTTTGAAGAGCTGACTCTTCAGCCGAAGAAACTGATTTAACAAGAAGAAAAGCTTCTAGAGCTCTCACAGTACAAGAGGCATCAGATACTCACCAAGTTCTTTGTTTTTAAGGAAGAAAGGCAAAAGGAGGGAGAGTGACCTGTCCGGAATGTGCAAGAATCCTGTCTTCATTGTGAAGCAAAGCACAAGATGATAACTTTGATATTGTTCTCCAAATGATGATTGTTGTGTCTCAGTTAAAACTCAAGACATGTATCAGTAAGTCTCTTTAAGACACTCTACACACAAACACACACCACCACCACCACCCCAGGAAACAGGCTGACAATGCAAGCTGTTCTGATTTGGACTCTATATAGTCTTCAACAAGGTGTAAACCACTTCAAGTGCAACATGATGCTTCTGTTCTGTGACCTTCTTAATACTTAAGCCTTAAAGTAAACAAATTGTACCTTACCTTGGTTTGGATTTCTGCTCATTGATGAACATCTGACTCAGAAGTTGTCAAGGACTGTCATATCCAGCAATAGATTTCAGAACATGTGATTTTCTTTGACTGTTACCAGGTCCTTTTGTTTGACTGCTGATACTACACCAACAAACAATTGGATACAATGCAAGGTTTATCAGACTGCTAAACATTAGGTAATGTTAAGTAAAATTCATGTTAATTTAATTAATTGATTTAATTAAACATTTTAATAGTGCTGAAAGATTTTATTCGCTCATCTTGAAATAGCTTATTTGTTTATTCATGAATATATGAAATACTGAGTCGCACTTCATGTGCAAATGAGACATGTTGTATATTGGAATATGCAGGTGTAGTTTTATTTAGTGTGTGAGGTAAGGACTTAGGAAAGGTAGAAAAAAACAAACCAGAAATTTAGCAATTCAGAACCCAGTGTAATGCAATAGTAAATCAGTATAACAAGCCACAGCATGATTGATGGCCATAACAGTAGGATGATACTGGTTTATAGAACATCCTTCAATATCTGAAATTGTTGGAAGGTTTTATTATAGCTTCATAAAAAAACAAACAAAAAAAAAAACCAAAGCAAAAAAAAAAAAAAAACCACAAACAAAAAACCACAAAACACTTTCCCACTTGCTTTTCAAAGTAGCATCTGCTGAAGCTATCAGAGCAGCATTTGGCATAGTATTCTCAGAATGAAAATGTTGAAAAAAAAATTTAAATATTTATGCAAAAACATGAGTCACAGCTGTACTACCTTACAATAGTAACAAAGATAACATCAGCATATGAGCAGTTCATTTACACTGTGTAGATCAGTACTGCCAAACTAGTTTGCAGTAAATGCATAGTACCAAACACATATGAGGAAAGACAGTGAGTTCTTTCATAATAAAATAAAAAACAAGAGGTGTGGTCATTCTTGTCTACAGAATTTCCTCTAAGATTGTTAATGTTATGGATTTTCACCCAAAAGTCATGAAGTTCCTGTACCAAGGTTACACACAGACCTAATAGTGTATATCCACAACGTAACCATTAAAGTATACTTATGTAATTTATTTCTTTCTATGGATGTTTAATCTTGGACACTGCCTGGACTTTGAAATGGATGTTCCACAGTGAAGGAAACAGATGTACGTAAGGTCCATATCACTTTTGGTTTTCTTTTATTTTGAAGTCAGAGGGTTTGTAATGTGGAAGACATGGGTTCTCATTACTGTGGTGCTTGAAATTACTCTGAGCTACACAACATTTGCACAGGCATTTCCAGGATACGTCTCTCTTGCTCTCTTCTCTGGCCATTAAAAAAACACAGACACTTCATATCCATTAAGAAGGCTGCTAACATTTGTTGGTTTGTTATTTTGGGTTTGCTTATCCATCACTTTAAGTCTGGACTCGGTGTCAGTAAAAGCATTCCTGTTTCAGAACTATAAGCTGGGGATCCTCCATCTGTCCCCTCACCCTGCTACTGTAGTGAAATAATGTCTGACGGTCTTAGGGCATATGGGATCATGCATCTAGATGCCAGGCAACATCATTCTTCAGACCATGTCATCCTTATCCACCTTTACAGAGCCAATCTTTCCTCTTGACAGTTGGCCATCAGCTATAGTCCCAAAGAAACACTGTACAGAGGGATGAGCTAAGCAGGAGTTGTGCTGAAGTCCACACATGGGGTGTTTGTTGGGGTTCAGGGTAGTATCTGGCAGGGAGGGGGGCGTATAGATCTGCCTTCCACTATGACACAAACAGAGTACTGCTTCTGGAAAAAAAAAAAAAATCTCTCCTGAATGCTAAAAAAAGCATTTAGGAGAAAAAAATAAATCATTTGCTGCACTGTATACCTGCATTTGTAAAAATTCAAAATACTTCCTTTCCACCCCAGCTTCAGTGCTGAAGTCGGGCCCACGCTGTAGCCCTCTGCCAGCACAGCTGTGCTGCCCGCGGGTATAAGGATGCTTTGGCTGGTTCGTACCTTAGCGCCCACGTACATCAGGCACAGTGGCAATGCTGTGCTTTTACCAGCTTCACTGGCATTTTAGGTGGGAACTGATCTAAGATCTCTGTATTATCACATCAAAATTGCTTTACTGCTATCATATTTCTCTGCATTAAGAAATGCTTTCGCAGACATAGCCTTGGCATCTTGGGCTTGAACTAAACCAGACTGTTATCAAAGCGATTTTAATAGCTTGTTTTTCAGGCCAAGGCACATAATGCTTCAAATTTAAACAAAGTAGAATAAATATAGTATATTCAAAAGTATTTTCTTCAGTGAAGACCAACTTTTAATGTGTATGGGAAAGTAATTAATGGTAAGAGTTTAAAAAAAAGCCCCCAGTGATGATATCACTGTAGAGGAATGAAGGCAGTGGGTTGATTAGCATTGATAACATGCAGCTGTGGCCTTGCCTCAGAGGCAGCGGGTTGATTGACCTGGATGATGTGCAGCTGTAGCTCTAAATATCCCTGAGGCGTGTGGAGAGGTGGTCAGATGGAGGAAGAGGAATGTTGTCTGACCTCTGGAGGAAGGAGAAACAGCATGGACAGTAGAATCTGACCGAGGGTAAAAGCCTTGTTGCAGCCTACTAGTTTGTTTGTGCTGCAGCATAACTCCATTTGGTATATGTGCACAGGTAAGATGAATTGATTCCTCTGGTCTCCTTTGTTCTTTAGATTGATCTTTTTGAGCATCCCATATGGTAGAAAATTTCCAAAGAACAAAAACCCAAATTTGCCACCACTGTTATTTTCCTGCCAGAGCAGATGTTAAGAAGCTGCGGTCCTAACTATAAAAATTGAATTCTTATTGATCAGCCCAGTAATTAGATATTACTGGCCCTATGCATGGGACCTCTTTAAGCAAGGCATATTTTGTACTCAAAATCTGTTAGCACAGATACTGATTATGTTATTTATTATGTTTGTTTTCAACAATCATACATTTGTTTTCCTTCTTTGATACTTTAATCATTTGCTACTGCTAACTAGGTTAGCATTAAGATAATGCTAAGCTAATGCCACAAGTGACTTGCAAGAAAGTTGTAAATTCTTATCTAGTTCATAAGCAGCTGCAATATAAAAAACCTTCTGTGCAGTTATGGTTAAGTGCTGCTTTAAATCTGAAGCTTTTGATAGATTAAAAAGTTTAAAGCATAAACTGTATTTTCTGAACAAAAGAGTTTCTTAATCACATTTTGCCTGTGCTGAAAAGCACCATCTGTTTATAATTTTAAAAAGACACTTGTTGACTGCATTAATTTCTCAGGAAAGCTAAATTCACTTATAATGAAAGGTGCTCGCTTGGCAGTATGACAAACAGAAGCCCCTTGTTTATTCACAAAACCAGCCATGCACGGACTGCAGACTGAGTCTTGCTCTCTTACCCTTGTGCACCACATACAAAAGCAGATTCTTGTTGCCAATTAAACCCGGACCATCTCTTTGGGCATTAGGATGCCCACCGAGATTACACTTTGTCCTTGTGTAGCTACTTGTCCGATAGATGCGGAAGGAGTTCCCAACCCCATCGTCAGTAGGTGGGCAAGCAACCACCAAGGACATGGGGCTTCTGTCAGTCACCTGGGGCTGAACCAGTCAGGTAACAACCTGGCATTCTGGATCCCAGTCAATCATCTTTTTTCCTTTATTTTTCTTCTCTTCATTCACTGGCTGTTTAGTTGTGGGCACACCCTACGTGTTTAAATGACTCAAAATAAGACTAACCTTGTGCTAGACCATTGCAATGTGGGAAGTGTTGCTTAGTTATTCACTATTCTCCTGTATTTTTTTTTTACTTTATTATATATTTTTATATTATAAATTTTTAATTTAATTTTTTAAAAAATACCATGGGTATCTCCTAGCAGAGATGAAAAAAGGCAGGGTCTCTAGTTATGAATGTAATCATCCTGATCACTATGTCTACAGTTGTATGTAAATTCAATGTAAAATGTAAAATAAATGTAAATTTAAGCCTAGCTCTTAGCCCATGCAGACCAGTAAGCCTCCTGGCCTTCCCCCTGCCACCCCTGTGAGTGTGCCTGGAAGCACCCTGGGAGCACCGGGCCAGTGCTGAGAGGCAAACCCGCGCTTCCCCCACTGTGGTGACACGGCAAGCCACACACACCGGCTCCACCAGCTCCCGCCAGCTGTCAGGCAGTAAAAAGTTCCTCACCTTGGCTGTCCGTTACGTCCCGCGGTGTACATCAAGCATCCCTTTGCTTCCCCAAAAACCCAAGCGCATGAGCTGAAACCTCGCGGTCTCATTGCCCCGGCAGAGCTGCCAGGCTGTGAGTGCCCCTCTGTCTTCACATCGTCTGAAATGTGACCTTGCAGGGAACGCCTGGAGCAGGCAGATGCCACGGGAGGTAGCTGGCAGGCAGGGTATGACCCCCTCAGCACTGCCTCCGAGCGCACAGGGGCTGCCTTCCCCACCACTTCGTGTCTGGGGGCCACAGCAGTGGGACCAGCAGCTTGCCCTGAACTCTACCCAACGTGCAGCACAGGGTGGTGCTTTCCAGGGTACTTGGGGACTTTGGGGATTAATTTTGGACCTGCAAAGACAGTGAGACACTGTGCTTGCAACAGGACAGAGTCGTTCACCCAGGGTCACGCCAGGAATCCAGGATGCTTTTGCTCAGGGCTGTCACTCCCAAATGACAGGACCTAGATGGGTGCGCGTAGTTTGATCAAGGACCAAGTCCTTACCTGGGGTGACAGCCAAGGGCAGCTCCCACTCAGCCATTCACATAGTGTCAGCTTTGCCCAGGTGACACTTAGAAACTTGTCAGGGTACTTGACAAATATAAAATCAATTTAACAATCCAGAGTACTGTAATTGCAAGTGTTTATCAAACTTGACAAGTAAATTGTGTAAAGGAAGCTGAGTTAAAACACTACAAAAGTTTTAATTAGAATTTATTTCGGTATGTGAAAGGGGACTACCAAGTTTTGTAATTAAGTCTTGGCAAAAGGATTTTAATGGAAAAGGCCAGGACATAAATTGCTTTGTGTCACACTACTCAGCATGGATTTCTCTGCTGCTTTACTGATGGAGTAGGAAGTAGAAGAATAAAAACACCATGCCAAAACCTCTCTGCACAAGAGTGGATATTAGTCACTTCAAACTCTTTCCTGTTTAATAGAATGTGTTACCTTAACTTTCAGAGGGAGGAAAGTAATATTCTCAGTGGTGAAAAACAGCTGGATATCATTAACAGCTTGGAAGTGGAGGTGGTACTTTCAACAGTTCCACTTTTCTTTCCCTCCCTTCGCTCTCCTTTCCAGAGCCACAGCTTCATTTCCCTGTTCTTGCTTAACCCACTCCATATTACAGCTTTCTGGCAAAATGAAGCTGGATTTTCTGAGGTATCCTTCTATATTTTGTTAAACAAGGCACAGGTGTGTAATGTACCACAAATTTCCTTTTGATTTGTTTCCTTCGGTTATCTGAGCCAAAAATGCAAAAGCAAGAGAGTGAGAGAAGCCCTCCTACATGGTGTGTGCTTCAACTCCCTTTTTTCTGGCTCCTCCACAAACAGAGCTATAACTTTTATATCCAAAGGATTTGCATTTTCTATTATGTACCCTCCTTTTGCCATACACAGTACTTGGCTCTACAGCTGCAGCCCTCTGTGCACCCAGCTCTGGAGAGCCCCTGCTCTCCCCTTGATCTGCCCCAGAAGCCACAGCCACCCCAAAAAACAGGCAATGTGATGGCTGGGCTCTGTGACACCGAGGCTGTCAAAGCTACATCATTTGCAATATAATCTGATTTTTAAGGGAAGCTATTGAGAAGGTGGTGGTGGCCAAGCACGTGAAAAAGTCACAGAAGACTTGTTCTTCTGCAAGCGTGTGCTGGCTTTGACTCAGACTAAACGCTGACTGTAACTTCGCAGGTTCAGCCATCGGTCCTGTGCCTTTGGGTGGTGTGACAGAGTGGCCTGACACTGCTGCAGGAAGAATGCATCCTGCCACCCAGCCAAGGAGTTGCCATAATGTTTGTTAGGCTTAAACCCCAGTGAGTCTGTGGTATGTCACCGATGGGGCATGTAGAAGCTGGCAAGGAGTGGGTAATGGTGTCCTGGCCGTTGCCCGCCCTAGTGACAGCCCCTTGCACTCTCACAGGGTCGCACCTATAGTGTTGCACCCGGTTTCTTTACATGCACAGCAAGGAAAGGGAAGAAGATGACCCTTTAACATGCTGAGTTTCACAACCCCTCTTTAATGCTTCCTATGTAATGCACACTTCATGCAAGACTGGTATCGTTTATTTCTAGGCAAAGAGCCTGAGTTAATACAGGTAGCCCTGTGCTGGAGTGATCTACCACTCCCCGCTCCCCCGGAGGCGTGGGGACAGAGTGGCCACCCCCATCCCACTGCAGGGACCGTGGGGGTGACTGAGCTCTGGGCTCCAGGCTGCCCAGCCACGCTGTGAGCTGCCCTCCAGCCCAGATCCGCTTCTTCCTTGCAGGCAGCTTTCTCATCCAGTCTCAAGAATGGTCAAAAAAACCCCTGGCAACTCCAAGGTATATTTTCCTCCTTTCATCCTAAAACTGTTCATTTCCCCTCCTGTGCTCTGTTGGCAAGAGGAACGACAGATAGAAATGGTTTTCACATGGTCTACCCTTTCTCCCTACTGTTTTTCTGGTTATCTTTGCAGATACAGAAAGTTTGATGGTTTCTGAGAAATAAGAAAAGGTTCTGCCTTTTGCAACAGCTGCAGTTTGTTGCTCTCCCCAGGAAGGAGGTTTAGTCGGGCAAAGAGGGGGTTATTTTGGGCAGTCCAGTACATGAAGATCAGATTTTGCAGGATTAGCTCCCAGTGGAGCCAAAGGGCCATTACTGAGGATGCGTCTGGAAAAGGTCACAAAACTCATTCGAACAGAAGAATCGTCAGCCTGCTGCTTTTTGTTCCCTCATATAGTCAGGATCCAGCATTAGCTGGATATTACTGCAGCCAGTACTATATCAAAGAGGAACTTTGCTGTTCTGCCTTTCTCCTGAGTGCTGCTCGCCCCTCCAGCGGTGTGAGACTGCTGTTCTTTATTCATGCATTGGGCAAAGCCCCGGTGGCACTCCTGGATGGGCAGTAAACGAGCTACAGCCAGCAGTGGCATTGAATTATTCACAGCTATACGCAGAACGGGTTACAGTGACACAGCCGTGATTCTGGGGTGGAAGGTAAAGCTGTTCACTAGGCAATTACTTGTCCCAGTGGGGTGGGGGTGGATGTTTTTGCTGCCACTAGCCTCTCTGTTGCTATTAGCCTTTTAACCGGTGAAGAAAGTCTTGACATCTCAGCGCCGCCCCAGGGACAGCGTGTTTACCAAACGGAGGTAAATGCATACGCTAAGGGGCGTGGGGGATAGGCAGGATTTGTTCCCTTCCTCCAGGGAGCTACAGCTGCTTTTCTGGCCATCCGTTCTTTACTTCTCCCCTTTCTCCCTCCCTAGAGATCTCTCTTCCACCTAATGGGATTTCTATTGTTAACTTTAATCATTTTAATGCAGGTTTCATGTGAATTAGAGTTCTGGATTGAAATTATTACTTGCAGGTATGGTGTTATATATACATATATTTTAAAACCTCTAGTTTTCACCTTTTTTTTCAAGCTCAAGAAGGAGGTAAAAATTATTCAATTTTCTAAATCATGTGGTGTTTGAGTTGTTGGACTTTTCAGCGTATTCTTGTCCTCTAATTGGACTTTGGAAGTCAGCTCTTAGAAAGTCTGTTGGGTCTACTGGAGCTTGTCTTCTCTTTATTGCTATGTATCTTTTATTTTTCTTTATGATGTAGTATGAGTATGTCAGGATTATTCGATGTGAAGATAATTATTTTTCCATTACCTCCCTTTGTGAAGTGTTAAAAGAGAAACTTACACTATAGTACTTCATACAGTCATAATATGTCAAATAGGTGATTTTTATTTTCCTGACTTTCATTTTTAATTAAATGGTATTTTCTGCTTTTTAGGATTCAATCTGTAACATGATGAATAATTGTTTTAATTGCAGTTTGATATTTTTTCTGATGGGGTGCAGAACAGTGAATAAGGCTGTTCATTATTAGAATGCAAGAAGTTCACAAACTACTCTAAAATCAAAATGTGAGTAGGTGGCTGAATATGTAAAATCCTTGTAATTAGTGTGATTTCCAGACTGCATGGTGGGACTTCTGTTATTTATATTGTATCGCAGATCTGTTACATATTAACTGTGACTACCCATCAGCTCCAGATGAAGTTTTGAGCCAAAGTGCTTGCTTCCTTGCGTGATCATTTTAGTATCAAAATAACTGTTGCTCTGTTTTTGCTGTTCCTGATGGGGCTAATGAGTAGTGCTTAACAAAGGCAGTTAAACCCTCAGAATTTAATTGCTGGTAAGGAACACTTTTTGATGAGAACACTGCAGCTTCAAGCCGTGATTAGTGATGTTTACGTAGCTCCTCCAGGATAAATATTTAGTGGGCTGTTGTATGGGTCTCTAAATGTCTTTGGAGTCTGATCAGGTCTGTCTTGCATATTAATAATGTTTTCAAGCACTTAAATTTCATCTTAGTGAGCAAGAATAAGTGAAGAAGGTTTAGGGATGTGGGTGCATGCCTACATGTTGACTGGACCATGACTACTTCTAAAGAGATTGTTTACTCCGGCAGTTACCAACAGTATAACTCGCCATCAAGAGAAGGCAGGATGCCTTCTCCTTATTCTCATCAGTGGAAGGAGCAGTTTGGCAGTGCCCAAGGTCATCTTTTTTATCCTTCTGATAATCAAACAATAGACAATTAAGTGCAAATAGTGGGAATAAAAGTGACTTGACTGTCCACAGGGGTTTTTAGTAGCTCAAGGGAAGCTGTTGCCAGAAAACCCTGTGCAGCGACCACTGGCACAAGGCTTGCTGTGCGGCTTGCCCTGCCAGGGGTCACGCCTGGGCTGCTGGAGACCTGGGGAGCTGCTGACCACGGCTGACCCTGGTGGCATTTCCCACCGCCCAGCAATGTTCTCCCAGTCATCCTACAGGCTTTGTTAGGCTGTGGAGGCGTCACTGGTGTGTGCACACCCTGTTTCAACATGTGCTTTAAGAGTGTTGGTGGAGCGGAGTTGAGGGCTGCTGGCGAGAGGATGATGATGATTTGATGACTGAAATGAAGAAGCAGAAGCAGCCGTCAGTGCCTTGCTCCAGCCACCCTGTCTGCCAGCCAGACCGCTCGCAACAGCGGTGCAGGCATGGTCTACCCTGTCAGCCCCCAAGCACAAGCCTCAAATAATTGTTACAAATTCTGCTCATATCAGGCAGTATTTTTCTTATATTAATTTGCATGGAGAAAATTTTTGACCCATCTTAGAGCTGCATTTATTTCTTTGCTTGCTAGGTACTTAGTAAATGCAGTGGGGAAGGATTTGTATTTTGATTTTAAGAGAAGGAAATCTAGTGCTTTTACATTCTGAAAGATACATCAGTGCTTTCCAGACAATTTGTAAGCTCCTTTAACCCAGCACTGAAACATGGCAGCATCTTTTCTGTGGAATGCTGCTGGAGTTTGAAGCAAATGTACCAATTTGCTGGTATCTCAATTTGAAATTGCATGGAGTGTGTAGCTCTGGGTGCCGGGATATTGGTAAATGTGGTGCCTCTCATTTGAAATTGGTACAGTTTTTGATACTGTTTTATATAAACACAAAAATAAAATGTGAAATGCAAAACATAGCCTGTGCTTTGAGTCGTTTTGTCTACTTAAGGTGATTATTGTATAAGTATTTCAAGGGTGAAGTATAAAAATTAGAGCAGATAAGTCTTTGAGTTCTGAATGCGTGGCACCTTGATTTTATACCTAAACAAAATTATTGATGCATGTTGCAATTTGATAGCTTAAAAGCCTCATAAAGAAACAGTGAGGGAATAGTTTATCACTACTTTATTTATAAGTAAACATGATTTAAGATGAATAAATATCTGTAAATCGTCTTTTTAGTTGAAGGACAGGAAGAGATTTTGGTTTCCACTGACGGAGCATTTCTTCTTTGTCCTTTCAGGACAGACAAATGTTTTGGGTGGTTTTGTTTTTTTTTTTTTTTTTTTGTTTGTTTGCCAAAAAAACCAACAACAACAAAAAAAACCACAACAACAAAAACATAGGGCAAAGTGCTGGATGTAATAACTCTGACCCAGAGAAATGTCTTCATTCAGAAAAGGTGTTTAACTGTATTTTAGTATCAGCAGCAGCTTCAGTGAGAAAGAAGTAGGTGTGCATTTCCAGAATAAGAAATCAATTTCAAACAATTTGCATGCTTAATCCTTCTCCCCAGAAGGGGCAGGAGGTCTGGGTTCCTTGATGAATGAGAATGACAAATATGCAGATCAGCAGTCTTTGAAATGATTGTCCTTTTTGGGAGACTTAGTAAAGTAGATAGAACAAATTTAGGTGGGGAAAATCTTGATGTGTATCTTGCATCACAGGCCCTTTGAAATACAGAGTGCCTGAAGCAAAGAGAAATCAGTAAATGTAAGGACAGGACAGCAAAACCAGAGTGAGAATTTTTCAGGAAAAAAAGCAGTTGGAAAAGTAATAAATTTTTCATTGCCTTAAATTCTAAAAAGAGTTTAATCAATAATGGGAGAGATACCAAAAATTTCTGTAACTCAGTATTGATTTTTGTTATATTTATCCTTTGAAAGGCACTAGCAGGTCATTATTGAATTAGATAGAAGAACCCTGAAAAGCTAAGGGGTTTTACCACCCTCAAAAGATAGATATTTGTTACTCAAGGTCACAGTGACAGTTTATTTTTGGAAAACCAATTAGTTCCACATAGTATGTAAGGAAGAACAGTTCCAGCTGCCAGGCAGCAAACCTGAAGCTTCTGTCCTGTCTGTGAGGGTTTGCATGTAGTTCTTTGTTTGAAAAGAAAGGCTGGGGGGTTTCTCCTAGCCTAACACGATCATTTATTAAATTCTATTATTTCAGTGTTTCAGTAAATAATTACCCAACATTGCATCATTAGCTGATTTGTGACCCTCATTATTACAATTTTATGTTAAACCCATGGCATTTAAATGTTGGACTCCTGTATAAACAAGTTCTGGGCTAACCAGAAATGCTGCAAAAGGAAACATGTGGATCAAATATCAGCCCAATGGCTAAAAATTTCCCCCTCCCCTGAGGAAACTTTATAACCTCTGCATTTGTGTCTGTGCTTGCAGGGCTTGGGCTGCTCGCTCGTCGGTTTCCCATACAGGCTGGCCAGCTGAAGGACAGTGTGATCCTGCTGTAGCAGTAGTTTTGTGGTTAACCCTCGTGACATTGATGATTCTGCACTAGGTGTTGCATCCTGCTGGTTTCTGTCCCCAAATGAGGATGCTTTTTGTTGCAGCTATGTCCTTTAACTAAACCCTCTTCAAGCTACAGTGTGAAAAGTATTTTCTTTTGCAGATACATGATGCCCCCAGTTTAGGTACTCTGAAGTTTCACGGCTCTGACTCTGTTGCCCTGGGCCCTGTCTGTGTTTGGCACAGAAAGTTGCTGCTGGAGTGCAGTTGGGATCTTAGGTGACCTAAGTTAGCATCTGGACTTGCCCCATATTCCCCGGCAGAGGGGCAACGTGGTTAACAGAGGGAGATGGACCATGGGGATGCTTACTTTGCTACAGACCAAAGCGTTTGAGGCGGAGTTCATGTGCATATGCTTGAAACTTTCTTTTTTCTCTCTTTGTAAACATTTTTTTTTGTTTTTCTTTTTAAGCCATCTTAATGCATTTACTTTAGTTTCTTTATTGTTTCAAGGCACGGAAATATTTAACATGATCGATTTAGGAGCTCTGGACAATATAGGCAGTACTGTAATATAATATCAGACCTTTAGCTAGGCAATGGCTGGCGTAGATGATTAGGCTAGCCTCTGGAAGAATGAGACTCTAAGAAACTTTATTCTTAGTGGTATTAGCAATTCAGGTATATCTTCATTTCTGGTGATGTCAAGAGTTGGGACGTAATGTCTCTATTTCATCCGTCAGCTTGGCTAAGCCAAAGCACTTTACCATTGTGCAATGCTTATTTGGCATCTATATTAGATTGCCAGCCAAGCCTCTGTTTAATTACACTTTAGATTTAAATGCATGCTTTTTTATTCAGGAAAAAAGATTAATTCACTACCCCTTTTTCTCTTTCCATCACTCGTGTTCACTTCAGTGCCAGTTTCTCATTTCCCTCTCTGCTTCATGACTACGCTTTTTCCTATAGTTACGCTCCTTTTTTCTCTTCCATTGCTTCATGAGGAAGAAGGTATCTTCTTTGAATATTTAACATATAGCAGGACACAAAGAACAAGGAAATCCCCAAATCAAGCCTTCTGTTGAGTTCCGCTTTACAACTTCATTTCAGTTTTTCCTTTAATGGCCTATCAACATCATGTTAAACTGCTCCAGATAACCCTTTTTCCTCAATAGGGATTAAATGCTTGCACTGGGGGAGGAAAAAGAATTGTTTAGGGAACTTTAAATGTAAGCCTTGACATTTCATATTAAATTTACTAGAAATGCTGACTGTATGAATGAGATTAAGAGGGATGTGCTAGGAAGGGCTGTGCAACATTGCAGTGGGCCAAACCTCTAACACTGCTTGGATGTACCTGATTAGGTACCAATAAACAGCTCCACCTGGATCCTCTGCATAAAACTAGACTAAATTGGCTAAATTAATTCTGCGTTGTTTTGGGGAGTTGTGAAAAAGAACCCAACACTTTCCACCAGTTGTTTACTCCTTGTTTGTCCTTTTTACCAGGTAAAAGATGATCTGAATGCTAAAAATAGCATGGCACCTATAATTTATTCAGTAGTTTTTATTTCAGGTTTTGGTGCCCCAGTTAGTAGAAATGAAATACAGTGTAGAGGCTTTATTTGAGGAAAAATAATTTTCAACTTTCCCTGCAGATAGAGAATTACAAAAAAAGGGCTTTGTGCCAGGTATCTGCTTTAATAATTCTATAAACGGTGGCAAAAGAAAGAGTTACAACAAACCTGGAACTCAACTGCAGCATCTTTTCTATTCTTCCAGTGTCTAATGTCTGTATTTTACATAGAATCTGCTGTGGATATTTTTCTGTTTTCTCTTTGGGGGGAAAAAAATACTCTGCTTCGGCTCTTTTAGTCAGAGAATTGTTTGTTGTGTCTTTTACACTTGATGGGTTTTCCCAGACGAAATGGGGAAAGTTCAATATCTATAGTTTAATTTCTTATCAATTTGGAAAGATGTGATTATTTCTGTTGAACTTTTCCAGAGATGACAGGGCTTCAGGTAGGGATCTTTAGGCAGTAATTATTTCTGATAGGAAGACAATAAATGGACTAGATATTTGCTATTTACTTTGATATTCAGCCTTGTTCTAAATACCTAATCATTATGTTTATGAGACAAAGTAACCTCTGTGTTTTGGCACTAAATTTTACTATTCATTCTCTGTTGTGCCTGGACTTGTGTCTACAGTAGCTTTCTCAATGTATATCGTCTGAATTGTCAAAACAAATAGATTGAAAAGGGTGCATTGAAATCTGTTGAAGGTGTGGATAAAAAAAATGCTTTTTCTTACTGAGGGGAGAACTGAGCACATGAAGACCAAAGAGACTTTTCCCACTAATACTCTTCACTGAATTTCCATTATTGCAAAGTTACTTTAGTGCTGAAAATAAGAAATGGCACTCATGATAGAGCTTACTCATTCCGTATTTTCCTGTAAAATAAAATTAGCTTCTATAAATAAATAAAACCATACGTTTTAGTCTAATACCTTTTTACTCTACATTGTATTCTCTTCAGGTACTATAATATAGATGTTTCAAGAATGCACACTGAACATTGAATCCTGGACATCAAGGTTATTGCATTCTCATAAATATTCATGTAAAGTATGTTAAGGATTGTCATACATCCAAACTGGTACTGGGTAGTTCTCAGTAAAATGTGTTATGCAGATCTACCTTGTTTTAAGGAGAGTTATGTGAATATGATAAATTCAGATACCTTCAGATGACTTATAAAAACAGTAAGAAAAGAGCAGTGAAAAAAAGGATGTCTAAACCAGCTTGGTTGCCCTGTTAAGGACTGCTGCCCAGGACTGCTTGTGTTAGTGGGTCATCCTGTACCAGCCAGCCCAGCTCGGCAAGGTGCTGAGCTCCCCAGCTGCCACCACAATCACTGGGAAGATGAAAGACATCTGCACCTTACAGCTACAAACCCACAGATAAAAAGGAATAGCAGGTTTTCTCCGAGGCCCACAACAGAATGACGATGTTCTGAGAACTGTACAAGTTTCAGTTAAAACAGAGCCTGGTGCCAGATTTCCCCACGCTAATTCAGGGGCAGCTTCTTGAACACATCAGACCGCTCAAGGTCAGTCCCGTACTGCTGTGCCTTCCAGCACCGGCACCTGGACCCCGGCCAGCTGCAGGGGCACACCGGCATGGGCTGTGGCGATGGGTGCACCTTCGCTGGCGATGGGTGCACCCTTTCAGCAGATGCTCAGGCACCCCGCTGAGTCAAGGCTGATAACACCTCGCTCCGGATCCTGGCCCTAGGGCTGGTCTGAGTACAAGGAGATGCTCTGCAGCTCTCTCCTCTGGTGGAACCTTGTACACAGGTCTTAGTTTTAGATCTGGGTTTGGTGTTTTGTATTGGTTTTTTATATAGATCTCATTGCAGATATTGTTTTCTCTTTAAATGGCTGTAGGGAAAGCATAGTCTATAATATTTGAGGCCCATTTTCCTACAAAGTCATGATCTAGACCTCATAGTTTCACAAGCAGATGAAATAAGACAGCTGTTTATTTCCCCAGATGCTCCAACTCAGGGCAGTGGCACAGAGGGCATGCTTGTGACAAACCGGATTTTGGCAGATGCTTTGGAGGAAGGCAGTTCTTTCTCCCTTTGTAGCTGGGTTTTGAAACATTCCTCTTGTACCTCACCTTGAGAATTTTTACTCAAATCAGTTTTGTGCAGGGGGCTCTTTTTCAGTGAAAAATGTCATCGCAGGCTTGATATTTAAGTCATAATTTTTTGTGAGCATAAACTTGGGCACCCAACTGTAGTAAAATAATAGGTCAGTTGATCCTGCTTGACACAGGCTCAGTCCAAGCAATCTCACGGTTACTTTTGACTGCGTTGATGCATATCCAGTGTGGGGGATAACTGGATTTGAATGGACTGAAGGCAAACATCTTTTACATTGCTCTTCTGTACTTTATAAGACATTCCATGTACCTATTTTAATTTCATTAAACCTGGTGAGGACCAGCTAATGCACATTGTATCTGTCCTCAGGGAAGGTTTTATTTTCTTTTACCTTGGTACACATTAATAACGGTATGCTTTGTTTGTTTCTAATTTTGATGTTCCAAGGGATAATTTCTTTAATTTCCAAGGCTTTTGTTACCTATATTGAACCCTCTCTTTAATAAGTTAGCACATGTAAATCAAAGTAGTTAATTCCTATTATACTGGATTTCCGTGAAGTATATTTCCCTAGTAGTACCTAGAAAGTTGATGCAGGGCTTTTTAACCAGTACTATGACTTATTCACAATTATTTCATTCAGCAGTTGTTTAATGACTTGTACTAAGGTAAAGACTGCATAGTATTAATTTTACTTTATATGACTGATGAGGAAAAGAGTAATGATGTTTTCTTGTGTGGTGCCTCTGATGTCAGGGCTGGGTTTACACCATGTGCATGAGAGTACGGATTCAGCTCCTGGATCCATCACGTGTGTGCTGTGTGACTGTGGACCGGCCGTGCCATGTTTGTTTCTGTGATTTGCCCTTGAACTGGGGAAAGCCGTAATGCCTTGCTGCTGGCGGAGAATATTGTGGGAATGCGTGGGCTTCGATGCTGTCCTCTTGGAGGCCAGCTGCTTAACTTCTCAAAACCATTTTTCTTTGCTTGTTTTGTTAAGAAAGTTACCATTCCATTATCCCAGCTCAGGATTAATGGAGCTGTTTGATGAGTCTGGCAGGGTGGGTTGTGAGAAAGGGAGAGAAAATCTTTCCTGGTGTTCCTTTTCCTTATGTCTTATCTCGGCTTTACCGAGAGCCTCAGCAGCACAGCGCTGACCTCGAGAGGGCTACAAAGCATGTTTGTACTTGCTAATTTTGCTGCACCTGGTGAAGGACTGATGATATCAGCATGTCTGCTCAGCTTGGGAGTTGTGGCACATGGATCTTGCTGAAGCTTATGTAAAACCGACCACTGCACCACTAGAACAATGAGGATGTCATCCCGAGATTCATCCATTGCACTTGCTAGACCGTTGCCTGTCTGTGAATCTAAACTCCTTTTATACAATTACATGGTCAAGATGCACTATATCATATCCCAGAAATTTAACTCCTTTATATTTGTTTTTTTTGTCAGGATTTGTAATAGGAAGCTTTTGCTGAGTGGCAACTTCAGTGTTAACGAGTATTGCAAGCATTGGCTGGGCATGGTTGATAGATTAATACCTGCTGCAGTCTCAGATGATGAGAACACAAACGCTATAGACATCATAAGCACAAGAAGTCAAATTCCAGAAGACAAAATGTTGGTTTCTTTTCAATTAGAGCTGCACAAGAAAATAATAAGTGGTGTTTCTGTACCCTCTGTTACCCAGTCTTTAGGCTGGTACAAGTACGTCACAATGATCAACTTGTCAGGTTTCTCTAGGCACTTACATGATCTTTTACCTATTTTTCTGAGCAGTCTGGTTCTTTTAGTATGTAGGAGCATGTATCTGGGCATTTGTAGAAATGCTGATCAGCTTCAGACATCTTCAGAAGCTGGATGATGCTGCAGAGCAGACTGTGTGAATTATTTCAGTGCCTCAAGGCTTCAATACCTTCAATTACTTAAGTGACTTTGACCAAGTAAATCTCTGGAGCTCTGGCAAGCCCTTTCCAATTCAAGAAATCTTTTACCAAGGTGTTTAGGTCCTACACCTCACTGTGGACAGTGACATGAATATGGTTCAAAGCTGCATCAGTCAGGGAAGATTCAGGCTGGACGTTAGGAAGCTTTTCTTTACAGACAGGGTGGTCAAAGCCTGCAACAGGCTTCCTAGGGAGGTGGTTGGTGCCCCATGCCTGCCAGCGCTTAAGAGGCATTTGGACAATGGCCTTGTCAACATGCTTTAATTTTTGGACAGCATTGAAGCATTCAGGCAGCTGGAGTAGATGATCCTTGTAGGTCCCTTCCAGCTGAAGTAGTCTATTCTATTCTACAAATCAGCAAAAGGAAGCAGCACTGGCTGTTGGGCACGGCAGGGGAGCCAAGAGTTGCACTTCTTTACCCAGAGTATGGAAAAAGTGCTCAGCCCAGACCCAGGTGCCCTGCCTTTGCTCAGAAGGAGCCTTTCCCCAGGGACTTTTTTCATTCATGAGGTTCCAAATCTCATAATTACCTAAATATTAAAATATACAAGAAATCAAGCTGCTAGTTCTGCCTGGCAGCTTAGTATGTTGCCAGTGTCACCTCCCCATCTTGTCCCCCTGGCAATGCATAAGTAAACCTAAATGGCAGTTGTCTGATCAGAAGAAAAGAGGGGAAAGAAAAAAAGAAAGCCTGACCCCACTTCTGTCTGTTTGCTATTTGAGGTGAGCAGCAGGAGGGCTGAAAGGACACAGAAGCCAGAGGGAGGCCCCCACGGCCAGGCAGGGTGAGCAGGGACAGGGACGGTGCCTGGGGTGTGGTGAGAGCGGCACGTCCCCGCAGGGAACCGGCAGCACCTTGGGAAGAAAGTGAAGTTTTCTGGGCTTTAGCCAGTTTGTGAGTCATGAACTAGTGATAACCATAGTTTCAGAAACGCTGTTGTGAGGCCAGACTAACAGCCCACTTTGTGGTTGGTCTTGGTGTATGCACATGGGAGAGGACAAAGGATGTCATCTCCAGATCCACAGGGCCAGGAAAAACAAGTTTTTACCGAGTATCAGAAGAGATGGTTACAGAGGAGACATAAGACTGGTTTCTAATTTTGTGTTGGAAGCCCTTCTGCTGCTCAGGCAGTAAGGTAGAGCCTTAACATCGGTCCCTCCCCACCCCCACCCCCCCAGCCATTTCTAACTGCACCATGTGATTTTTTTCACACCTAGCCAAGGATAAAAGGCACTGTGGCATGCGGCAGAGTAATTCCGAAATTTTCACAGGGCAACGTATCTGGTATTTTCACAAATCCCTGATGTCAGATTTCACCTTTGTTTTGGGGCCAGAGCATTGCCCCCAGGAAGCCCCTCTGTGCCGGCTGGCTGGGGCTGGGGGGGCTGCCCACCGCCGGCAGCAGCCCTCGCCGATCCAGCACCCCTCTTCTGCTTTCTTCTGCGGAGGGACAAGCTGTGCAGGTTTTCCAGGCAGCGGCAGCTCAGACCCTTTGACCAGGGCTTTGGATGAGGGGCCACAGCTGCGGGCACTGCGCTGCTGCCGCCCCTGGAGCCTCACACAGGTGACAAGATGGCTCTAAACGGAGGTGGGGGCTGCTGGGCCGGCTGGGCTGCGGCACCTGGGCACGGGCTGGCTGCCGGGAGTGGTGGAAGGACAATGAAAGCCACAGCTGTGGAGGTGGGAGAGGGAATTTTTGCTTTCAAACCAGAGTACAGTGGCTGTATACAAGCGGTGAAAGAAGGGAGCCTTCTTACTGCCAGCTCGTCTGAAATCAGCCCTCTGACTGCAAGTTGCGCTGTGATGCTTGTGTGGTTAGGTGCTAACACCCGGGTATTCTGCAGCTAACATCCAAGCGTCGTACATAATAATTATCTTCCTGAAATACAAATTTTTAAATTTGATTTATTGAGCAGGTATTACCACCAGGACGTTTTTGGTTCAAAAAAATTAAGTGTCTGCAGAAATTTCACTTAGCGTTTCTCTTCCTTACACCTGCCTCATGGTGGTTAAACAGCTTTCTTCTAACTGTTATCTCTCTTTTATAGATTTAGTTTGGAGGGGTTTAAGAAATTAAGCACAATGCAACAAGTTATGTAATTTTAAAATTTACCATATAAGCATCCTTAAAATATATATATAATTATTCTTTATTTATAATATAAACATTGTTTATAATCATACTTATTACTTGTTTCAGTCAAAACCAGAAACCTGTAGTCAGGTGTGCTAAGCTAGACCAAGAATTATCTGGCTATAATGCCATTTTTTACTCACCTGTTGGTACATTTCCTGTTGTTTCAATACTGTAATGTATTTCTTATCATTTTAACACATGAATTCAATGCATGCAAGTGTACAGTTCCACTGGGACCAGCTACAAGCTATCAGTAAACTGGAACATCTGTTATATTTGTGTACCCCCACACACATCTACATTACCAAACAGCCTGCTTATAGGGCACGTAAAGACCAGTAAAACCATCAATATTTTCTTGTCAGATAATAATAAACCCAGACCAGATATAAGTACC
Source organism: Falco naumanni (assembly GCF_017639655.2). Lineage (NCBI taxonomy): Eukaryota > Metazoa > Chordata > Aves > Falconiformes > Falconidae > Falco > Falco naumanni. The sequence goes on along the minus strand of NC_054055.1, from coordinate 87,344,314 downwards.
CATCTTGTCGTTCATATCATGGATTCTCCCTTTGCAGTAGTTTTTCTTTTCTGAATTCAGTGATTTAACTGCAGTTGAAAAACACCACAGCAATTGTAAAACTCCGTATATTGGAAGGTGAGAAACAATAGCAAAACATTCTGTTTGGGAAGTCTGCGCATGACACCCATATAATTTAAGATTAATTTGTATTGTTGTTTTCAAAGTCTGTCATGATGATAAAACTGACAGCTGCTTAGCAGGTTGTAACTGCTTCCCTGTCCACAGAGCTCCTGCCCTTGGCTCCTTCTCCTCCTCCTGGAAGATATGGGTCACTGTTTCAGTGCTCGAATAATACAGTTGTTCTTTGTAGGAAATGGTTGAAATCTTTGAAAAAGGCTTTGGGATTAAACCTGTCAGTAATTCTGTACTGCAGTGTGGGAATAAATGTAACCTGTTGGCTAAGAGGTACCTTTTAAAGGAATATCTGGGGTTTTACCATCTTATCTGTCAAAGCTGATAGGTAAAACTAAAAAAAAAATTAGATTTAGTGGTATTAGCACACCTTTCTACAGAGTTCAGAATTAGTGCAGCACAGCAGACTGCCTTAGCTTTTTGGTTTTTAAACAATTAACAAAAAAAGAAGGGAAAAAAAAAAAAAAAAAAGTAATGGGGTTTTCAGTGATGGTGTGACATTTAGAGCCTTAACCTAGATTATATCTCTTCCTACAGCATATGAAGGGTCTTAATCTGCTGCAGACTTTTCATTACTGATTTTTCAAATGGTGGCAAACCAAAGATAATATACCATGTGCTTCCTACTGTGAGCTGAGCTGGTCTCCCATGTCGAGTCTTAGCCACAAGATACATGAAATGCTTATGGCTCCAAAGCATTTTTCCTGCTTGCAGGTGATGGCCCAGTAAGTGGTTATTCTGCGGAGTGCCAGTTCACCGGGTGTTGTGTAGCTGGATTGTTTCAGCATGTTATCTACTGACACTGCAATAGTAGTCAAACTTTTTTATTTTCTATAGTGTTTACAAAGCCTGAGTTTACTAAGTAGAATAATTAGTTTGCACTACATGGCCGTCACAAAATTTTAGTGAAATCAGGCAGGTTTTTTATTGCATTTCCTTTAACACTGGACAAAGTGACCCGAGGACACAGCTGCACCACTGCTGATGCCACCGCTCGGGAGCTGGGCGCCGCAGCCGGCAGCAGCCACGCGCAGCCCTGGCTCCCTGCAGAATGCAAGAGGCTCCGGAAAAAGGTGAAGTCGGGTGTATTTCTGATAGTGGTTTTTTCTGTCTCTCCAATGTCAATGTGTCTGGAGCAAAACAGAAGAGGTAAGGAAAAAAAAGGTCTTTCTGCAATATTTGTTTTAAATGAGAGGCAGTCAGACAATTAGGATGCAGACTGCTTCCCCCCTGCCCCTGGAACAGATAACAAAACAAAAATGTAATTGTTCTTCATCTTACTTTCCCCACTTTTCTACATCACAATCGATATATGACAGAACTAAACACAGAAAAAAATACCGTGCCCGGGGGGACTGTTTATAGATGAGGACACCTACAAGTAAAGGATTTTGGTATCATTACACTGTCAGCATTTCTTTGATCTGGCATGTTCAGGGAAAAAGATTTATTGTTATCGTGTTCTCAATAAGCCAGCGGCTGCACTTATGATATTTGCAACACAATCAGCACCCAGAAATTATATGCATGGATCCCCACTACTCTTGCCTCGCTGTTCTCCATTCCCACAGTCACTGCGGGCAGACATCAACAAACTGGGGTATCGCACACCTATGCTCCTTGAAGAAGCAGCCCGACGAAACAGGAAAAGTATTTAGTCTTAAGGTACAATTTACCTGATTAAAAGTAGGTGGCTTGTTTTTCTGTGTGTAGAGGGAAAGGGTCACTTCTAGGGTGAAACACATTTTATTTTACAAGAGACACTAACACAGAGTGCTGGCTCTTCTCCGTATTAAAAGACCGAATGTGAGTAATTCAGATATAGACTTTAGCCATGCAGCTCTCTAAGCTCAGGTGAGATAAACATCACTTTGAATGTCATTAGTTTGTTTTACTCAAAAATTCCAGCCCAACCCTCTGCTCTTCAGTTGCATGTTACCTGTTTCATCTCATTGCCACCTCTGAGAAAGAGCATATAATCTCCTGCACTAACCCACACGTTCTCTTGCCCCTCGCTGGTTTGATGAGTGCGTCCCTGCCTGGTCAGACTCTTGTGACTGAAGATACACTCAAACGACCATTTCAGAAACGACAGTGGCAGTTAAAGATGTTACCACAATTTTTGTTTCTGCAGCAACAGTGTATGCTACCCCCACCCAACTTCTTGATCTGGTGTGGGGTTGTAACCTCAGAAATGGTGCAGCCATCCCACAGCACCTGTCCAAACACTGGCTTTCTCTGCATTCATTGCGTCTTTTTCAGTATTTTAGATAAGAATGTGTCCAAGGTACATGTTAACTCTTGGTAGAACGTTCACATTGGCACATGCCTGAGAAACATAAAATATAATAATAAAGGGAGGGGGAGATAAGGTTGTTGAGTTGCAATTTATTGCAAAATAATATCGAAAGGACCAGCTTATCTGTGCTTTATCTGACTGTCTTTTTATTGCCTCTGGGAAGAGTTAGAGAGGCAGTACCTTTATTTAAGGCAATGTCACTACTGTGACAATAAGGGACAACCACTAGTCACAAAGCTTGTCATCTGAAGTTTGTCAATACGGTAAGAAAACAAATAACTGCAAAAAATTGGAAAGCTAAAAACACAGTAAGGCTCAGACTGAAAAACCTTGGTTAGGCCTTCTCAGTAAGTGGGTAAAAAAATCTTTTTCTAACTGTGGTCTCATAACTGTTGTGCATCATCAACGTTGCATCTCCAGTGTTTTCAGGTTGAAAGGAAGACGCTTGTAGTTCAAGTTTCCCTACTCTCTTCTTTCTGAGTGGTATAGTTTGAACTGTGAAGGATAATCCCTAGCAATACAAAGTTAATCGCAATGCTTTGAATACAGTATTTCATGTAAATAACTAAGCAAATGTAACAACATGTTTTTCTCTTGATGTCCTGACTCTTTTCACACCTGAATACTGAATATTATAAATAAAAAAAACCCCAACTGGCTGTAGTTCCTCACATTCTGTCACTAAAATCTTAATCTGCCAAAACATGCTTACTAGACCAGATCCATGTGAAGGATCCTTTTTACTTCAGCAGGACCTGCACACGCGGCTGTAGACCTGAGCTCCAACACACTCTCTAAAAAAGCAAGAGTCAGCTATGTAGCATTACAGGGGCACCGCCAGATGTCAGATGTCTTTAATGATAATACTTTGCACTTGGGTCAATGCTGTTTCAAAATGGGTAGTTCAGACCGGTAGCCCCAAAATCAGAGATTCTGGGAGGTGATCAAGATCATGAGAGGAACTGGTGCCTGAGGCGGTGCTGGGATTTCTGAACCCTAATGGAATGGCACAGGTGGTGGCCTCTTCCCATAAGAAACTGGCATGACAGGTTTACTAAACGTATCTAGATTACACACACGCACATATCTGTCACACAGCAGCTCTTCAGCACTGGTCCAGTGACCTGCATGAGGCCAGCAAGGCCTTTGCCTGCAACTGGCAGAGTCAGGTGAAGAAATGTGTCAGCTTGAAGAACAGCTCAACTTGATAAAGGTCTGAATACCTGCAGAAGTTAGAAAGACCCAGACAGGACAAAATTCTTCTCTGGGGGACAGTAAGTTATTCCTCTGGATACTGAACAGGTCCCTTATTTGTCAGGGCAGAGAATTTCTTTCAAAGCCGTTACTCTTGTAGAACAAATTTGATGTCAGTAGAAATGACTGGAAAAAGAGTAAAGCAGTTATCTTTCACTTCCAGTTTTAAGTAACAGCTTTGAAAACTACTGGGAAACATTTACACACTCTGCATTTATTGCTGCAATAAATTTGCCTCCGTTTCTAAAGCCAGGCATCGCCATGTGGGAATTTCACACACTTGGTTATTTCTACAGCTCATGAAAAATCTGTATTTCCCTCCACGGTGGATTCACATCGCAACCAGAATACACTTAGATAGCTTAGCCATATTTAGGATAACATCCTGCTGTTACTCTGTTGTCACTGGGATGATTATGTCTCTTGCCTGGGGTTTATGTGCTACGTTCTTCTGAATGACTGCACTGTCCAAAGTACACGTCTATTGCCCGTGGCACTGTGTTGCCAAACCCCGAAGGCTGATGGAGATGGGGCTGCAGCTGCTCCGTGCCCCCAGGTCAGACCAACAGCACGTCTGAACGTGTTCCCCACGGGCACATGTACACACGTGGGTGCAGCGCACAAACATGGATACGTATGGCTGGGCGCACAGATCCACACAGGCAGACACACTCAGCGTTTATGTGGACACAAGCAGCACTGTCAGTCTCCCCTGGATCCCCTCTCCAGTGAATCAGGATGGAGGGCTGTCAGCAGGAGAATACACGTACACATGTCCAGCATGGATCCCCTTGGCAGCTGGGCTCAGACATGGGATCTTCTCCAGGGGCTGCCCCAGGCATTGCCCTCCCCAGCTGCGGGCACCTGGCACACAGAAGCAGCTGTGTACGCTTGCACTTGCCTCCAAAGGCTTCTCAGTCTCCTTGTCAGAGGTAGGGTATCCACCCACCCTGATCAGCAAGGACTGGAGGTGTACAGCTTGGATCCTGATCTTATTTTCCATGACCCTAGCAGTGTGGGCACCCTGCCAGCGCAGCAAGCCGATTCCATTCGACTCCCAATAATGGAGAGAGTGAAGAGGGCACCAGGACACAGCGGTGCTGTGACCTGGGTGAGTGCAGGGAGCCTCAGCATTGCCACTGATCTAGGTAGGTCAGAAAGACCAAGGAAAAATTACTATTGCTTCCAGTTCTAGACACCAAGAACGCATATAGCTGGGATTTGAAATGGTCAGCCTCTCATGAGAACAGAATTCCTGCTAAGGATTTATTAGAAAAAATAGACACTGTAAAGAATCAGAAATAGTAGGGCTTCACAGCTTGGTCCCACTGGAGGAGGGGAGAAATCCAAATTTAGGGAGAAACTAGCAACCTAAGAACGAGCCCGTCAAAAAGCACATTCATACAGTTAAACCCATTCACTGCTTTTCTAAAAGATTAAATTCAGAGGGGGGAAATCACTTGCTTGGCTCTTGCACTGGGATACAAACTGCACCAGCCACTATTCCAGATGGAATAACATCTCAGAATAACATTTCAATAGCACAGGTTATTCTTCATGAGAACCTGCACGCACACAGCTGTTCAACACTCTGAGTTGTCTTCAAAAGTTCATGGTTAATCTGTTTAGATTTTTTCACTTCTAAGAGTCTGCTTCATTTACAGAAGCGCTGCCAGAGGGAAGGTGATGCTCACACTTGCATTAAGAACTGTTACAGACCTGAGAGTTAGTAATTAGGAAAAATTTTGAACTTCAGCTAAGGAACCATCAAATACTTGAGGAAGCCTCATTGGGCCAAAGCAGGATATGTTTTACCTTGGACAAGAATTGGAAGGCAATCCACCAGGAAAACATGACAGCAGATTTAAAGGGCACATGGTATCATCTTCAGCAAGTTGAAAATAAAAAGGATTTTGTTTTCCATTTCTTGAAAAAACTGACTGATAGTTCTCTGTTTTAATACTGTAATACATGGACTACTAGATGAGAATGTTTTGCATGAAATCACTTAGCTTTTTATTTAATCAATTGTGTGATAAGTAAGGCCAACATACATACTTAAAAAATAAACCTATTTCAAATATTTCACTTCAGTTGTACAAAACAAGGTATGCGTATTTTGCCTGGCAGTTGCTGTTTTACCAGAGAGAACAATTCTTACCGGCAGCATTGCCTTGAGTTTCTTAAAAGGGCTACGGATCAAGTCAGCCAGGCTGCTTCTCAAACGGTTTCATTAGGAAGCAATAGTAAAGCCTGAAGGACGTTTCAAAATGACATGTAATTTTTTAAGATTTGCTTTATAGATTTATGAAGTATTTACCTAGTTCTGTCTGTGTGGTATAACACCGACTTGAGGTATCGGTGCTGTGAAGAAGAGTGTGAACATACACACAGCTCATCACCTACTCCCTGTAGCTTTGAAATTTTCAGAGTTTGAAAAGATAATGATCAGCAACAGATTCATGATCATATATCACTTACCAGTCAAAAAAAAAAAAGAGGAAAAAAAAGAGAAAAGAATGTCTGTTTGGCTTGTGAACAATCATTTGAGACAAATGGTGGGGGGTGGGGGGGTGGGGTGAGGAGCGGGAGTTAGAGTTCCCTGGAACAGCAACCAAGCCAATTCATGAGGCTTGATGTGATGAAAGGTGACCAACGCTTTTCAACACAACTGTTCGTCACGCAAAAAGCAAAGCATATACAGAAATCTCATTAGGGGAAAGGAGTCACAAGTTACCATAAAGACACAGGTCATTCGCTGTGAAGCTTGGCCAGACCCTGCTTACTCTAAACCCGTGTGTCTGTCTGGAAAGTGTATTTGACTATTGTTCTCCCCCCCCGGGGGATGGGTCACAGGGGTACTACATGTTGGCCTGGATGCCAGGCAGAATCATGCTAGGCACTGTCCAGTGCACAAGGTACTCTGCAAAAAGACCCACGTCAACTGCCAAAAGCAAATTCAGCTTTGCCAAGTCATTGGAACTGCTTGAATAGGCTCAAAATAAAAGAAAAATTTCAAGTGAAACAACCCCCAACGCCAGGAATTTGCGAGGCTGGTTCAGGGTCCCTGGGAACAAACCAGCGGAGCGCTCTGGAGCGCTGGTGATGAAGACTCACCCAGCTGCGACTCACGTCTTTGATTTAAGGCAGGGAAGTCCTTTTCAGTTGACCCAAATCCACAACTCCCAGACAGCTCCTGAACCACCTCTTCCACAAGGGTGGGGACTGTTTAGTTCTGAGGGGTTTATTTATTTATTTTTAGTCCAAAAGGCCAGCGATCTTTCCTGTCACGGTAACATCTATACGTCAGGTGACTAAACCGCAGGCAGGCCCTGTGAAGTGATAGGCAGTGGGTGGGTGTCCCGAAAGGCATGCCAAATAGCCAGCTGTCACTGGCTCATCCCATGACACCAGGAGATGACCACCAACTTGTTGCAACACATGATGCTTTACTGTCGTGTACCAGCTGCACATCCCAGCACGTGACACCGGGCCGTAATACATGGCCATTTAATGCTTCCAAAAGACACCGTGTGTCCCGTTTCAGCCGGGCAGTTGGCCACCAGCAGTTTCAGGCATGCTGCTACTACTCCCAGTCTTTGTAACTAATGCCAGAATTTGGTACCAGTTGTTATACAACATAGTGATGAGCTGTACCAGTCTGGAATCAGCATATTGCTTTCAAACCTGTGATAACCTCCCCCACCTAGAAATTTTTTTCTTGAAATATTCTGTACTTTTCCTAGAAAGAAAAAAGAAATACCACCTCCACCTGCGTGAACTTTTCTCCTGAAACACTTCCAAAACCAGAAGCTCCTAGTCAAAAATCCAGTAGCACCTGTGTTGCATGTCTTTCATTCAAAGGCTTTTCAGTCTTGTTTCTAAAGCAGTAACAGAACTCCATCTAGGCTTTTCGTTTTGTTTTGTTTAGCAAACCTAGCATGGATGCCTTTGTCAAATTTGGGAATATCTGGGAACAACGGACAATTAATCTGTCAAACTCTTCAAAATGGAACTTGTAAAATCATACATGCAAAATTTTAAGCCATGCCTAACTGGAAAGAAGTTACCTGTAGAGTGGAGTTTGTTATGAATGTCTGGTTTTGTTTGTTTTTTTTTTTCTTTAAAGAAAACATGACGGCTTCCTAGACAGACAGAATATTTTATGCAACCAAGTGGCACTCTTGCAGGAGGCTTTTAAGAGGCCTGGCCTGGTTTTTACCGTCACACTATAACATGTCACATCACCACAGAGCCTCCACCTAAAAAATAATACGGCCCCTTCTCCAACATTTTTACAAGATGTCTGGTAACCCATTTAATGTATAATGATTTGAATCCAGCTGTTTGGCGGTATTAGTTATCTAAGCCACCTCCTTCCAAAAAGCCTATTTACAATCAGAGAGGGTGCAACTGAAGGCCACAGAGTACTTACCCAGTGCTATGGACCATCTTGATTGATTAGAAGCAGCAGCACTTAATACCTGGAATGGTCACCAGATCACAGGACAAATAATTTCTCTAAGTGCCACAGGTTTAAGACATGCTGTAGTACTGTCAAAATGAAGTAATTCTTATGAATAAATCAGTAACTTTTATGCAATTATTTCAGGCAAATCCTCCTCGTCATCACTTCAGGGAAACAACAATAAGTGGCTACTCAGTTGTTAAATCTAGCGTCTATTGGCTTTGTGCTTTCTCCATGAGCATATTTTATAGGTACCCTTAACATTTTTACCACTTTTCTAAAGCTTTGAAACTTTTTAAAAAAAGGTAAGTTTCAATTGCAACAATTTCTGAAAGAACTAAATGCTTAATACACAAACCTGTCCTGATTTTTTTATAAATTCAATTTAGCAAAAGGAATGCAGAACTAAGTTCTTACATGTTTGCTGACAAAAGCTCAAAAAATCCAAAGTTGTAGTGGTTTGTTAGACCAGAATGTGTTTAACAACTGAAACTGTATGTGAACAAAAGCTACAGAGCTTTTTTTAGATTATGGTGAGCTGATACAATTATAGTAATTGAGAAGACAAACCAATAAAGAGAAATTGCCTGTATACTGGTTTATGCATTTCAAATTCTCCACACTCTCCCGAGCACTGTGTAAGAGGTTATAGCAGAAGACGGACTTTTGTAATCCAGATACTCAATACTACCAAGGTGATAAGCAGGAACGCCTGCAATCAAGGCTATAAACAGAAGGCCATCATCTCCTACAGTAGATAAAGCTACTCCTTTAATAACAACTTTCCATTCAAAAATCAAAGTGATGAGCTCAGCTTCAGTCTCTGAACATTCGATGTCTTGTTTCTACACCAGAAGCTGCACAGAACAACCACCCATCATCTAAACGGGACTCTTTCTTACACAAGCTGTCCACGTTCACAGGAACAGGATCTGGACCCCAGTTCAGTATTCAGAAATTTCCTGACGAGAATCATATCGACCGAAAAAGAAAACCCCAAAAGCCCTGAAACAAATTTGCTACAGCTATGAAGTCAAGTGGAAGACCAGAAACAATTGGGACTATGAAAGCAAAAAGGCTCTATTTTTTACATGTTTCTTACTACATACAAGAACAAATGCAGGATGTGATGTTTGCTTAGTTTTATTAATTTATTTTTGCAGGAATCTGCAACTCGGAGTATGCACTTTCTGGAGGTACCATGCATGCATAGCCTCTGAATGCTTTTATACAATTTCATCTCTTAGTAATAAGTTCATTCACAGCATACACAAATCTAGAATGTAGACACCATATATACAGGATTAAACAAGATCGTGTCTTCTTTTTTTAATGAAAAAATTTAACAGGGTTTCACACAGCAGGAAATATGGATTTAGATACACTGGTGCCACCATAAATAAATAAGTTTCAAGAACACATTTTTTTAAAATCTGTTTCAAAGGTACTGAAAATCCAGGATTATAATATTGCATTAACTCCATTGACTTCTGATTATTCAAACCCAAGAAAAATATTTTCATTAATATTTATGGACATAAACAGCAATGAAAGCCCCAAACTGAAGAAATCTGGCAAAATTCAGTCATGTCTAGCTTCATATAATATTGACATTTTGAAACGAAACAAATGCAGCAGCACATAGAGAAAGTACTGACTATGAGATGTGATATCTGTGCATGTGTTCTCTTTATGGGATTTAGAGTCACTGCAGTACAGACCATGTAAATTCTGTGGTATCAAACAAGCTGATGAATTGTTTATGTCCAACTGTCCACTTCCATCAGGATAGTCATGTTCACATTCTAGGGTAAACCACTACATTTTAAAACAAAACTATCATCCTGATGACAAGCTTGTTTTTAACATATTTGATATTCTCACATTCTTTTTTAAAACATTCTTTATTGGTTTCATTTAGTTGTGTCCCCATTTCAACTCAAGTATTTTCATTTCAGTTTCAAGGGGTTTTACAATCAATATTAAAAGTATTTAGAAATTGAAATGAGAGATGTGTAACTGGGACAGATAAAGTAACTGAAAGAAAGTGTTTTGTTTTTTTTAAATGTGATTTAGTAGCATATCATAATCAGAAAGTACTGAGACCAGCTCTTTTAAGAATTATTACACCTTTTCACCACACCTCCCATATTTCAAGGGAAACACACACACACCACAGACACACAGATACACAATTCAATCTGATCTAAGACTACATTTTACAAAGTATTTCTTTTTGCTTGACTTCCCACCCCTTTCCTCTTCACCCAAAAAAAGACTAATAATTACATCAAATTAAAAGTAGATCCAAAGTTCAGGATTTCTTTTGGTTTACTATGTTCTGTATAATTTTCCACAAGCCCCACTCTAAATAAACTTTTAAAGAACTACAATAGTATTCTATAATTAAAGGGAATTCACCTTAACAGCACAGTAAATATAAAATAAGCTTTATAAAATTTCAGTGAACAGTGAAATCATTTTGATTATCTGAATGTCTGAGTCAGTTACAAATTCTACCAATCTAGTAGCATGGTTGAGGGAAAGCTCAGTCATTACAGAAAGAAAGAAAACACAAGTAGTGCATTAACTCAACACGACGTCATCAGCATCCCATCATTCACACACACACACAAGTTTTATACAATACAGTGCATTTTGTATGCCAGCTGACATTAGGGTTTTATGTGCATTCAATAAATATTACATAAACCAATCTTTTTGGCATAATCTACAATTCAGTTGGGGTGTGAACAGCGTCACCTGCTTTCAGAAGGAAAATGGATCTTCCAATAATCAAAATACAATTTACATTCTAACTAGAAATATTCGAGCACCATGTAAAGTCTTTACTATTAACGTTTGAGTACGGGCATCTACAAATAAAGAATACAACAGAAGGGGTGGGTTTTTTGTACAAACAACAAATGACAGTAACTGAAAAACTGGAGTAAAATTATTGGTACAAATGAATTCATTTGCAATTTAACAGCACCCACTCAGTCTTCCAAAAAGTATCTTGCTGTCACAGCAGTCCTCCTTTTCTTCCTCTGGTGAAGCTATGACCAAGATTAGCAGTCTCCATTTACGGTTATTACAATTCAGGGAGTTATTGGACTGCATGCATCCCCCCTCCCCCCCCCCCCCGCCCCCCTTCAAAAGTAGCATCTATTCTATCTGAAAATGGCACAGCTGTATTGATGTATGACACAGCTACTCTCATTTGCTGACTGTCATTTCAGTTGCTATCATTTTGTAATTCCAGCAAAAATAAATGCTTCTAGAACTTCAACAGAAGTACAAATGAACAGAAAATGGAAATAACACAAAGGCATCATGACAGAAAAGTCATGAAGTTCCTGGTATTGTTTTGAGTAATTCATTATACAGCTGATAACAGCAATGGTACTGCTTACCCTAGGTATAATGCTTCTGCTCATCTGTTTTCTAGTTATCTGTTTTCTCAGACTTCACTTACATGAACAAAATATTTTCCTTCTAACTTCATTTGACAGTAATTTTTTTACCCCTTTCCAGACGTGATGAGCTCCTCACATAGTAATATAAATCATTAGGAAGGAAGGAAGGAAGGAAAACTAGCTCTGATGCCTTTGACTTTGTTTTGGTCATCAGTGGTATACACTGATTGCTGGAGATCTCTTAGCTTATTTAAAATTACACTGAAGATTTAATTAGTGCAAGAACATATTGAAAAATAACAGATAAAACATTGGCTCCTCATAGAAGATCACAGTTTCTTTTTTACTGTTATCTTTATAAACTCCAGGGAGAGAAGACACCAGATTGAGCAATGCCCACCCACCCCTTACAAACGCTGCTTTATTTTAAATAAGGATTCAGACACATGATTGTTCTACCACAACTTAACATGTTATCACACATCCAGTGAATTGTGGTAATTGACCATATGGATGCAGCTTCCACGAGCTAAGAACAATTTTAAATGAAGTAGTTTAAATCTCTTCTGGTAAGGTTTAGCTAGCTCATTTTGCCTCACAGCTGCAACGTCAATTACTGTAACTAAGCTGATGTGCCTGGCTGCATATCTGAATCTTGACAAAGTTATACCAGAAAAAGCTTAAATGCACTGTACCAGCTTCTGACCAGTACACAAGAACATCTCACCCAGTCACACGGTTGTGTAACATAATCATTCAGCTGCCCAAACCCAAGTCTGATTTCACAAGTATTGAGTGCTTTATTACAGCAACCTGAAGCATTCAAACAAATTGAACATCACCTTTATAATACAGTGTGTATCATATGCATAAAAGTACCACTATGATTTTCAGTTGCAAGTACTGTGTTCTTCAACCCATGGCAAATATTTCCTGACCAAAATGAAAAGAATGCAGTGTGTAATTTTTCAGGATCTGGCATCTGCTATTTTATACAGGCCAGTTTATTAACAATGTGCAAATAAACCTTTACTGAAGAGCTAATTGATTATTTTTCAGCTAACTTTGAACTGGGGCACAAAGTACCTTCTGTGCTGTAAACATCATGAATTCTTCACAAATTGGAAGCTGAAAAGGCCTAAGGAACTGGGTACAAACTCTTCTCATACACAACCATGGCTGAGCTCAAGTCTTCCAAACCAAATTTGGAGTAGTCTGTGTTTGGCATGTTACTGTGCTGCTACACAGCACAGGCTTAGAAGATTGTTGTACATAAAAGCATACTTTTAGCTTTGAAACACGACGGCCTAATGAAAGCATGCAGCAGTATTTTCATCCGTAATACGGTAGAATCATTCTTAGTTTATTACCAGTGTTGACACAGCCAGGTGAGCACTGTACAAGCAAAAGGGATTGTAAAAAATTACCTCTGATTAAACTCTCTGTAACACTCATACGGTATCTCATTTAGTCACCTTAGGTTACTATTTCAAACAGCAATTTTTTGTAGACATAAGTTACCCTGAAAAAAAGCAGCAATTACAAATACCCTTCTCCTTGTTTTTTATACATTGCAAAATTTATCATTGTATTTACCTGTCTTCTTTTTCAGTAGCTTACAATCTAGAAGCACAGGGAGCCTTTGCTTGCCAGCTAGCTGTGGCCAGGTTAAGTCAGCTCTGGCTCTTCAGTTTTTCTGGTTAAGTGTAACATTTCACACCATTATTAAGAGTCCTATATGTTTTTTAAAAAAACCTGTTTGTTTGCTTGTTTTTAGAGCCACTAAGCAGTAACTATAACCACAGGACTAAACACCAGTAGTTACTTGCTTTCCTGTATACATTCTTCCCAAAATTAATCCTTTTACATTTTCAGGTTTCATGTTCTGCTTTGCACACTACAATGGGATAAGAAAGAATTTCACTCTTAATTTGCTTATTTTTAGTGTAGCACAAGCAGAAACATCTTAACACATTACTCCCACCCCTTGCAATATGAAGACTGTGGACTGGCAAAGGCTGGGTAGATGGACTGAAAGGTTCCCCGTGTTTCCTTCTCCTACAGGTGATGGCTTGAGAGCCTGTTTTCAACCCAATGCAGCCCCTTCCTGATTTTCAGGTGTATCGTGGCATTTCACACTGCTCACAGCGATTTAGTGCCGGATGATTTAGAAAGGTGCAGCTATCACAATTCCATGGAGCCCCTTCGAAGTCTTCATCTCTTGGCTGAGTCCGTGGAGTCTGTTTGGAGCTGTTTTGATGTTCTGAAAAAAGCCAAAGGAAAACATTCTTTTCTTATTTCAGAAGAGAAGGATGACAGGCAAGATCATACTACTAGTTTGTCACCTCAATAAACACTGCATCTTAAAATGAATGTGGAAAACTTTCCACGTAGGTAACATGAAAGGTCTTTGCTGAAGCACTTCCAGTTCAGTTTGTGAAACCTGAATACAGAAAGTATTTCACTTCTGTACAAGAGTCACTTAACCACACTACATTAAAAACAGGAACAGCAGTCAGCACTGTTAGGTCACTGATATTGCAAAAGGTTTAATAGCTTATAATACTGAGAAGTTTGTTACTGGCACTGCAACACCATCCTGTTAAACAATGACTTCATAGATGTACACACAGCAGCCTCAAATTCTAAATTCCAATAAACCTACTTTACCTGAAGTGAAAGATGAGTTTAACTTACTTCCTTCAGCCTGACAGAAAATATATTGTCTGCATTTTTTTAGCACTTATCCAGGCTGAAGAAAAAACAACATAAAAATAACACGATAGGCCTATTTCAAAACAAGAAGATTGTTTTTCTTCCTCAAGGCTTTGCAGCAGAGACGTGTGTATCTGAAGCAGCACTTAAGTCTGTTTCCATTCATAAAATCAGTATGTATGCAAATCGCGTATTAGGTATTAATCCATGGAAAGACTCCATTTTCTGATGTCTCCTACCACCACTTCAAAACCCCAGGTTATCTACTAAAAGTGACAAATACTCCTAGGACGTGGAAACAGTATTTTACAAAATGTTATTTGAAACAACATTAGCATGCAGACCTAGAAGGTAAGGTTAAGATACCCATCTGTTAACAAACATCTGTAGAACAACTTAATTAAAATAAAACTTGTGTTGTAAAAATGGACTGCAATTTGTAATTCAAAGTGCACACATTGTTATCATCTGCTAAGAAATCTAGCAGATGGCCGATGACAGTGCAAATAGCCCTTAGGTTTGTCTTCAGTGACATATGTAAAGAAAATAAAAGTAAACTCCTTGCTTAGATGTAAACCCCCTCTAGACCAGAGGTTGCGTAGTCACATTAACAGTGCTTGGCCTCAACAAATTCCTTCTAAGCAAGCAAATAGTGGGCACTAGACTGCATTCATGTTGACTAGCCAGCCAGCAGCACCGAGCAGAACCCTGTCTGCCCATGCTTTCAACAGCTGAATATTAAGAAAATGGAAGTTTTAAGGGAAAAAAAAAATATAATTTGACAACTCCATGTTAAAACCCAAACTCAGAATACAGTACACCAGCCCTAAAGTGGATCTCTAATAAGTTGACAGACAAAACGTGGAAGCTAATCATCAAAGTTGTACAAATTCTTACAAGACACTATCTTTCTAACTGCCAAATAAAGTAACTTATTTCATGCAAGTTTTGCACATTATTTTGCTTTGAAATGATGGATCAAACTAGTCTAATAAAGAGAATCTCTTCAACCATCACAAGCAGCAGTGCCTTAAATCAACCACATGACCACTGAAATTTAACATGAATCCAGGCAGCTGTCTTTATGCCACTTCTCAGCTGCTGCTACTGTCTCTCCTGAACACTACCACATATGCAGAGAACTCATCTCAGTATTTTCTGTCTGTTTTTTGAACACCAGCAATAGTCCTGGGCCTTCTCTTTCTTTTAAATCTCCACATACTAAGCACTTCATTACACTGAAGGGTAAAATACTGGCTTCAAAAGAGGGGGGACAATTTCCTTCTATGAATTCAAAATTCAACTGCAAAAACCTTTGTGAAATGCAGATTTCAGGTTGTAAAAGAAAAAAAAAAAAGGTCCAAACCCACCTGAGCCAAAAGGTATGACTCTGCTCCAAAAACACTACTGAACGTGGTGAAGTTAGAGAGCTACTGAGTTACACAGCAACCAGGTGTCTGCTTAGGATAAGCTGAGTCACTCTGGGATGTACTAACTGAATCTCCACTGGACAAAAGTGAGACTAAAAACATAGCTCCTGTGCTTACATAAAACTTAAGTGTCCTCAGCTGGATACTATACAATTAGCACAGAAAATTTTCAAAACCAGTAATGAGCTTGTACAAGTGGGTCGCTGTTATCTCTTTAGACCAATGTGAAGGAATGTGTTCTGTCTCGGTCCTTAAATTGCCCGAAGCTCTTGCTGTGCTAAAACTTCAGGGCTACTGTGAAATTCAGTCTGCACAAAAAATGTGTGACCAGTCGAGTTAAAATACAATTAAAAATATAAATGCAAATTTTAAAAAGCTGCTGTGACCAACTGCACTTGCATAAGAGACCTCAACTAAACTATAAATCCTACCACCACGTATTAGAAGACAGCTGAAGAAACATGACACACAGCTTTTAACCCAGAAGCATTTTTAAAAAGCATAATTAGGAACCTCAAGTTAACATGTTTGTATACTTTCAACTCCTTCTAGTTGAAATTACTAGTGAATAACAGTATTTACAAACAAATATTATCAGAACATTCATTTGCAATGACCTGCCAGAGGAAAACAAGTTGTAGCCAGGATTATTGCACTTATATAAAAATGTTCTGGTTTGGTTTATACATAAAGAAAAGTTATTGACCTACCCTTTTTATATGGCTTTGGTGGCACAACAGGACCAGGCTCTATGTTATCATAGAAATTACATGCGGCTTTCGGATCAAAGTTCCCTGTCAGAAAAGTAAGAAAGCATAACTCAGAGGTTATTTGCATGCCTATGCCAGTAATATGAACATCTAGAGGCTTCAGATTTTATACTTTTTTTTTATTATGACATTATATATTAACTTTTTCCTGAGCAGTTTTTTTATCACATATTTTCAGGTTTGTGTTGATTCTAGTAATTTTTAAGCAGGCTAATCCCATATTGAAGAATCATCTCCAGCTCAATGTTCTGTATTGCTTTAAAAATATGTGAAAACTTAAATCTTTCTGTAGGATGCATTCTTGGTAAAAAAAGGAGGACTACGCATATTCTAGTTTATTTGATTGTATTTATGTCAAGTTTCTGTGGCAGGAAGAGGATTTTTAAAGACTTAAGTAGATTTCTGTTTGCCAACTTTTTGGTTGCAATCTGTAGTTCTGGTTTGCATTATTTGGTCAGAGCCTTTGTCAGCAAGAAGTTAAAAATTTAGAAGAAAGAACCGTCTCTAAGGGGTATTTTTAATTATTTGCTCTTGACAAAGTCACTTTTAAGTCACCACTTTCTTGGTAATGTAATTTAACTTGGCCAACAGAAATATTAGCAAGTCAAGTTCATCAGGTTGCAACTGAAAGAGACACCTTTTAGAGATAATTTTTTATTGATAATCAAAATTGCATTTTAAAGAGTCCAAGTATTCACATTTAGGCATATATTATATTAGAGTCATAGAATCATTTAGGTTGGAAAAGACCAGCAAGATCACCAAGTCCAACTGTAAGTCCATCACTAAACCATGTCCCTAAGCTCCACACATCTACAAGTCTTCTAAATACCTCCAGGGATGGTAACCACCGCTTTCCTGGGCAGCTTGTTCTAATGCTTGACAACCCTTTCAGTGAAGAAATTCTTCCTAAGATCCAATCTAAACCTCCCCTGGCGCATCTTGAGGCCATTTCCTCTTGTCCTATCACTTGTTACTTGGGAGAAGAGACCCACACCCCCCATGCCTCCAACCTCCTTTCAGGTAGCTGTAGAGAGCAATAAGCCTGAGCCTCCTTTCCTCCAGGCTAAACAAGTCCAGTTCCCTCACCTGCCCCTCATAAAACCTGTTCTCTAGACCCTCACTTTCTTGCCCTACTTTGGACACACTCCAGCACCAAAATGTCTCTCTTGCAGTGAGGGGCCCAAAACTGAACACAGTATTCAAGGTGCGGCCTCACCAGTGCCCACTACAGGGGGACGATCCCTTCCCTTGTCCTGCTGGCAGCACTGTTTCTGGTACAAGCCAGGATGCTGTGGCCACCTTGGTCACCTGGGACACTGCTGGCTCATGTTCAGCCAGCTGTCGACCAGTACTCCCCAAGTACTTTTCCCCCAGGCAGCTTTCCAGCCACTCTGCCCCAAGTCTGTAGCGTTGTGTGGGGTTGCTGCGACCCAGGTGCAGGACCCGGCGCTTCTCCTTGTTGAACCTCATACAATTGGCCTCGGACCATCAATCCAGCCTGTCCAGATCCCTTTGTAGAGCTTTTCTACCCCCAAGCAGATAGATACTCCCACCCATTTCTATTTTTTTTTAAAAAAACAACAATTATCAAATCTATACCTCTAGACTGAAGGAGATCAACTTCTTTCAGTGTACAGTCAACATTTATCTGGAGCTGTCTGTTGAGGCTTCTTAATCTGGTCATTTCCTCAGGCTAGAAAGAAACAACCCAAAATAATAATTGTGGGAAAATCAGCATCTTATCTGGCATAGAAATAACATTGATATATCTCTGTTAACAGCTTTATTAGACTTGAGTATAGATAAAGCACTGAAAAAAACCCCAAGATTCTACCTTCTGTCCTGTTCCCGCTACCCAACCTATTCCCTCAAAACCCATTCTTCTATTGGCATTTGGGGAAGAAAACAAACCAAACCAACAAAAATGAACAAGTTCCTTTAATATTAAAGCTTGTTAGTAAGAAGACATAGCTGAGCTCAAGTTTACAAAACCATATACCTTATAAAATTCTGTATAAATTGATGACTTGCTACATGAGTTTACATCAAGATGATCAGGAAAGAGAATACAAAGTGCAGGCTCATGTTAATTATTACTTGATTATAACTGAATAAAGTCAGAAGTTTATTGATTTGCATCACTCTAAAGAGTTCCAACATGCCAAACATTCTAGCCCATTATGTTTAAATTGTTCAGTGCTGCAAGACAGTAATTATTTTTCACAAAATAACCAGTTATTTAAGTCCATATATTTGCATATCATTTAAAAAACCCGTTACTGGAATACAAAGCGTTCCTAATGCTAGCAGCAGCAGTCATTAACATATATGTAGAAATAACTACCTTATCCTAGGATATATTCCAGCATCGCAGTCACAGAATTACAGAATGTTTAAGGTCAGAAGGGACCTCTGGAGGTCATCTGGTCCAACTCTTTGCCCAGACAGCAGACAGCTTTTGAGTATCTCCAAAGATGAAGACTCCACAACCTCCCTGGGCAACCTGTGCCAGCACTCAGTCAACAACACAGTAAAAAAGTGGTTCCTGATGTTCAGAGGGACCCTCCTGTGCTTCACTGTGTGCCCACTGCCTCTGGTCCTGTCACTGGGCACAAATGGAAAAAGCCTGGCTCCATCCACTTTGCACACTCCCTTCAGGTATTTATATATATATTGATAAGAGACCTTCTGAGCCTGCTCTTCTCCACGCTGAACAGTCCTAGCTGTCTTAGTCTGTCCTCACATGAGAGATGCTTAATCATCTTTGTGGCCCTTCACTGGACTCTCCAGTATGACCATGCCTATCTCTTGGACACCATACTCCAAGTTTGACCTCCCCAGTGCTGAATAAAAGGTTGGAGTAACCTCTCCCCCCTTGCCGGCAATGCTCCTAACACAGCTCAGGGTATCATTAGCCTTCTTTGCCACATCATTGGCTCATTTTCAGCTTAGTCTTCACCAGGGCCTTTTCTGCAAAATTGCTTTCCAGCTGGTTGGCTCCCTGCTTATACTGGTGCATGGGGTTGCTCCTCCCCAAGTGCAGGACTTAGTACTTCCCCTTGCTAAACGGCGTAAGGTTCCTGCCAGCTCATCTCTTCAGCTTTTTGAGGTCCCTCTGAATGGCAGCACAACTCTGCCAGTTTTTTGTCATCAGCAAACTTGTTGAGTGTACAATCTGCCCCATCATCTATATCATTAAAGACGATGTAAAATAGGATCAGACCCAGTACTGACCCCCGTGGTACACCGCTAGCTACTGGCCTCCAACCAGCCTTTGTGCCACTGACTACCATACTCTTGGCCTGGCTGTTCAGCCAGTTTTCAATCCACCTCACTACCTGCTCATCCAGCCCATACTTTATCAGCTTCTCTGTGAAGATCTTACAGGAGAAAACGTTTTAGTTCATGAAAAGTCTTACCAAAGTCTAGGTAGACAATAACCACTGCTCTCCCCTAATGTACCAAGACACTTTTGTCATCCTAGAGGTTTATCAGATTGGTCAAACTTGACTTCCCCTTGATGAACCCATGCTGACTACTGCTGATCACTTTCTTGTCCTTCACGTGCCTGGAAATGGTCTCCAGGACTAGCTGCTCCACCACTTTCCCAGGCATCAAGACGAGGCTGACCAGCCTGTAGCTCCCTGGGTCCTCCTTTCTGAAGACAGAAGTGACATTTGCTCTCCTCTAGTCTTCAGGCACTTCTCCCAAACACCATGATCAATCAAAGATTATCTAGAATAGCCTCACAGTGACATCAGCCAGCTCCCTCAGCACTCATGGGTGCATGCCATTCAGGACCACGAACTCATGTATGTCCACTTTGCTTAAGCATTCCCTGACCTGATCCTTTTCCACCAAGGGTGTACCTTCCTTGCTTCAGACTCTTCCCAGGGTCTCTGGGACTTGGGATTCCTGAAGGCCTATAAAGACTGAGGCAAACAAGGCATTCAGTATCTTAGCCTTTTCTATTTCCTATGTAACCAGGTCCCCTGTAAGCGATCGTGCCACTCTTTCACTAGCCTTGCTTTTGTTACCTAGGTACTAATAGAAGCCCTTTTTGTCTTCGACATCTCACGCCACATTCAACTCCATTTGGGCTTTGCCTTTCCTAACCTCATCCTTGCACACTTGGACTGTGCCTCTGTATTCCTCCCAGGAACACACCTGCCAGATGCTGCCCTGAGACAGGCGAGACACGCAGTAGCCATACTAGTCAAGCAGCTAACAGCCTGTACTATGCCTTCCAGCCTACATCTGTGCATTGCTTATGTCAACACAGTAAGTCTGAACTGATTTTGGCTAACAACTGCACAAAGTGGAAGTTCTTTTTCAGTCAGATGAATTCTCTTATCAGAGCCATACAGATGTTTGGGCTAGAGTTGCTTGCAGGTGGAAGTCATACAAACAGGAAGAACCAATGAGGAAAAGAGGAGAGAGGTGTCAACTATTTGAGCTAACACCGCCACTGAAAACTTACTTGGTACATCCTGCACATATCAAATGGGAAACATAATTTATTGCAACTACTATGCAACTACTCAAACAAAATACCTTTAAAAAAAAGGTGAAAACTTGCTGCATGAACACCAATCTGTAGATGGCTTGGGCTCTTTAAATAGACTTGGACATACTCTTTTTTAGGTTGTTAGAAAAGTAACTATCTATTCAGTTCTGTGGTCCAGAAAAGAATGTATACAAGTTTCAGAAATTCTGTTGTGAACACTAAGCAAGCTGGACTCATGTCTGTTTCTTAAATTGTAAGAACAACAAGCCAAGAACTCTCAAAAAATAATCACCTCCACTGAAGATTTTATATTCCAAAATGTTTTTGTACAATACTTTAGTTCATGAAAACATAAAAAAAAAATGTATCTTGAATTAAAATACTAACAAATTGCTTACTGTTGGAATTGCAGTTGTACAGCTAACTCTCCGAAGCCGCCTCTGCATTAGATCGTGCTCCATACCATTGACTTCAGCTTTCAGGCGTTCAAGCTCTTCTTTCTCAAGCTTCAGTTCCTTTGCTAATCTCTCCATCCTTGCTCGTTGATGTAACAGCAAGGCTAATGTTTTATATGGAAGAAATAGTTACTAATACACAAAAACCTGGAAAACCAAATTCTTATGCTTAAGATTCATGAGTGACCTTTCTGGAAAAAAAAAGTGATCATAAACATGCAACCAAGTATCAGTGTGAAGATGCTTTCATGCCAAATGAACTACAATTTAGAACAAAGTTCTTCCAGAATAAAAACATATTTTAGACAGTAACTTGAAGTTGATATTACCATTTTGGTCAAAGCTTCTTTTTTTGCATTTGGTCTTTCTCGTCTCAAAAATACAAAGGCACCTGTACAAGGAGACAGCTTCTCAGGATGAAACAGCAACCTAGTTATATTAATATTGTACTGACAAAAAAAAAAATAAAAATACCAGAGGTAAGATCAGAAGGTAACACACACTTCATATCTGCTGCTCAATAGCATCTGACACACTAGCCTTGTGACATCAACCAAATGTCAGTCCTGCATTGTTTTTTCACTATTACAGATTATGCTGTAACAACTTTAAGTAGTCTTAGCATTTCGGAGAGTATGATGAGTCTCCATACTATAAGTTCCCCAGTGTTCAAAGGTAAAACTACAGAATCTCAATAAAACAGACTAGAGAGCCCAGAAAATAAAAGCTGGGGGCAGCTCAAGTGCCTCAGCATGTGTAATTCTACAATAGAGCTGATTCATCGTCCTATAACCTCTCTCTGCTGTTAATCATTCTCTCATATTTTTGTCATGGTACTGAAATTTATGACTCTCAGTCACAAGATGATGTTGGGTTCTCAGAGCAGCCAAAGAAAGAATTTTGACTAGGCAGAAAATAATATTCAGTTTTTGCAGGAAGAATGTTTATTGGTATTTCATCACAATGCAAAACTGGCCAAGTTTATTAGTCTGATGCTTAGCACTTTCTGATCTGGCTGGTTTTACCCAATAAAAGTTTACCAGGACAGAGCAAAATAAGAAAAATTCACTGTGTGTATTCAGGTAAGCGTGCCACTCATATAACAATGTTCCAGCAAACGGTTCAAATGTATGAAGACATTGTAGAATCTGCAAAATGCTACTTCATAGAAAGTACCAGCCAGTACCTGCCCTTTTCTTCACCCCTATCCAGCACAGGCAAAGAAAAAACACATAATATCTCAAGAATACTTATATACTATCTAAAAAAAAAACCTTAGAAAAATAAGCAATGACAAGCTTACTGGAGGAGGGCAAAAAACCTCCTCAGTCAGGAGCATAAAAATGACAGTGTTGTTTATCAGATGCCAATATTCTGTGCAAAAATGTAGTACTACGCATTGGATTTTGTATGGATCCACCAATTCGCGGCCAAAGAATAGACACTGAAAATCCTATCCATGAATAATACCATATTTTTTTACAATACAGGCACCAGTATTACTGAAAAAAATTATTCTCTACTTTTTGAAGTAGCATAAGTCATCCAAGTAGAGTCTGAGATCACAAACTTGGAAAAAAAAATTACAGATACCAAGCTGTATGATTTTCTACTACTACTACCCAAATGGTCTATCTGATATGACTACATTACATAGCTTCACATTAGACTCTAGTACAACTCATCAAACATGACTCACACCGCAAAGAGAAAGTGGAAGTACAGACACCAGAACAGATTTTTGGTAACACTTTTCACAATGGTTCATATTCAAAAGAAAACTAAATACACTTGTTCCCTATATTAAGCTGTTAAATATACTCCTCTTTAGGACTCCTTTGTGGTAGTAAAGAATGTAACATTTATTCTTCTACGATGTATTTATATAATGAGTTCAGAGTACAGCAATACCAAAGGCTGTAATAAAGTCCCAGCAGTGGTAGGTATTGCCCTGAAAAGCACATATTAACTAGTTTCATTAGTTTTGTTTTCCAGATACAGAAATGTATTCAAAGATACAAAGGCAAAACCAGATTTCTGTATTTCAGAATGTTTTTCTCAGTTATATGAAGCTACTTGTAGTTTTCTCACGTAACTGACAATCTGTAATGAAGCTGTAATAGGAACACCACCACACAAAGCATATGGCCTAGGAGTTACAGGCCTACTAGCGTTCATTCTCTCTAAATAACATTTCTAATCGGGTCTACCAGGTACAGAACAGCTCTCTGTTGATGAGTTAGAATAGCTCAAAAGACACAAAGCAAAATAAGAAGTCAAGAACTACAGGGCAGCATTATAACCACTATTTCAGTTCTCTAAAGTGAAAGGAAGGCTAGAAGGAGCAATGGACAAATAGACTCTTTTCCAAACACAAATCCAGAAACAAGCACATTCTTTAAATAATTGCTGCCAATTATCATCCTGTCGTTACCCCAAATGATTGGTTTAAATGCTGGCAGACTGATTCATTTGCTCAATTTTAAATGTTTCAAATCTATAAAGCAGATTACTTGGAAAAGCAGTTTTCAGCTGAAGGTTAGATTTCAGCTTTTTAAAGAATTTTATTTACTAAATTACTCAATTCTTCATTTATACATGGCATGAAGACTAACTACTTCTAAACCTACAAAGCAGAACACACATCTTAAAATCTGTCTGCCAATCTCTTCCTCCTCTTTGAAAAATCTAAGAAGTGAACTTTTGAGTAAGTTCTTCAAAATAATTATTTTAGTATCTTTAAAAAAAAAATATTTGTATTGATACCCAAAGTATTTTTAGCTGCAATCCTACCTCCCCCTCCTATTTCACTTAATACTCTTCAATCTAAACCAAACAAATTGAATTCAAATCTCTTGCAGAAGTTTGTGCTTCAGGTTTTATAAAGCACCCCAAGTACGGAAAAGACATAAAAAATTAAAACCCACATGTAAATTTATGAGACAGTTCTTCAATGCAGAATTTAACAAACTGGACACACAGTATATGAACAAACTACTTAATTGTTAGCTGCAGTGCTTTATTTTTAATAAATTCCCCTAACTTCAAAAGCATACCAACTTCAAGAACCTCAGAAATTATTTATGTATTAGACTGATATATGGCAAAGTTTTTCACAAATTGGAACAAACTCTCTTTGCAGATGATGTGTGGTGCAATTTCTATTCTCTGTACACGTTTAAAAATTCTTACTTAATAGTAGCAAAATCAAGCTGAAAATGCACTTTATAATAATACAATTTGCAGGGTGAAACATTTACCTTGAGTGTAAGCATAGTCATCTGATCCAGAACTAGAACTTCTCTGATACTTATGGCTTCCTTTCTCTCCTCCAGATCCTGGGATTACAGAAATAGGCTGAATAGGTTCTGGTGCTGCAGAACGCTCTTCTTGGTCCACTAAATTTAAAAGATTCTCAGTCGGTGCTCGACCTACTGTGATTTTAAAAATGGTTGGGTTTGGCTGAGATACCATTACCCGAGGAGACTGTGTTGGTGCACCTGTAGGTCCAGTTGGTTGAGTGTAGGTAATATATACTGGATTAACACTAAATGGAGGTTTGGGTTGACTCGACATACCTCTTGATGGAGAGCTTGAAGGAGGAGTAGTGGCTGCATACAGTGAGTGCTGGTTTCGTTGAGATGGTTGATTACTTATTGGTGAAGGACTTCTGTTCATTGCAGTCCCAGGTCTTTGTGGTGGCTCGACTGTAATTTCTATTTTATTCATGGAACCTTTGGATAAACTAGGTCCAGCAAAAGGAGGAAGATACGGCACAGAGTGACCACCTTGTTTTTGAAAAGTCTGGGATGCTTGCTGATATGGATGGGGTGGGACAGTTGAAGGACTAGGAGGCATGAAAACATGTGAACTCTGATGACCCAACTGAGGAGTCTGAACTTGGTGTTGAGGAGAACCAAAAGGTGAGGGACACTGGGATGCCGGTGGTGATCGAAAAGCTGACTGAGGGATCTGGGCTTGTTTAGGAGAATACTGAGAAGGTTGGTAGTTCTGTTGATGTGGATATACAGGTAAAGGACGGGGAGTATAATGTGGAACTGGGCCCTGTGGCGATGAATGCCACTGTGTATTCTGAGGAGTCTGTCGTCCTGAAGAACTCTGAGATGTTTGCCTTATATAAATAGAGCCAGGAGTCCCATAAAGATTGCTTGGAATCTGTGGAAGAATTTGTAGAGCTCTGGGTACACTCTGTCCAGAGGGGAGGTTTTGCGATACTGTAACAGTAATGGGATTTGTACTGTACCGAGGTATGTGCATATACGTAGGAGGAGGGCCTTGCATAGCAGACGTGTTCATTCCTGGTTGTATGGAAGATGGCTGTGGAGGTGGCTGTGGAGGAGGAGTAGCTGCATTTCTATTCTGGTCATTCACAAAAAATGGATTGTAACTAGGAGAAGCTGCCACAACAGCGGGAGCAGAATGTGGTTCTTGAACTAAGCATATCAGCTGTTTACCTGCTGTGCGTTGTGGATCAATATGTCCATCACTTGAACTGTGTACCAGTGTACGACCACCATTAAGTTGAGCTCCATCCCCTACATGATAGCTGGTATGAGGATGAATACCCAGATTAATGTGCAAAAGGCTATTTCTATTCATTCTGGTGTCATCAGGGCTATGGTACTCCATATATAAGTATTTGTTGCTCTCCTGTGCAAGGGCTCGACAACAGGCATCTAGGTTGTTGTTGTTCTAGGAATAAGAATGGGCACCTATTACTGTCAAATAGCAAAAGCAAACACCACTGCTCAGCATTCAACAAGCGTTCAACTGAAGCTGCAGCCTGGCCTAGGGATAACGCTACTAGGGATAACATTTCACAGACATGAATTTTGAAATAAAAGGTAATACCCTGTGAGTCACAGTATGCAAGTAGCTCATGTTGCATCTAGCAAAATGGTACAGTAACACTAGCTACAGTATGACGTATTAAAAAAAAAATCAAGTTCAGTTTTCGGGAAAGCAATAGTTAGAACTCTTGGCATCTTCTGCAAGGAACAGTTATGTACAATTAACTACTTCTAGTAACAAGACTAATCAAATTAAACTAGATCAAAATTGCAAACTCTGGAAAGTCAAAACATAAATGCAGATGACATTTTGAAGTTTACCTAAGTGCTTACTGCTTTCACCTTTATTATACTGTTTACCTGAGTATCTCTTTACCTGAAAGTTTAAAAACCCAACATTTTAAATCAGCTTCTCTTCGTAGAACAGAATTTAGTGCCTTAAAAATGAAGTCAGAGTAAGTACTGCTTAAAAAAGTAGTGGCAATTCCATAAAGAACTTTACAATTCTGAAATAATTTCAACTGCCTTTTAAGAATTTCAGCTTCAAGGCTAAAAAAAGTTTCATTCATACATCAGTGAGGAATAAATACTGTAAATGTTTGATTTTTCTGTGGTGTCAGCAGCTGAAACTATACAGTCAATAAATTATGAAACAAATCAGAAGTGTAACAGGGAATTCCCTTTCCCTTCTTTCCCACTCCACTAATTTTAGCTTAATCTAGTCTTGTTAAAAGAACATGAATGATAGCTTTTCCAAAAGAGTAAAATCACTAAAAAGCATTCCAGATTGTGGATTTTTTTTTTCTCCTCAGTTTCTCATGCAACAGCCTGCATCAGCTGTGGTTCAGTTTTTAATTTAAGCAGTAGTCAAATTAAAAAATTTCACTTTAAGTTCAACTACCTCTGGCCCTCAGCACACAAACTGTGTTACATGTGATCCAAGACTGGTATACAGCACCTCCTACCAGAAAAAGTGTGTACATATTTATATATACACACAAAACACCCCCGCCTTCCTTAGTGTGCTAAGAGTACCACTCTAAGGAATATACATTAATAATGGTTTCGCTTCAATTTTAAACACTATCACTATATAAAGTTTGCATACATATTAACACTCATGTAGCCTTGCAATATGATTTTCAACAGCCTATCCACTGCTGGAAAAGTCACATTGGCATTTCTTTTCTAAAGGACTAATACCTTGTCAGTCTTAATACTAAAGTGAAAATGTCTTTCCCAATATTTTGTATGATTTCACTATCAGATAAACACACATATTCAGCATCTTCTCAGATGAAGACTTACTACTAAACATGATAGAAGAGTTCAGCGCTTAATTATGTATGGCTCTCACTAGGGATACCCTCCCTGACTATTTCCCCTTCACGCCAAGCTCCCCTTCTAGACCCCAGTGGTCAACGGGAATATCCAGGAGTATCACAGAAAAATGTAAAAACCAGAACATGTGGAAACCAGACCTTGTAATAGTAACCATCCCCACTGTGCCAAGACAGCAGTCTCAAAAAAGTTGACGGCTACCATCAGCCACTTGCCATCTAGACAGAATTTCATAGAGTCCTTAGCTTCCTTAGCTCACTTCATCAGGGTGGAGGTAGAGAGAATGTAGACAGGACAGGTCCTAATCTGATTTTCTCAGGGTATGGGAAGTATTTGTCATTTCAAAGGACCCTCAATTTTTGATGGGTTTAACTCATCTGGTTTAAATCTAGAGTATGTATAGCAAAAGGTTAATGGAAACCAGCTCACATATCTCAAAATATAAACTGGTTTGGAAACAAATTCAGCACTTGAAAAAATGACATATGTTTGCCATGTAACGTTAACTAGCTATCCAGAATG
Source organism: Falco naumanni (assembly GCF_017639655.2). Classification (NCBI taxonomy): domain Eukaryota; kingdom Metazoa; phylum Chordata; class Aves; order Falconiformes; family Falconidae; genus Falco; species Falco naumanni. The sequence goes on along the minus strand of NC_054055.1, from coordinate 87,316,146 downwards.
CCATATTATAGATATAGAACACCATACGCTCCTGCAGCATTAAGGGTTCTTCAATTTTATCAGTTTAAAGATGTCTGACAAAGTTCATCAAAAGGACCATGTACTTAACAGTACAGCACAGATGACTGTCAGGGTAAGTAAAGCTTTGCATTGCAGTGCTTCTCCTGCTTTACATTTGTACGAAAGCAATTAATTTGTATCTGCATGGTTTAGAAGACACAACACAGAAACTACAGCCACAGCTATAAGTAAATCTACTCTTCTGCCAGGGACATGTAGGATACAAAGACAGCTTTGATAGTCTCACAGGAAGCTGTTTATTGCATTGGGCTCCACCTTAGCCACGGTCACACAAGGCCAAACCAGATCTTACATGTTTCTGTTGCACTCCTGAATCGTCCCATTAACAGAAGGTATTCCCAGATGACCACGACTTTGAAAAATTATTATGTGTGGTCACTTATCATCACTTCCAATTTGTGATTTTATATGAAGGTGGAAAGAAGAAATGGAAAGCAGGGGTAGGGAAGAAAAGAAATGCCACCTGACTTGGAAACAGAAAAGTAAAATTAAAAATTTTGGACAGCTGTGGCAGAAAGATGCCATGAAGACAGAAAACTTTTAGGTTTCTAGCTAAGGCCCGTTCCTTATTTTGAAAGAATGAGTCATTGGAGTCATTGTTTGCCAAAATCTCCTCCAGTATATGTACGTTATTTACGTAGCTATCACCAACAATCATCCCATTAGCCACTTTCCTTATTCCCTGTACGCATACAGTCACAGCTCACACAGACGAGGAGGAACAGTCAGTAGGAAAAATACCCACGTGGGAAACAAGTGAAGAATGAAAAAAATCTTTGTACACATCTCCTGTAAAAGACAGGACAAAAATGCAAGTAGCGGAGTCTTCTACCCTTTCAAAATAAAATCAGAACAATGAAAATCTGTGCTCCATATATACTACTAAAAGGAATCTTCATACTACAAAAATAAAATACAAAGACTCTTAAAAACTCTTTACCGTACCTGAAGCATGCACTGAGATACCACCCCTTCAGGTATCTCAGGGAAACGTTGTCGGAGATCATGGAGAACCTGCATGTCGAGTTGTTGACTGCCCTGCGCCATGCCAGACTGATGATGTTCCAGACTACCAAAAAAAATGGAAGTCAACAGGCCTTCCAATGATTATGGTCTTCTGAGGCTTCTGGCATTTTCTGGAAGAAATAAAACACAATCCTTTAAGCTATCACAACAACTTCTCCCCCTTCCTCAGCTGCATGTGTGAAAGAATTTTTAGACCTAGATATCAAGAGAGACAAGGCTTAAACACAAAAGTGGGAATCACTATGTCTCAAATCCTAATGTTAAAACACTTCATACACCTCAGTTATGTTTACATGACATTTCACTGGAATGTACTCATTTAGGTCTTTACACAGCCCCATTAGTGGTACCAGGTAGGCATAACTTAATCTGACCTGCCTAAAATGGAACTGTTACACATTTACTCCAAGTGGAAATTCTGAACAGTCTGTAGAAAAGTCTGAAGTTATTACAAAGCACCCATGTCTTTGTTATTTACAACATGCTAAAAATAACAGGCTGGAAAACTAAGTAGCACAATTACCCAAAAATACTCCTCTAGTAACAGGGTTTAAACACATTACATCACTACCAATCCAAGAAGTTGGAAACGATTTTTGTCAAACACAACAAGGTTTAAACAGAATTTTAAAAGACCTTTTTAGGACTACGATAAGCATCTATTCAAGATTTTTGTAAAGCACCTTTTATATTCATAGAAACATGATTAGTGATCAAAAAAAACTCTCTTCTTTTCAGGATTCTTGTATTCAACAGCAAAAAGATTCTATCTGAACTTTAGTACTCCAGGACTACTAGAAGGCAAATACAACCTGAGACAACAAATACTTTTCCCACTTGTGGCTCATGATCACAGCAGTTATCAAAAGGCAGTAAAGTCTAAGTAAAGATTCACACAGACTTTGCGTGAAGGTGGTGCATGACATAGGCCCTGTAACACATCTGTTATTGCTAAGCTTCAAAAGCCTTTCCAACGTTACTACTCAGTTGAATTCTTCACTGCAGAGAATGTAATCCTGTGTTCAAAAACAGAATTGAAAGTCATATGTCAGCAGAGCTGGTGTTCAAGTAATTTGGTAGCTACTCAAACTTCCAAGTTTAAATCATGTTTATCTCAACCTCAGTGCAGTTGAGGGTGTCACACAGTACAGGTATTCCAATCAGCTTTTCACTTGTTAGCTCAACTTGCAATAGCAGTCTAAAGCAGACTGCAACAAATTTACAACAGATCAGCACATACACATACCCTTATGTGCTAATAAACTCCAACAATTTCCTGTATCTTTCCTAAGAAAGTCTCTTAGTTTTCGTAGGCAAGAAAATAGAACATATAACTTCAAAGAAATATGAAGTGTCAGGTTTAAGGTAAAAAGCTTTGTTTTGTTTTGTTTTTTCTTCCATTTTGATTTTGAGTATTTAATAACCATGCCTTTCTTTTCTCATGTTTTTCTAAGTAGTACTTCCTTTCTCTGAAAAGGAGCGAACCAAAAACTATGACCACAACAAAAGCAGAAGTCAAGTCCACTCCACTATCTGGCTACTATGTATGTGGACAGCTCTTAACTGACATTAGCACCGATTAAGTAACACATACGCTTACAGGAAGGGTTGCTCTACGTCCTATCTGATATATTCTAGTATCCAGTATTAAATCTGTCAGATCACACTCTTTCTCAAGATGAGACAAGTTTAAGCAGTGCTGCTGTGATTTAAGAAATACTGCAATAAACTTACACTGTACAATCCCAGTGCAGTTCTGTCCACTACAGTAATGCTGCAGATCCCTTTTATTTTAAAAGGAAATTAATTTTCACTGACTACAAGAGCCAGCTGAAACTTCATTATCTACATCTACACTCACAGTACAGGATCTTCTGTAAAACATACTTTTCATAAATGACAAATATCATGCTTTGATAAACAATCTACCACTAGCATTCTCAAAGAAAACCTGACAGCAATCAAGTTGTACGTGTTTCTAGACAACTCTCCTTTTCCCAGGAGGCAGGAAATGAAGAGCAGTAACGGAGGAGAACCGCTACCAGAATAAACTGCAGTTAACCCCCCTGTGGAATAACAAATGACAGTATCCAAAAATCTGAAATAAAAGATAATAATTTTAAGAATTTAATTTAAATGAGCAAAGCCCTTCGCATCACCTCTCTTCAAATGAAAATTCATGGGTGAGCAGACTGAAGATCCATCATCAATACCTACAATGTTTTTCTACAATACTTTTACAATCTAAATAAATAATTTCTTCTATGCTTTTCTAACAATTCCTGATCATGTGTGGTGAGTAGAGATGGAACACTCAAAGTAATTTGCACCTATTGGCCAACTACAAATTTTATCAGAGTTCTCGTCTAAACACAAAAAACCGAAAACAAATTTCCCTTCTCATTTTAAAGAGTTGAAGCTTCTAGCCTTTACAGTTACACAGATCCTTGAAAAGTCTGTAAGAAACACAAAATAATTGTCTTGAGAAGCACGAACACACAATCATTCAGAACTCCTTGGATTGTATGGCTACACTACTGTGGAAATTTATTATTTTTCAGCCAATACCACAACATCCACTCCTGCTGCATCTAGGAGCCCAGCATTTTGTCCTGCCTATTCTGCTTGACCTGCCCACAACTCACTGCACATTTTCCACTCTAAGCAGACACAAACTGGCTGGAATACAATACTTGCTTCCCATGTTGCTCCATAGCAGCGGGCAGGTGGAGAAGCAAGTTGTTCAGAGAGCCAAGAGCTTACAGCACAGGCTATACAGCTAAGATGCTCAGACAACAAGAACTCCCGCTGAGCCACAAGAGCCTAAGAAAGCAATACTTCAAAGCTTCTTTCTTTCACAGCATGCACAGGCTAAGGCACATGCTGAGGTGCACTACACTACCAGCCTTACAAATGCTGAAAGTTTACAGAGCAGAACACATCAAAAACCAACCCAAAGTCACAATGAAAGCAAGGAGCTTCATCTGTAACTTTCAAAGACGAGGACACCCAAACTCTACTTGAAGAGTATTTCACCAGCATGGAATGAATTTACATTGATACATACACAGCAGTTCTAACAGAAAAACCAAAGGGTATTGTTGCAGAATTTGTTCTGCTGTGTTAACGCACAGATGACCTTGGGAGCCACTACTGAATCCTGGGGATTATGCAAAGCATGACTCAAGTCCTAAACAAGTGCACTACTCAGTTTTCCACACTTTTTACAGACCCAAATTATATGTACAGAAAACCAGTATCTTTTAATCTTCCTTCCTTAAGCCATCTGCATACCCTGCAAATTCAAAAGTCATTACAAAAAAGTTCCATCTATCAACTGATGCCTCTTTTCTGAAAGAATGAGTAAAAAATTAGAACTACTATGGTGTTGATACTCCCCACAGATAGCATTCTGTATATAAATATATATACACAAAAGGAAAACCATCTCACTACTGATATTTTTGAAGCACTAAATCACTTAAGATACATGAATCATCAGTGATGAGATCCAATTGAAAAATAACAGGTCAATATGCACTATCCAGGAGTTTATAAATTATGTACTGATGCACACTTACGCAAGCACAATGTCTGCAGCAACTAAAATAATTCCTGAGTGAATTTCCAGAAAACCGGTTACCTGGAAGAGTTTTTCAGGCCTCATCAATTGCAAGTTAATTGTTAAAGAGTTTTATAACAGCAGCTGCACTTTGAAAGATCAGAGGAAAAACCCACCACAAAACATAGTAATAAATAAATCAGTTTATAAAATTAACACTTCATAGGCATTGTGCTTCTATATGTCTTGCATAAATTCTTTCATCTTAAAAGATTATTATTTAAATTTTTAGATTACAAGGATGAGAATACACAGATGGATTTAAGTACAGTCACATAAAGAACCTCAGTTTTTCCTCTGAACACAACACAAATGTAATCCTTAAATTTCACTGTCCTGACTTCTAAACAAATGCATGCTGATGTCTACAGATAAAAAGTGGATTTACTGAATGATGGTCGTATGAACTCAACCCAATATTTTTAAATTAATCAATTTTTTTCTTCCTTGTTAACCTTGTTTGATCAAAGTGTTGAAGCAGAATTTTGGTCTCCAGATTCATAAATGCAGCACAATTTTTTTACTTGAGCACTCATAAGGCAATTCCTTCAAACACTTGCACTGGACTGACAGGCTTTTAGCCAAGAGGTAGAAAAGGATTCAGGGAAAGCTAGCAAAGCTGGATGCTCTATTCTGTCTAAACATTGCAGGAACTGGAGTATGAAGATACCATGAAATTCAGGTGGACAAAACAGTAAAACACTATCAACTTCTTAATTATGAAATCTTCAGAACAGAAAAAACCAAAATTAACACAAATCAGGAAGCTGAAAAGAAAAATCAACATGCATAACATCTCCACCCAGCAAAAGTGATTTTGACTTTAGAGCCATTTAAACTCATTTGCAGTGAATATGAACTAGCAACTCCAATGAACACTTATACAATCCAAACTCATGACAGCAATTCCTAATTGTTACCTGTTTAAACATCATTTGCCAATACCAACAACTCATTCCTGCTTATATTTGCTACCGGCATTCAGGTAGAAAAGTTCTAAGTAACACTGGTATCAATGCTACTCAGAACTTCATTCCTGTTCTGAGCCAAACAGAAGAGCAGTATCAGCGTGAATACCTCCCCTGAACAGCAATTTTCCTTATTTCTCTGGTAACCAATAGAGGGAGAACTGTGAAGAGCGAGCACACGAATTGAGGAACCAGAACAAGATAGGAAAATATAAAATTCAGTTTCATTAATCTAGATCAGTACAGAATTTTACTTTCAATAAAAACGGCAGGCTAAATAAAAATGAGATTGTGTCCAAAAGAAAAATATGGTGTTCTTTAAATGGAAGAAGAATAATAAAAGCCTAACGCTCATTTGTAGTAACTTTACTAAAATATACCATTTTGTTTTCAAAGCCATGCCAGACTAACTGGCTGGACAGCATGAGTTCTGAATCTGAGTGACATTTTAGATTTTTTATTCTAAATGCATTTATTAAATGGAAAGAACTGTGAGTGAATCTTATGAATTATATTCCTTCTTGAGGTAATGTTAGCTACAGTTGAAATTACTTTTTCAGTTTTGTCATTCCCTTTTTCCTACTCATTTATTTGCTGAAGTTGGTCTCAAGAATAAGTTATTCCATCTTTTCTGGAGAAAAAAAAAAAAAGAAAAAAAGAAAAAATCATCTGCTCTAGTCTGAAAAGCCTTTTAGAAGAACACAGACCGTTCATGCTCAAAGCACAAAAAACCTTAGCATTACATTCTACAAAGTAGTATTACTAAAGTATACAGCAAACAAGAATACACAGAGTGCTTAGGAAGTATGACAGTTTTATATAGATCATGACTTTTATATCTATATAATTTAAAAAAATTAGTTGCTTATTAAGAACATGTATTAGGACATTTATGTTTTGTGACTACTTACTTCCGTATTCCTAAATTCAAGATGTCTTATAGTATGGAAATAATCCTACCAAAATGTCATCCAGGTATTGAACTCCAGTGTTCCTCTTTACCAGGCACAGTGCATAAGAGATTCTCAAAATAATCTATTATTTTCCCAACTGTGAGAATTATTTCATTGTATTACTACAACACAAAGATTTAAGCTGTATTTGAAACTATAGCCTACGTACGAGAAGTATCTTTATTAAACCCTATATTTATATCTATAATGTATAAAAACATTATTTATATGGCCCAAGAAAGATGAAAACATTCTACCTCTCACAAAAGTAAAATATCATCTATTTCATCTTCAGCACTCAAATTTAACTAGTCCAAAGCATTTATAATTATTTGGGAATAAAAAAAAATCTTGAGCAAGTTAAGTCCCTAGAAACTCTCTTACTGCAAAAGGATTTCAAGTTTTTATTTACACATACATGCATATAAATTCAAAACTATTCAGTGAATTACATGTTAGTTGCAGTTTCTTGAATGAAGTTACCCTATAAGCAAGGACTGCTTAGGGGGTAATGTCAATTTACTTCTAGAATAGATGTGGACAAACTTCCACTGCCTCCAGAGCCATCTACAGATCTGGTTACAATTCTCCAAGGATGCCAAGATTTGGTGCATATGGGGCAGCATGAAAAAGCAGTGAGATCAGTTGTAGTGAATTACAACTCATACACAACTGAACAGCTTTCTCTTCCTTTCTTCCCACTCCAGTCAACTCAGCTGAACTAACTGAACCTGCTAAAACACTTAAAAAAGAAAAAAAAATAGTTTAATAAGCCTACCCTGCACAATGGATGGCTCACTGAATAACACACCATTGTGGAAAGGAATTTAAAATGGTAAAAAGGGGAAAGGGATACAGGACCAGGAGCAACACCTCTCTCTCTTGAGCACAGGTAAGCCAGCTGATGAGTTAAAGCCGTAACAAAAATGCACTTTCACCTGAAGCAGAGTTAGAACACAAGAACCGAAGCTGTTCTTGTATGAACAGCACTAAATCAGGATGGGGATTTTGCCAAGTGTTGTCAGTACCGGAGTTAGAGAACATGACTGTGGCGCTGCAAGAAAGCTGTCAGCTGAGCTCAGAAGGTACACACACCACCAGCAAGAGGTCTGAACTGAAACTGTACTTCAACCTCCATGTTGCTTCCCCACAGGCCATGCAATGCTGTTCTCTACAAAAAAATCTTTCTGAAAACTGTGATGGGCCAACTGATCATAGGCAGCCAGTTCCTTATCACTGACAGAGCTATACCTTCCACATCTCTGTTGACACATTGGTTACGTGCTTCCAAAGGCTACAATACCCTCCATATACTGCATGCTAACAGTAAAACATGAGAAGACAACAAAGGAATTAGTTCAGCCAACAGATTTAGGAAGTACTTTGTTAGACAAGGTATTAATATCTTTTAGTTTTAACCTAACACTGTGGTTTTAACAGATAAATATGATTTCAGCCGAAGTCTACATTACTACGTGACCACAGCCCAATTCCACTTCTGTATTTCAATACTCAAGCAGATGTAAAGGTGTATAATTACTGCGGTGCTTCCTACAATGCAACTGCAAACACAAAGAGAGACTGCTAAATAGCCACATTTTGTAAATAAGCTTGTGTAAAACCATGAAATCTGAAGATGACGATTCAAATTAAGTTGCTTCAAACACAAGATTAACTAAACAAAAACATATTTTTTTTAACATCCCAACCCACACATACCTACTATTAAATCGGCATTTGCACCCAATTATAGCCTTGTAAACATGCCTGGTACATGACCTGGCCGCAGATGCAATCAAGTAATCTCAACTCTAATCCTTGAGCAGCCTCTGGAACCACTGTTGGCTTAAATTCAAAGGTGCCCACACAGAATGTTAAACTGACTGTAGTAGTTTAAAGTCATCATGCTATTCTGACACTGGGAATAATAGAGAACAATTTTGTACACTATTTCCATTTATTTAACCATTCAAATAAAGAAAAGCAATTAACTCATCCCATATATGTCAGAACACACATCAGTCCAGCTGACTTCAGATTGCTCTTGCAGCAAAGGCACCAAACACTTATGGTAATGTGACACCTTTGTAAAGATTTGCTAGCTGGAAGATCTTAAATTCTCAAAGATAAGAGAAACCAAACTGTTATAAGTGTGAAGAGATCAATTTTTACTCACAACCATCTTCAGTCGCCCACTCGCACTGTTTAAACATGATGTATGACAAAAAAACCAAGGATAACTTTTCCCTGCAACTATGATTACATACAGCTAAGAACAACTCTCCCACCTCACAAATCACAATAACCATTTGTTACAGAAGCTTTTATTATTTACAGGGTGAGATATCCCACAGCTTTGGGACTCTATTGCTTCACAGAGTAGGAAAGACACGTACAATAGAGTTTAAAGACATTCTGTCTGTTCATACAGATGTATTAAGTTCAACAAAGCAAAAGAAAAGCAGGCAATATCTAAAGTTGAGCTCAGCAGGCTGCTGTCACTGCTCTGAATGCCTGGCTATGTCACTAAGAACACAACACAACTCCATGGTTTGGCAAGCTGTCTTATGATGACCACTCATTCACTTGCATAAAAGATCAACAGGTTCATAAAGCTCCTGGAGAGTACGAAGGCAATGTGAAGCACAATAAAGGGGTATACAGAAAACTAAAAATAAAGCTGACAAGCTATTGCTGCTGACCACTGGTCTCTCATATTATGGTACAGTTATACAGGCTCACCTGACAGTTCCTGGTTCAATACCCCTGTCCATTTAGCCATACGGTAGTTACACAGCCATATAATAGTTACACAGATGATGGCCTAGAACATCTTTGAGTACTAAAATGGAATGTAAATCATTAAAGCCAGCACGATGAGAATACTGTTATCTCACACTGATGAAATGGGAGTGTAGAGCAACGAAGACATTCCTTCTCTTGTGTTTTATTTGCATTAGTTTAAACTTAAGCAATAATCAGTTTTATCCACGTTTAAAACTCCACAGATTCCATAAATGAGGAATACTGTGATACAATGTTGTGTGTCTTCATCACGCAAAAGCAGTGTGCAACTCTGAGGTAAGAGGCACCTGGACGGAGGAAAACCATTTTTGCCACAACAGTGACACTGCCTAGGAACAGGACTCAAGCACAATAAGGTTTCATCTGTGGTCTGTGGGCAAGCATGTTATGACACAGGTTCTTGCTAAAAATCAAAAAGTCATAATCAATCACTATTCCCTCTTAGGCATGAATTTTGTGTTGCTTTGTGTGACATTTGCTTTTCTTTTCTCCATCACAGTCTACCATCCTTCTGAGCCACCAACATCTAAATGGATTAGTGTTATCTATTTACTGGGTTTCTTCTGCCATCTATAAGACAAAAAAAAAAAAGTCGCAGGAACAATGTAAGCAATGCAGTGTTTACACAGATCAAAAAACCCCAAAATATCAGGCACTGAGACAGCAAGTTGTGAGGTGGAAAACAAGCCAGAAGTATTGCTCTGTTAGATCTAAAGATCTAACATTTGCGAAACAACTCACACATTATTTAATAACCTTGGTCATGATTAAATGTCTGTCCCTTAAAGGTAGGACTAGTATTTGAGAATAAGAGACCATATTTATTCCACTGCTCTGGAAGTAAAAGGAGTATATACCCTATATACAAGTCAAACCTTCACAAAGCAGAATTTACTTTTAATAACTACATGGTACTTTGCACCACAAGATATTAAAAACTGAAGACTGCTTAACTGGAATAATTACACCCATTCTAGCAAGTGGTTAAGAGGTTCTTGGCCAGTAATTCCCCACCAAGTACATCACAGAATCATAGAATGTTTGGGTTTGAAGGTAGCTTTAAAGATCATCTAATTCCAGCCCTCCTGCTGAGGGCAGGGACACCTTCCACTACCCCAGATTGCTCAAAGCCCCATCCAACCTGGCCTTGAACACTTCTAACGAGGAGGTATCCACTTCTCTGACCAGCCTGTTCCAGTGTCTCACAAGAAATTTTTTCCTTATGTCCAACCCAAACCTACCATCTTTCAGTTTAAAACCTCTGCCCCTCATCCTGTCACTACAGGCCTTGGTAAAAAGTCTCCCCCTGCCTTTCTCAAAAACCTGTGTCTCACTCCATGGCACAACCAGAAGGAGCTCTTGCTACAGAACAAAGTTACAAGAAAATTAAGTTTTTAAGGCAGTGAGATAGTTCAGGAATGATGCTACTATGCAACAAATACTAATTTCCAGAAGAGTTCCGCGGAATACTAGGTGCAACTAGAAGTTGTAAAACACAAGTGAGTTTGTATGCCTCGCAGAAAATCCTGAGACTACCACAAGAATCATGTTTAGTACCAAAAGCTATGACGATGATGAATTTGCTTTCTTACCAAGACATACGATCTACAATTGACAGAAAGTTTATGAAATACGGACTGTGGCTGGAAAAAAACCCTCTGTGAACTAGCACACTGTCAGATTTCCTAATCCATAAATTCTAAGTGTTGGCCCTGCAAAAGGCAGTTTTAAAATTATATAAAATTTTTTTGATCATTATATCCTATTTTGGGAATCAAAATGAGCCAGAAAGGATACAAGAAAACATTAAAGTGCATATATACATAAAGCATGGGAAAATGTCTACTTGCAAATCTATGGATCATAAACTTCAGCTTTTTTAAAGTACAGTTGCCTATTCATATTTCCAGGTTTAACAATTACTAGAAGCTGAGGTTTATACTAGAAGGAAATGGAGCTAACAAAAAATACTGGACTATTGTTCAATACACAAGTTGTTCCGGAATGTGAGCTTCCTTCTCCGAAGTCTGAGATTAACATTTCTCAAAGAAGTAATGTCTCTGCATATTGCAATGGACAGTGTTACCTGCAACTCACCAATCTGAACCTCAACCAGCTCAACAGGAATTTAATGCTGTTCCAGCCTAAGAGATCTTTCATAGCTCCTACACAAGGTAAGTGATTCTCAGCATTAGCTCCTGCTCCTACATCACAAATTCATTGCCACATTTAGAATTTGTTTCGAAGACATTCAGAACAGGCTTTGTTACAAGATACATTTACGCTAGTCAAAAAAACAATGAGCCCTTCCAGAAGAAACTTCACAAAATCAAACACTGTACTTGCTTTTGCATGAGTTCAGAGCAGTAAGTATTCACTAAAGCCAGAAGTTCCAAGAAGTCTGAAGACAACAGTTATGATTTAAAAAAAATATGAACCAAATTGTCATTTGTTTTACCCACACATAGCTTGTAAAATTTCAGATTTAACTATACTCATAGATCAACTATTACACATTCAAATAGCTATTCTCATAATAGGCCTAAATGTCTCCCTCATTTTTCTTCACCTTCTCACTTTGATATGGGCTTCTCCCTACTAAAAATGTTTGCTCTGAATAAATAAATTGCTAGCAATAAATTTGAAATAGACCATTGACCATTTACAGATTAAAAGCAGCAAAATCACATTAGTCATCTGAGCTTGCTGATATTTCCGTAAAAGGCACGCTACTGTACTTCATGCATTAGGGCTATACTATTTGTATTATTAACCGGTTATTTGATTTACTGGGCTGGCTCAGCAAACAATTTCATGGTGAAGTAAAAGCTTGACCATCCTCTCAGAGTTATCTGATGTTGCACAAGATCTACAGAACTTGTAGAAAATTCACTCTTTTTAGTCAGCCATGCTATGAATTAGCAATAGGACGAGTGATTTATGACAACAGAAACCTAAAAAAATAAAATTTAATTGTTTATGCTATCAAAGAAAAGTTGAACTATTTGATTTAAGCCATTCTTAAGGTACGAAGAGGAGAAAAAAGTTCTAAATCAACTGCTTAAACATCAGTTTTCCTGCTCCTGACAGACTTTTTGTGATGGCTAACAGTGTTGTAAACAATAGTTAAAAATGAATTCTCTGTTAAGTCTCTGATGACAGACAAACCTTGAAAATACTCTATATTGAATACACCGACTGAATCAAAGATTTCTGTTTTGTTGGTAACTGCATATACGGAAGAGTGTTACAGCATAGGATGCAGGCAATTTCTGTAACACACCCTGTATTAACTTTTTTCTGCATCAATGAAGAAGTGATTGCAAAACATATTTACACCTGTAAAGAAGCATTCATTTTCCCATAGAGATAAAAGGAGATACTAAATAGCATTAATTACAATTGAAATGACCTATGTGAATTTATTAGCAACCCATGCAACTGACAACAGTGCAAAAAACAACATCTACTGCAAAGACTGCCTGCACACTACATTCACTACAACATTTATACCCAAGATGACCAGTTGAAAAAAGAAAAGAAAACAGTACTGGGAAGTGCGAACACCGATGCATCACTGGTTTTAGTCAGTCTACTTACTGCTAACCCCTCCTCACTCTGGCCACCTTAAACCTGAAGAAAACCCCTTGATTAGAAAGAAGTGGAGCTGAGCAAGGGGATGAGAAAAATCTCATTTCAGTATCCCTGGCAAACACACTGATGGAGGATATGACTCTACACAAAGGAGGGAAACAGACAGGCACATGTAAACAGGAACAAGAAAGGAGACAGAAATAAGGAGAGAGCAGATACAGAAAAAACAAGGAAGAGACAGGAATCAATACAGAGCAATGCAAAAGATATCAATAATACATAGAAATACCATATACTTCCTACACAACAGAAATCAACTTTCACTTTTGAAATTTTGAATTAAGCTTTGGTGGCCTGACTGTGTAAATTTCCTTGACGTGATTAACTGCTACAAAATACAGCAGACATGTTACACAGCATGCCTGTCTTTTCTATTCTTGCAGGAGAATTTGTTAAGCTAAGGAACCATAACGTGAACCTTGCCTGTTTTGTGGTATCTTCTGGCAAGTCTTTACATGAATACCCACCCATAAGGGTGCCACAAGAACAGGTCATATTTAGAGGTTACATATAACATTATATTAATTTTATCTACATGTGTTTATTCCAGTATAACTTATTAACACATTAAGGTTATCTATAATCATGCATGTGCATCTATAGATGCTTCAATATGTGCCATAGTTGAGGAATTGCTATACACAATTTCCTAGCAAAACAGAAAAGATTATCTTAAAATAAAAACATCACCTGCCACACACATGTATGTGTACATAGCTATTTTTCTATGTATATATACAAGTCATATAAGCCCTAGACTGAGCCTTTCCTCCCCCCTCCCCACCCACTACTTTTGCTTTTGGGGGCAGGGAGGGAAGCATGCCTTAAAATTAGATTTTTGTTTCTGCAACACGATTTGTTTTCTTTTAAGGACACATTTGTGTTCTACTAACATTATTTTAAGATGAAAAATTTTATCTCAGTTTAGCCCCAGACTGATTGTCTGGGGAGATGTGCCTTAGATACTACACAATGCAGACCTTTTGAAACGTTTTTGTTTTGCACTGGCTTCAGCATTCTCTACAAAGAATACTAATAGAACACATAAAAAGCCTGGTGGAAGAAAAGCCGTAAGTTTTCCTCTTTCCGTAAGTAATGTCTACGTTATACCTGTTGCAGCAAGAAATGATGGTAGTATAAGGTAATGTTTAAGCAACTAACACTCAGATAAAGCTGTAGATGCCCTATCTGTAGAACTGCTTCAATGGCAAAGCTCCATGAGGAAGTCTAGATACTTCAGACCCACTCGTTCCATAATCTTAGGCCAGAAACAGGACAAGGCCAAACAGATAATGGGAAGACCAGAATATGAATACAAATTTTCATCCTAAGATATATTGATACATTCCTGCCAAAATTCAAAGGACTTGAACAATATCCAGTAGCTTTACTTGTTAAAAGCTTTAGAGTGTCCTCTTCCTTACAGAGAGCCTGGCACCAAATCAGGTGTTTTAATACCTGAGAGGGCAGGCTAAGAAAGTACAGATAGCAGAAGTAAAAGGGCAGCCACCGACACTGAACTTTTCCACACATGACATTTCTACTTCATATTGCCAAATAACTCTCATGATTTTTCTAATGATTTAACATTAAATTAGAACCTTTATGAATTACAATCACTTGGTCATTCACAGCTATATAACAGCACAAACCAATTCTAAAGACCACACTTTACGACATGCTTTCAGTCATGACTTTGGTAGGTTAAGGGAAAACTGTTTTTGCATTCCTGACACCTTGGTTACTCAATGACATTGTCGGCAAAGGCAGGTTGTCAGTATTCAGGTCATCAGTCATAACATTTGTTTATTTTTGTTGGTCTGGTACCAGGCCAGAAAATTTCAGATCCAAGCGGTGAGATTAACACAATTCCTGGCTGGAGCATGCATGACTTTTACATACAGATGATATAAAAAGGCCAGTTTTGTGATGATGCAGCCCTCTTTCACAGAGCCTGTGATCACAAACTATAGCAGGAACACATTAAACAACTTTGTGGCTTTATAAAATCAGGCTTACAGTATAAAAATTAAAGGAAAAGAAGTCTTTTACTACTAGCCAGTCTTTCCACAGTCGACACTGCATGGCTGCCTGATGACAAAGTTATGAGCAAATTTCACTTTCATCAGGTAGAGCTACAGAAAAAAATGGTATAAATCTAAACATGACACAAAATGAATGAAACACACTTTCTGAAACTTTCAGGAATAAGTAGTATTTGGCTTTTCAAAGCATTTCACCCTAAAATCTGTATACATATACACAATTTCAGTTTTTAAAATACTTACATTTATTCTATATGACAGATATTCTTCAAAAGGGAAGTTCAACATGCATGTTAAACACTTAAAGCAATCAGCATCTCTCTAAAACCAGATCATTTCCACACTGACCTGCCCTACTGTAGTCCATTAAGGTTGGTAGGATAATCTGTGCTGATTTCATTTCCCTTTTAGGAAGCTATCCTCATAATCCTGCTTTAGAAGAATAAAAAAAAGAGGGGGGCTCAAAGACAGCTTCAACTTAAAATAGTTACTAACTCATTCTACTCTTAAAGAGGTTTGGATTATTTCACTTCTCCAAAACAAGAAGATGCTGTCCAGCAGCTCAGGGTAGGTGCATCTTCTAAAAGTGCTGTCCTTTTTTATTTTACCAGACCTCTCTGTTCTTACGGGATTATATAGGCCTTGTGGATAACTTCGTAAAACAGTAGCAAAAGAACTACTTGAAACTTTCTTTACGCTACACTAAAATTGCTCTAGCATCTGTGCTGCACTCAGTGCTATTCACCTTCACAAGAACAGAAGGGTGCAACAGATAACCCATTCAATAGTCTGAGTAGTTGCAGATGCAAGCTACAAAAATGTGTTTCTTTCACCTGATATGGTACAGAGGTTTCTTTGCTTAGATGCTGCAGCAAAGGAGGAGGTGTGGTATTAGGTTAGTTCTTTCACCAATCTCCCAATTTCTATACTGTAAAGAAGTGCCAGTGGCCACGTGCTTTGTAGATAGTAATAAAGAGCACGCCCAGCTGTTCATTTAGACACTAAGAATATCAATCTGAAACACTGGTCTTTTGGTCTAACTCCCTGGGGTCTTGGAAGAGCACCATATGCCAAGACAACAGAGCAAGACAATCAAGTTATTTGTCTCCCTGCAAATCAAATGCAGTCTTGTATACAACAGGAGGTTAGACAGCAGAAAAATCTGAAGTTTAAAATAATTTGCAGTCATCCCCCTGCCAGCCACACACGCTGCCATCATATTCCCCTGAGGCCAGTAACTAACAAGACAAGTGTCTGCCCTAGACACAAGCAGCACAAAGTGACAGATTTGTACCTTTCAGAATAAAAAAAAAAGTTAAAAGTAAAAACGTTAAAATAACACTGTAATCTGATGCCTTGATTCTGAAATCATAGCGCAAGCAGTCACACTCTTTGCTTAACCAAACAGCCCAATGACTTCCTCAGATTTTTCACAAGCATTAAACAGAAACAAATCACAGCTCTAAGCATTTTCATGTCTTGGACTCAAGCATATGATTTGGGTTTTCTCTGTTTTTAGAGAAGAGGGACAGAGCTGAGAATCTTTGACATTTATACTACTGCTAAAGCACAAATCTTATTCAGAAGAGTATGTATTTTGGGTTTTGCATCATTCTTCCCTTACAGAACAGAAAACAAAGCTACACTTCTGGACAATTAAACACTATTACTTTATTTTGAAACAGAATTCAAATCTACCTGAAAATTAGATATAAACATATTTCTAAAATGCATGAATATGCACATTTTAAGAATAATCCTGCTAAATAGGACTGTGTATTTAAAACTTATTTTTCAGTACCTGAATGGCCAGATGAGCTGAGCAATACTGTAACAGACCTGTTAAATTAGACTACATACCACAGGCAGATTCTTTGTTCCTTCCAATTGCTGGGGAAACATGCAAATTAAGCAGTCAGATATCTACTATAAGATGGCTAGTTCCTTTGATTCAGCATCAGGTTTAAAAAACAAAGATACTTTATCTTTTTAAAAAACCCTATAATACAAAGGTCAATGATTCTTACCTTAACAACTATTTCACATCACCAGTTTTCCATTATAGTAAACTAAATTCAGTACTGTTTAAATTCTGGGGGTTTTCTTGGCTAAAAAAAAAAAAAAAAAAATAATATTTTTAAAACAGTATTTACCTGAGAACCACAATCACAAGAATCTTGTTACCAGATTTATATAGTAGTACAGCATTTTAGCAAACTTTTCCGCCAGGTAGGATTACTAGGTTCCATTCAGGGTAGACACAAGACCTTGGATACTGGAGGCCCACTAGTTCACCATTACTGTCTACAGAGTTTAATCTATGGAGTTACTCTTAATTCAGCTACCTTATTACATATTTAGTCTCATTTTCAAGTTAATTGAAAATAAATTTCACACAAATTTGAACACTTCTAAAAGAAAATGTTCATTCAACTCTGTTCATAATTGCTCAAATACGGGATCTCTATCACTTTGGTAGTTTGTCAGGTTTCTACACTCAACCGCTCACTTTGATCAGAAGAGCAACTTTCTACATATTTGAAAAGTAAATTTACTGGACACAGACAAAATTATCTTCTAATAAGACACTGCCTTTATAATAAACAAATTTACAAGTACATGTAAGAGTAAAGACATTATTTACTTAGTTATACATGCTCAATTCAACTGAACTGATTCCAGAACAGAGACTGCACATAAAGAAAAACATACATTTAAGGTACAAGTTCAAACACTGTAGTACTGACTATCTATTTATTTATGTCAAAGTATTCACATCTATACCAAACTTATCAATGATTGAACACCATCATGAAAGAATCATAACAAGCATGCTTAAATTGGACGAGGATTTTTAATTATTTATTACAAAAAGCAACTTCTAAATTTCAAACGATTACTTTCAAATAGAAGCTGAAGAATTAAATGAAACCTCATTACTAGAATTCAAAATGACATGTTCCCCCAATTTACAGAATTGTTCATACAACTGCTTTTACCTAAATAAAATTGCACTTGCAAATGTATTTTACATTTCAACTCAGGTTTCAAATTACTAGTGTAAAACAAATATGTCTCTTTAGAGAAGACTATATAATAGAATAGACATAACCTAGGCTAGGCTGGAAGTCAGGAGAAAGACTGAACTTACTAGTAAATTCTGTAATATTAGAACTTCTGATTAAGGTGGTATTAAATGTTATTTCCAGAAAAAAAAACTAGGCAGAAGAAATCTTTAAACATCACAAGCACAAAATAATTCAGAGAAGGAAAAAAAAAACAACCACCACACCAAAAATTACAACATAACTATACCCAAATATCAAACTTCTTATAAATTTTTTAACAGTGAGCCTGGGCTGCAGTCTACTTCCCTTCTAAGCAGATACACAGAAATATGTAGTTACAAGGCAAAAGAAATATAGAACATCCAAATCCATCCATTTTTTCTCCGACATATGTTGTAACAACTGAAAACACCAAACAAACAATAGTAATAGCTAAAAAAAAGAAAGGGGGTTTGCTGATGTTGTTGAACTCTGAAAAACACTGAAAATCGAAACAAGTAAGCATTAGGCACAAAAATCCCTTAACTTCAGGAAATCATTTTTGGAGGGAAAAAAAAACCCTCTTTATCCAGGGCAGTATTTATCAGTACAAAATGCTCAGCTATACAGAACAAACTCTGGGTGTTTCCACAAGAAAAAATTATCACATAGGAAGTCTCATCTGACTCTTTCATAATCACTTCAAACCAGCAAAAATACAGTAATTCTGAAAAAAGAATTTGCTTCTCCTTTCCTTTGAATGCTTGCTCCTCCCAATGCACTAGCACAAATGTTTAGGGACCGAATAGCAAACTGAACACTACTGAAGCTAAACTTTGATTTACAAACTCTAAATACTAGCTCAGTCTGGATCAGCTCCTTGATTCACCTCAAAACCCCATGAAACCTTGTGCTGTAATCAGATACACAACATTGAGACATAAGCTGGCCACCAGAGGCGAGAGACAGAAATGTTAGATCAAAATGTCATGATGAGATCTCATCAGGAAGATCTCAAAAGCAGACTCTCCCTTCAGGTAAGACAGAAGTGGCTATTACAAATTAAGACTATGCCATTATAAAAGCACTTCAAGTTTGATGTCATTTAGCATATTTCCTTCTGGGACACACAGGCACCTCACAGTTGCAACCAACCACATGTAACCAATAGCTCTGGTTGCAACCAACGTTATCTGGTTGGTGATACCTAATGTTTTAGACATTGAAGAAAAACAGGTGACATTTCTGGAAGTCTTCTTTTCAAGATCAAATGATAAAACAATCAGTATCCCTGTGAAATCCAAATGATCTACATTCAAGCAAGCCAGGAACCTAAATCCTGGAGAACGACTGATTGTTCCCAGCTTCCCTGAAAACCTTCCTGATTCTTCATAGTCTTTTTTATTTGGAAGAATTACGAAGAGTTCTTAGCCTTGATCACAGGAAAAACAAAGCTATGGGTCCAAATGACCCAAATAACAAGGCAAACAATGCGAAATACCTATACTGTACTTGTATAATGCTAGTATTTTAATATGAGATGCACAGGAATTATATGAATTTATTCTGGTGTCACAAAAGAATTAAAACAAACACCTAAAAAGAAGTCTGCAATCCTCACAGATCCCTCCTGAAAAGTTATTCAGCAGAATGTTTTACAATTACATTAATATATTCAGGAGTTATTCATCTTAGAATATCTGTGACTCACTTCATAAAACTAACACAAATTACATGTACTCAAATACATGCATAATAATGGCCTATAATTCAATCTTGAGGTTTACACCTTAGTAAACTCATTTAATGTTTAAGCATTTTTTTCACAGCTAGCAATGTAACTAACCATTAAAGTACCCCTAGTTAAATACTGTTTAATACAAATGCAATACAACTATTTTACTGCTTTTTATGAACACACTCCTGAAATAACCACAATACTTTCTGAATATTGCAAAACATCTAGCAATTTTTTAGAGTACCTATCTAATGGATAGTCTTTCTAGTAGCATTCTGTCATGCTATACATACTACCAGGTAAACAAGCAACTTAAGATGCCCATACTACATAACAGGGGATCATTGCTACTCACGAACAAATAATCCAAAACATCGAGTTCTTCTAATTGTTTGACATTTCTTCTAGTTTGGTAAAAAAATTAAATTTTACAATTATGTAACATGTTTACATAATTCACAAATTTCACTATACAAAGAAATAGCTTGCCCTACAAGTATACCATACACTTGCTGCAAAACCAAAACAAACTCCCAAAAAAACCAAAGTGCAGTAGAAAAAAAAAACAACAAACAGACAAAAGAAAGGCTTAAGCAAGTCCAAATGCATTCCCCCTAAACATGTAGAGTTTTCATTTTCTGAACAGACTAAATAGCCTGTACCATAAATAGTTTCATTTAAAAATTAGTGCGGCTTGCATAAGCACATGGCAGTCATCTTAACCGTTTTTACTGATGGCAATTCAACCAACGGTGACACAAGTAGTATATAAACATGTTCCACTCAGAAAGCAGCATTTAGAGTCTAATTCAAAATATCAGTAGCTTTTACTGTAATCTACTACTAAAAAGTTTAAACTCAAATATTCTACAAATGGACAAGTGGATACAGTAAACTAATGATTATAGGCAGGCAAATTTATTCAGAGTAGCCCCAAAGCAGAAATTTGCCAGTGTCATGAGACCAAAACTTTTACTGTGAGACACGTTTGTACTTTCTTCAATCTGTGTTCTATCACATAATAAAAACATAACAAAAAGAGATACTAAAATGTTATGTCATGACTACTTTTTTCCCTCCTGAATGAAAGACTATGAATCAAAGAAAAATACTAAAACCTTCTCTCTTCCCCCCCCCGCCTCTTTTTTTGGCCCTCTAAGTATTTATGAAACCCTTACCTTTTGGACCTTTCAAAACCCAAAAGACACTGAAAGAACTTTTTAGACTTCTTTTAGAGAAAGACGGAGTAAACAATGATCTATGATGTAGATTTTAACAGGGAAGAAGGAGGGGTGGGGGACAAGACAGAAGGGGAAAAGACTGGGTTTTTTTCTAGTTTGGTTTTGTGGGCTTTTTTTAACTGAATTCAGAGAAGAATAGAGCCGAACAGCTTTTGAAATTTTCCTGCCAGTTCCCTGACACCACTTCCCTTTCATCCAGTTCTTAGAGATATGAAGTCTGTGAACAACAATCCACACGGGGACTGCTTCAGTGAGTCCAAGACTAGCAATAAAAAGCTCTGTCCACCTTCCTCAACCACCAGAAGAGTAAGTGGAATGATCTTCTCTTTGAGAAGATATGGATTCCTTAAAAGGTGAGAGAAGTAGGAGCTCTCCCCTCCCCTTTTCTGTTGTTTCTAGGAGGGGAATTCTCTATCAGACTGGAAACACCAGTCCACTAATGCTGTGTTTTGACCTCTTACTAAGCAGATGTACATGAGAACAAACTGCATCAGGACTTCTGAAAATTAGAAGTCCAGAACTGGACTGTACAAATAGGAAACAAACAACACACGCCTCCATGCCCTGATGACATCTTGGTAACATATGCTCTTAGGAGACCTGTCATATATTTTTGCTACAACTTTTGCAGAAAGTGGTTTCAGTTAGGGAAAAGCAGCTTTCAAGTGACTGGGTGTTGCTCCAGAAACGGAAGTCCTGTTCATCACAGTACCATCAATGTCTGTGTTGTTGGTACTAGCACCTCACTGAGTAACAACAGGAAAGATCAGTGAAGATCCCTCAATGTCCACATTACTATAGGAAGCTGTCAACCAGTTAATGGTACTAAAAATATCAAGACCTCCTGTACAGAGCTGCTGAGAGCAATTTTCCTGTTTGTCTTTGAAAAAACTTAAAGCTGTCCTCTACAGAAGCCACTAATTCATCTCCTTCTCATAGACCCCTGCTTCCTAGATGAACTCTATTTCAACACTTGCGTGAGTTTTTTATTTTTTTTTAAATATAGTAGATAATTTCTGAAGACAGATTGCAAAAGCTGATCTTATTTCAGTCTCTCTTAGGCCTAAGGCTACCTTCAGCCTCATTTACCTCAACTCCCGAATCTGGAAAAGGACTGGCAGGTAGGACATTTACTTGACTTGGAACTTTCTCTAAAGCAAAAACATTTACTGTATCTAGAGAAAGGGCTTCAAAAGCAGAGGCAGATTTCATTTAAGGGGGTCTACATTCTGCCATTTATAAACTTACCTCTGCTGCAACAGATATCGTAGAAACTGCTTTCCCTTTCTCTTCCTTTAAACTGGATATTCCAAGTAAACAATAGTAAAAGAATATATTTATTACAGAAAGTGCTAATAAGCTCAAACCAACATAGAAGGACACTGGATGTGAACAGGGACTTACCTCACAGTCACCACCTGCTACTGAAACCAGTACACATTGAAGGCTAACATCTTCAGTATAAAAGCAAGAGAAAGTACAAAACTGTATACATCATCCTGCACAATTATTCAAAAAACTAATAACACATGAAGCATTTTCAGACCAACAGTGAGATCTGTTTTGAAACACCTGTATAAAACACTGATGCTCATGAAAGAAGGAACACCAAACAAGGTTTTATAACCACATTTTCAAAATGCTGTCCTAACAGCAGGAAACCAGGCAGAGATCCGAACTAAAGTAACTCTTACCCCATGGTATCCATTTGAAACTTTCAAATGAATTGCAAAACCCACGCTCATCTAAAAAAGCACTGACAAATATGTCTCTTTCTGAACACAATTTCATATGAGTGTTCTGAGTTCAGTTACACTTACTCAGCAATTCCAAGATTATTCAAGTCACATCTGTACACTACCAGATCACCTAGCAACTAAAACCTGATTTGTACCAGAAAAGGGCATATAGTGGCATTTCAGCAGAACTACCCAGAAAATAATAGTTTTTACCACCTTCAGGTCAGCGCTAAGAAGAAAAATGGTACTTGATGTAGAAAAGCTTGCTAGTAGAAATTTATCCTAATAACATTTTTTGATCAAGTATGAAGCAACTGAGTGAAATTGTGCCAAATTAACACTTTGCCTTATCTGGACATGCAATTTCTGATCTGACATCAACAGGATTACAATGAAAATTACTATTCCGTCAAGATAATCTTAAGAATTTAATGAAAGAAGGGCAGCAGATACATTTCAACAGCAATACTCTACAAAAGACCTAGCACCTGTCTTACTACTTCTGCAAGCTGATCTTCAAGAACATCAACATGAAACCCAAGTTCTACATTTCCTTCATAACTTGCACAACGTCCAGGTAAAAAAAAAACAACACCTCTACCACCACCATCAAACCCAAACCCAACAACCAACCAAAACCCAACAACCCCCTCTACTTGCTCTGAACTGTTATTGATCCCATGCCCAATGCCAAAACCCAAAGAAAACAAGACCATTACTCTTTCAAGTGTTAGGAATAAATGTCCACAGCTTGAGTCAAGCCAAAGTACATAAAGCTCCCACAGAACAATAAGAATTATACTTCAAGGTTTATACCAATGTAACAATTGCTATGACATACATAGAACAAAACAAGCCTTTCACCAGCTGTATTCAGGAAGTTGTGACATTGTAAACCAGTACAAATTGTTCAAACAGATGTGACTTCAGGACAAATTACCTTAGAGCATAACGAAGGAAGGGAAAGCTGCAGTGAGATTAAAATACTAGCACTGCTGTGGATCTTGTTATTGAATCTGATAAACAATCAAGGCATCCAAATTTTTTTCTGCCACAACATCCAAGAAAATACTGACAGTATCATTTTTTTCTAAAAGTATCCCTAGAACAACCATGATTTCACAGAAATTGATCCACTTTTCAAATTAATATACATTTTGTGGATATGCAATTTGATTTGAAAACATACTGCATCTAGAACATGACTGGTTTAACATAATCTGATGAAAGGTGTTTTTAAGAAAACATTCTTAATTATCCACCAGCAAGCCCACATGCAGGTAGGTAAACATCTATAATTAAGCTCTGACAATCAGGTTGCTGAATACTATTATAGCAGAAGGACCTTTATCTCTATTCTTTGTTCTTTATCTTCACTCTGCTTACAAAGCCACCCTGCTTTATACAACCCTCTGAAAAGAGCAAAGGGAGAAATAGTTTTCCTTACAATAGAGCTAGGTTAGGAAGAAACCTGGTAATGCACTGAAGGTGTTTTTAAAACACCACTACTTTAAATTCAGGCCCTGAATAAAACAAACCCCACCTGGAATTCAAGAACTAATGCTTATTGAGAACACAATGCTGTATATAACCTTACAGAGATTTTCCACTTTTATACTGTAGTGCTATGCTGGCTGTTATGAAAGAGTACTTGAAGAACATTCAATGTAGTAATCAATGGGGTGTAAGAATACTGAAATGTTAATTCCAGTCTGACATTAAGCTGAGACAGACACAGAGTGTGATCTATCTAGCATAATTAATCTTCAAAAAGAGAAAAAGAACAAGAAAAAACCCAACCATTAAGAACTTGCTGCCCATCTTGATCAGTCTGGTTTATTAGTGGTATTGTAACTGTTTCACCGTCTTGTAACATACTGAATTTTGCCAGATGTATTTCAGCTTCTCATGTTGATAAAAAGGTATTAGTGATGTTTTTTCTGGTAGTTGTGCACATGAGTCTCCTGGATACTAATACCACAGTGCCACCTTTTCAGCACTGACTTACACACCACCAAAGTCACTGACCAATTATCCACCTCATACAGAGTAAGAGATACGCGGAACGGATACTCAGTACCACAGAACCATCTGCACTTTCAGGTTAGATTTACATCATTTGTCTGAAGCTGCAGAGACAAATTTGCATAGTATTACTAGCATATGCACAAATTGAAAGCCTTTCAAAGGACAGCTTCGATACTTCAAGGTTTGGCAGAGTACAAGAACCTATTCTAGAATGTTTTCAACCAACACCTTCAACATTTGCATACATGAGTCTAAACAAGTATTTCAAAACTCTCATCCTTCCATTTAGAAAGAATGCTCCACACATGTGAATTGGCACCATGACATCACCACACATTCAATCTCAACAAAACGATTCCTGGTCTTTCACAAGAAAATGACAGCTGATATCACCCTTCAGACAACATTTTAGTCTACTGTGCCCATAGAGAAAAAACATTTTACAGAAAATGTACATTATAGAGATAACTGAAGGAGAGCTCCAACTTGCAAAAAGGGCCAAATAATACCAGAAACGTTTGGCAGGGATTTGAAAGTAATATCCTAATATCAGTTTATTGCACTGGGCAGCACCACCAATTTCCAGTTTAGCTTTATTTTTCTGTTTCAGTAAAACAGTAATAGGGACAGGAAAAAATATTGCAAAACCACAAGTCACATATTTCTACCTTGTAACTTAAAAACACTTGCTGTTAAAAGTAGTCCAAAACGTGCTTACGAAAAAGTTTGAGGCTTTGCATAAACTCTTTTAGTTTCACTCTCCATTTGTCACCTGCCTTTTAAATGTACCATGTAACAAAAATAACTTTTTCACTGCAAATACCTTTACTTCCATTCATGTGGGCAACATAGGTACACACACACCAGGCACTGCACCTACTTCAGCTCACAGCAGTGGAAAGAGCAGTCTACAGACACTCCTAGAACAAAATGTCATACTATAGTTGAGTTGAATGACTACACATACATAAGAGACTTGACATTATCCAAACTTTATTAGATTTGATAATTTACTTAATGTTTGGATCATCGCTAAAATATTTTTTGCATTAAAGAAGTAAATCAAAGCCTTTTGCTTGTATTGTTAGCAATTTTGCTACAACATTGCCACTGTAAAAGTAAAAAGCTGAACTATCATTCCACTTGAAGATACAGCTCTTTGAAAAATAACTCAATAAAACATCTTCTTAAGTTGCGTATTTATTATGTATTGCAGTACATAAAAAAACCTAACTCTGACCCTAACCAAGAATACTTCTGCAGGTCATACTTTCAGGCTACTTATGCTATTTAAAAAAACATACAAAATGAATCATCACAGGTTTAAAGTCAGGAGAAGGTATCTACAGACCAGTGCAACCAAAAACTTCATTTAAGTACTACATGATTTTTGAGGGGGGACAGAAACAGACAAGCTAGTACCAGACAACCTTAAGAATCACATTAATGTATTCTCTTGGATGACATGAAAGAAACCCTTTACCACTAGGTTTATCATTTACCATTACTCCTTTGCAACTCAATGGACAGACATCAGCACAGAAATACCACCAAAGTTGGGTGGAAAAGAGGACACACTTTCACAACACCTATTCAACCCATCTTGTCTTGATCAAGATAACAACTAATGGAAGGAAAAAGGAGCCTCGATGAGATCCAGGAAACAAGAGAGTGGACACAGAACTCACAATACCCAAGCCAGATAAAAATACATCATAAAAGTATAGTTTCAAAATAAGCATCAATCACACCCAACTCACTGTACCTAAACGATTTAAGGTTAAAGGCAGACTTAAATGCTGTCTTTATTATCCTTTACTAATGCGTGTAAAATGTGATACGTTAGTAATTTTATGGATGAACTGAGACAGTCTATGTATACATTAATAGAGGCTGTTACGGCATTTTTCAGATTGCTGTTATCAACTGACACCATTCACAAGACAGGACAAAGGGCAGGCTTTAACAAATGTTGTGAAATACTTTATTTTTAAGAAGCCTGTTCCTCTCTCAGTACTAAGAGGAAATGAATTTAACATTTCTTCTTTTTAAATGAAATATGTTAACTGAAAATATACTTGAGAAGGGGCAGAAGAAAGTACTGCTCTTCTCACACATCTGGGAAAACAAAGCTATCAGAACAGACACTGACCTTCAACCATGAAGGCTTTACCTGTAAGTTTTAGGAGTTCTTTGATACTAAGCCCTCTGAAATCAGAACTGGTCAAGTGGACCTACTACAGAACATAAGCCTATAAACAACTACGACTCAATTTTATGACAGTGAACACCAGCACTAAAAATAACAGATGCCTATCAATACATCAGCAGAACTGGGTTGGCCTATCCACTCTCAGTATTTATTTAGAATGGATGAAGAGAGAGAAAGGAAAGCTACCCTACAACATTAAGCTGAAAAATCTTGAAATGTAATTATAAAAGCATTACAAATAGCCATCTTTTTAGCCAGTTTGTTTATTTAGCTAATATTTACTGTATTCATCAGCTATAAAGATATTAACAGACTACCAACAGCATCTTCACATTAGTTACCACTGAAACCTTCTAAGACAGTTTAAGCATATTTGCCTGAACGTAGTGTCTTGCTCAAAGTTTTTCAATTAACTTCCAGTGTGGCATACCTGGGACATTCCATTTTTTTGGTGACAGGGATTCCCTAGCAAACTCCAAAATATAGTTAGTGTCAAGCCATGTAAGCAATTGCTTTCATCTCCCTGCTTTCTCCTTGCTAAAGCAAGGGAAAGAGCAGCCAACATCACGTTACACATCATGTTTGAATGAGGGGAAAACACACCAACTGCATAGTCAAATGCTAACACTGGAACAGTATCACACCATAAATAAGAGTAGCATCCTTCCACCATATTCACCGACATTAAAAAACAAACCAAAAGAAAATCCGAGCTGTTCTTGCCAGCAGCCAACACAAGCAATCGGTAAGATCTCAAACCTGACCCGAAGACAAGACTCTGGCCAGAGCACAACTAAGGCCTCGCTACCTTTGGGGGCCTTCTATCTCCAGAGCCAAGCCACAACAGCAGCAGCATCATACTGCAGACAACACGTCAAAGAGGCAGCGGCAGCTCTTTCACCTGTGAAATTATTTGCTGCTTTTATTTTTCACACAGCAAGGGCTGCATCTGTGGCCCAGCAGACACCGCAGCCGCTGCCGATCGGCCGCCCGCACGGGATCCCCGGGCAGCCAACCCGCCCCCCTCTCCCGAAGGGCTCCAGAAACAAACCCCAAAGTTTTCTCCGCTCGGTGCGTGGGAGTGCGGCAGCAAAACAAGCGGCAGGATCAACACGGGCACCCTCCCGTCACCACACCCCCGCCCCCGCGCAGCCCGCGCCCGGCGGAGCCCCCCGCCCCGCTCCCGGGGCAGCCCGTCTCCCCCCGCACCGCCGACGGGGCGGCCGCCGGCTCCAGCCCGCTCCCACCCCGCCTCTCCCTCGGCCGGGGGGGTTAGGGGTCACCCCAACGGGGCTGGGGGGGGCACGGAGGTGCCACCCCCCTACTCCGCCCGGAGCCTCCCTCCCTGACGGGGCGCCCCCGGCAGCGGGACAGCCCTGCCCGCCCCCGAATACCTCCCCCTCGCCCGTGTCCCCGTCCCGTCCCCCCTCCCCCGCCCCGGGGCCTGCCCCCTCACCGTGCTGCGCTGGGGGCTCGGCTTCAGCGGCGGCGGCTGCATGCCCACCCGCCCGCCCGGCCCCTCGGCTCTGCCCCGGGCCTCCGGGACGGCGACCGTACCGGGGGAGGGGGGGGCGGGGGGGGGACACACGGGAGGCGCCCCGCGCGGGCCCCCCCGCTCCTCCTGGGCACGAACCGGTTGGGGGGGGGAGGAGGGGGGGAGAGAGGCGGGTGCCCCCCCCCGGTGAGGGCGCGCGGGGGTGGGGGGGGGGGCGTTCGCCGGGCGGCACCGGCTTTCCGCGAGAGGGGAGGGGGGAGAGGGGGAGGGGGCCCGGAGCGCGCCGCGCGGCCGGGAAGCGCTTCCGGGATAGGCGGGACGCGCCGCACGCTCAGTGCGGGCCGCTGAGGCCGCCGGGCGCGCGGCAGGGGGAGGGGCCCGGCCTGCGCCGACCAGGCTCCGACATGGCGCGGCCCGCGCGCCGGCCGCCCCCACACCCTCGCGAGATTTGGCGGCGCGGGGCGGGGCGGGGGTTTGAACGCGCGCGGTAGCGGACCGTAGCGGGGGCAGTGCGGGCGGCGGTGCGGGGCGGGGGGGCGCTCGGCCGGGGGACCCCTTGTATCCCCGTCCCCCACGGCGTCCCGGGGCCTCTGGGGGCCGCGAGGGCTGGCTGCCGGCCCCGGGGGCTGGTGAGGGCGCTGCCAGCCGTGTGTGGTGCACGAGCGGCGCGGCAGAGGGGTGCGTGGCAGCGCCCACGCGAGCGGTGACCGCGGGCGGGCCGCCGTGCTGCGGCGCAGCCTGGCGGGGACGGAGGAGACGTCGGGCTGCCGGGCCGGCACCCGCGGCCCCGGAGCCGGAGGCAGCGGGCGGGCGGGAGGGGGCCGCCCTGAGGGTGAGGGCTTCCTGCCCTGGGCAGGTTAGGTGCTTCCCCGAGCATGGGTAGGTGCTTAGCGAAACTTGGGCGTTGTATATTCTGGATATTGACAGCAACAGTAAGGTGTGTGGAAGCAAAGTGCACAGCACAGTTCTTAACTCGAGTAGAAGGGGATCACTACCGGCGTAAAAATGCCCATGTGCTGTGCTCCTGCCCGAAGCTGTCATCGCCCTGTGCCGTTATAAGCAGTGGTTTTGTGTCCCTTGCTTGCAGGACAGGCTTCAGGCAGCTGTAATGATACAGATTGATCCAATGTGGACTTTTCATTGACGTCAGCAGAGGCTGTGATCTTCGCGTTGAGGCAGAGCCTTGCAGACAGTTTAGTGGGTGTACACTGATTTTTCATCCACAGGCTGGGCCTTAGTTTGAGATTGTGTTCTTCTGTTTGAATGCTGGTGTAAGCTGGTCTAAAGCATCTCCTCCCAAGTAAAGACCATGATTTATATTTTGGGGGGTGTGTGTGGGGATGTGTGTGTTCAAATACTATTTTTTTTTTCTAGCTAGCATCTGTCTTGCGTAGATTTTTTTTTTTTTTCTTCTTACTTACTGGTCTTCATCAGAGCCACAGAAACACTATTGCACTGAAATTAATCAAAGCATATGCAGAGTTCCTCTAATGACCTATCTCACTCTGGTAGAGAGCTGGGAGGTGCAGGCATGAAGGGGTGAAAAGAGGGGGCATGTATCTTGTAGTGCCATTACTGACTCATCCATGTTATCTTCTGTATGTGGAGGCCTTGGCTCCTGTGTCAGAAGTTGCATGAAGTTAATTAAGGAATTCCTGTATTCCAATCCCTGTATTGGAAACAAGCCAAACCTGACTGGCATTTCTGGAGAGGCAAGATGCAAAACCAGAAGTAAACAGGATCTTGCTGCATCAATGCTGTTTTCTAACAGAGACTGATTCTTATCCTGTGATTGGAATTAATATCAAGATGCCAAATACACATTCCTCAGAAAAAATCCATAATTTCCAAATACAAGTATGTGCTTTTGGACCCAATGAATAGTTCCAGTAGCTCTATCTAGTCTCCCACTTTCTTAAAACGTAAGGAACGGCCCTTTTTGTATAGTTGTTGATCCTTATGCACATTAGAGTCTCTGTGCTGTGCCCTGAATTACACATACTGGCTCTGGCTTGTTCAGCATTTTTTATGATGTCTAGCTACTATCTTCATTCATTCTGTCATTTGTTGCTTCCAGATCTTTCAAATTAACATCCGAGTCAAACCTTTCCCTCTACTGTTTCTCACTGTCTCTTGGTAAACTCCCTGTACTACAACTCCAGCATGTCTCGGCTAACCAGTGTAGTACATTCATCATACAAGTGAGCTCCATGGCTCCATCTCAGCTTGGCAGCAACCAATCCTTTATCTTTGTTTGGAAATGATGCTTTTCCTCTGCAATGGACTGCCGTGGTGGACTGTCATCTAGCAATTGGTTGATTTATCTGCACCCATCCCACTTTCAAAGCAGGAGTGTTCTAACAGAAATTGCAGAGACTTTGTATTTTTCATCTGCTCGTAGCTAGTCATAGGTTTGAGAGCAGGATTATGCTACTGGCAAATTAATCAGTCTTGAAACTTCACAATTAATCATAGCAAAGCCAGTGCTCTGTTCAAGAATTTAGAAAAAATATCCTTATGTGTATTAGGTGCCTGATTACCCTAGAAATCAAAGATTGTATATGTTTTAACTTTGCTGAAGAAATCTATGAAAGGAGTTCATTTTATTGCTCATTCAGTTCTTTTGTCTCCTCTTACCCGTATGACAGCTACAGCAATTGATTATATGGAAAAGTAGTATTAGGATTTAATGTATTTTTAGCTGCTTCTAATGGGTTTTAGCAGCTGGAAACCAGGAGAGCTGGCACTGAGTAATCAGGGCAGTTCTTAGACAGCTGTGTGAGAACCAGTGTATCAAGGCTCTGAAATACATCACCATTTTCTGTATTTTAAAAAATGCAATATATGCAATGAAAAATTCGAAAACTAGCCCTCAATACTTGCAGCTCAGACAGTAACTTAAAGTAGAATCGTATTCATTGTTAAATCCCGTTCTGTAATAACTTCTAGATGAAAATGCCCCTGGGTTTTGCGTGATCTTTTTTTCTCCCTAATTTAATGTTTATGGCAGTTATTACTACCCATCTTTGAAAGGCCTCAGGTTGGGATTGAAATTCCCGGCTACATTCATTTTTAGGCAGAAAAAAATGTACTTTTTTCTGCTCCCCTTTTTGCTTTGTGAACAGCAACCTAAGAGACCCATTTTCCTGTTTTGGAAGAACACAATTTTCTGCATGTTTGTGCCTAAGAACTGCAGCCAGAAAAGTATCTTGATAAAACAACCCTCTAGTATTCCACAGGTTTTCTGTCTGAATAGTTCCTATACTGAGCTGGTTCCATTTACAAATCAAAACCATAACTTTTCAATGTAAGCACTATAAACTGAGTCTTGATTCTAAAAAGTCAAAACTGAGTTCTTTCTCTTTGTTACACTGTGGTCAGTAATGTGTGTCTTGTCACTGAAATATGCCTAGTGGTTTTATTTGGTGATGCATAAAGTAGAACTCAGTATGCATCCATTGGTCACAGATTTCGTTACAAAAAATAGTAACATTTTTTTGGTCTTTGTGTACTTAAAGTAATGAGCATCATTATCAAGAAGCCAGGAATGTGTGTCTAGAGTAAGGAAATACCATTTTTTCATATCATTTTCTATATGAAAGGAAATTAACCTGGGATGAAGTCTAAGCAGAGTCATCTATAGGCCTGTAGTAATATCTTGTGTTGGTGTGAGATCCTGCTGACTCCTGTGATAGTCTACTTGTGTCAAGAAGTTGCAGACTTAAGGATCTAAGCAGAGTTATTTAGATGGAAGCCTATAGAACCAGAGCTCACAGTGAAGGATATCTTTTTCTATAACAACTTTAATTCTGCCTATAGGATTTAGTCCTGATATGTCAGTTTGAACTTCTCAAATTGTCCAGCTATTCTGTAATAAATCCTGTGTCATGGGTTTATGAGAACACCTCAATTCTCTGTCTTTAGTTACATTTTAAGGAATGTATTCTTGGCCTTTCCTCATGTGAAGGTGAATTCTGTGCCCTGAAAAAAAATTTCTAGAGCACAATTCATCTACTAGATTCCAAATTTAGTCAAAATGTTTTGGACCTATGCATCACCCTTTGTAGTTTTCCTTTTGCAGTAAAGCGGTTTTGACTCTACTTAGGTACCCTAAGTATTTTTCCATTTCAAACTGGTGTCAGCCACATGACTCTGAGAGAATAGTATAAAATGTTTATTGTTTTAATAGGGATCACAGATCAACTAGTTGAGGTAAAAATGAAGACATCTTGGAACTTACGAGTATGCACAAGTTGAGAAGTGAAGATAAATCTCAGAGAAAATGGAAAAGATTCCTGAGAGCACTCAAAAAATATTACTACTTTGTCCTAAGATGGAATCTCTTCTACCTTATGAAGTGTAGATCTAAGCAACTGTCAGTGGTTACATCCTCTGAAGGGCTACCTAACACAGTTTGGGGAACCTGTTGGTTATGTACAAGTGTACATAATTATGTACATGGTGCCCGGTAAATGAGAAGGTGGTATCCCTCACTATTAGCTGTTCTGTGTCTGGTGTTCTTCACTTCAGAGGTACAACACTATGATCACATCTGTATACACCAAAATGTTTTCAAGGTGTGCCTTTGTGTTCTCAAGTTCTGGGAGTGAGCTGAGTGAGCAGGGACAGAACTCGGCTGCTGCTTTTGTCTTTTGACAAAGTACGATGCAGACACTGGGAAGAGCAGTAGAGCTCACGCCAGCATGCACTGTTTAGTTGGCTTTCACTCTCCTTGAACAAAAACTATGGAGCAGTCCCCATTTTTCTGTTTGCAATTTCCATAGCTGTTTGCCGCTTTACAAATTTCTAGCCTGTGACTTGGAAGAACTAGATGCTACATGTAAGAAATACAGGTCTCTATAAGCATGCTTAAAAACTTATGAAAAGTTTCAAGTGTTCCTTTGCAGAGTCTTAACTGCTGCAGGCCTGGCATAGTCATTGTCACTAGAGCTACATGGTGCTGAAAGACTGATGAAACAAATTGGTAATAACATATACAGTAGGTGTCATGGCATGTTTTCTGAATTTTTGAGTAGGATATGTAGTGTGAGAGAAGTGAGAAGATACGCTTGCTTGTATACCTTTATGCATTTTTGTTGTTAGGATTCAAAGGCTTTAATAATACAACTCAAGGAAGATTTGTGATTTTATTTTTTTTTCTAAAGCAACATGAAGACCGTATTAATATTTTGGATTTTTATATATATAATTTATATAATTCAATATATATAATTGATTCACGTGGGGGCAATTTTCATTACAAGTAACTTTGATGCTCTGGTCAATTCCAGTTTCTAAATACCCAGAGTTTCCCTGTGGTAGCAGGAATTTAAATTAATGATGTCATTTGCTCCTTCTGTGCCAGTGCTATTGTGTGGGACTACTGTATTCTATAAAGTTAGCTGTAGTTTTTAATCTTAGGTGTGGCTGTACTTCCGCAGTGGACACAATGACTGTGGTGTAAATCCATTTTACTGTTTACAACCTCATGTGTTACATAGCTATACCTAGATTGGTAGGTTATTTGTAAAATTGCTTTTTAAGGGTTTAAAAATTCTTAGGGATGAAAGGGATACATTTATAAGTTATCATGATAGAAGATCACATGTGCTTTTCTTAACTTCGGATGATTTGGTGTTTTGCAATCCATTCAAGATGACAGTAATTTTTTTGTCATGATTCCTGTAATCAGATCTGTTAGTATCAGGGTGGTATTTCCAGTTCCCAGATTTTTCACCGAGGTGTGACATTTGAAAGGGAGATAGTACTTCTGAATTGTACTGGCTGCTTCTCTAAACTCAGCATCACATACCGTCAGTGGCCCAGTCATTGCTCAGTGTCAGCTTATCCTGTGAACAGGAATACAGGCAGATAGCAGATTACCACATCATATTAGATATGGTTGCTGGTAAAAGCAGTCAGAATGATTGGTCAAAACACCCCAATCTGTAGAAATAAAATACACAGCCTTATGGGAATGCATAAGAATTCTGTGCAACATATAGAAAGCACTGCTGCCCGAGGATCACATGTTTCTTTCTTTCTTTCTTTCTTGCTTTCCTACTCACATCTGTTGAGTAAGAGAGACATAAAGGGTGTTAGAGCTGTGTGGGTTGTTCCAGAGGGGAGGAGCATGTGTTTTTACTGTGATGCAAATGCTTCCTTCTGATACCTCTTGTTACATTCCTGGAAAGATACACAAGTATAATGGAAAATTATTTTCAAGCCATACTCTGTAATACTGCAGAAAGTTGCAACCGTGCTGCAGGGTACAAATAAAACACAAATACTTAAATGATATTTGGGAGGTTTCCTACTCATTAACTACAATACAATAGATCTCATTCTGTGATCGCTTGGATTGTATTTTACAGCCTACTATGGAATATTTAGTTTCAGCCCTACTAAAATATTTTGGGACAGAGTAAGACTGCTTTAGAAGGGCATAAGATATGCAGAAAACACTGTTAGCATTCAGTCTATTGAGCTAGCACTTACAGATAGATAGCTGGATAGATACGCAGGGTTTTCTGCAGGTTTGTACAGTCAGTGATGAAGTGTGTGCTGCTGAGTCTGTATTACTCCTGTTGCTGTTTCTAGCTGGACAAAAGTTAGCATGAGCATGCTCAGCTACACTACAACCAACTCTTGTTGCGGAGACGTTTGCACAGGGGCTGTGGTGATGTCATCGTACATAGCCTGGGTTGGTAGCCAGAGATTAATGTCATTTATGACCTGCATATGTCACTATGTAGTAACAGAGGATTTTGTCTCAGGTCAGTAGATAAAGCCTGTAACTTCTTGGGCCTTGAAAAGGAACCTTTAAGGTAGACCCCCATAATTAAATATTTTAAAATGTCTTGATCATTGTTTTTCAGTGTATGATTATCTTGCTAGTCCTGCATAACACCTTACAGCCAGAGTAGTTCTGTAAGTTAGCAGCACAACTTGTAGGGGAGGGGTGGCATTCTTGAAGAGCATGGGTAGTTCAGGGAGAGCAGAGGCCAAGATGTTTTTTAAATCCTGGTTTGTGCTGCAATACTTTATTGAAATAGTTCTTGGGAAGCTAACACTTAACTCTGAAGGTATCTGTGACTGCATTCCATGTTCCGATCTTCCACCTCAGGACCTCAGGACAATGATCAGTAAAGTACTAAACTCCCAGCAGCCTTTGATGTCTGTGAATATTGTAAAGTTCTGATGATAATCTAAGGTCAGAGCAGAGCACAAGACTGTTGGTGGTTCCCAAGGAACATTATGCACATTATGCCTTCAGTGTTTGTAATACCATGTCCTTCTGCAGCTTTGGCACTATGGACTGTTGTATGCAGCCATGTGATTTTGCAGTCACTTACAAACTTGCCTCATGTACAACTAGGGGCACAGCTTCTATTTGTCAGTCATACCAGGTCATACCTGGTGTTTGAGTTGTTGGTAAACTTGCTTGCTGAGTTGTATTAGTTTCCAAGTGGGACTTCTTTCAGCCCCAGCTAGATGAAGAGCATTGTCCCTTCTTTGTACCTGATGTTGTGGTCAATAGTAGCGGGCACTTCCAATGTGGTTTACTCTAATTGAAGTGAAATGTGAAGACAGCTGATGCAAAAAAAGTTTTCACTTCTCCTTACATTTGTCTCACTGCTGAGGTCCTTTTGCTAGCTGCTACATATTCCTTGCTAATAACTTCAAAGCAATTAATGCATCAAGCCACACAACATCAAGTATCTATGATTCTGGTTTGATCCACTGACCACGGGTTGTTTGGGGAAAGCTAGTTACAGGACCTAATATAAAGCATATGAAAACTGGAAACAAACACTGCTGTCACCAGGCAGAATTAGATGAATGTTGAGTATTCCTATGGAAAATTCTTTTCATTGAGACACTCACAATAAAGATTCAACACCTTCCACTGTCTTTAAAGCTAAACACTTATCAAACTTAGTCCACCATTTTTCTCCTTAATGAAAAGAAGTAGATTCTCAGAAGACAAGGAAGAACTTATTGCTGCTGGTTTTGTGTGGAGGACTTATTTATAGAGTTGGGCAAGTGTTCTAAAATGCATGGCTTAGATACATTTGTTCTGTACTATTCGAGACTGTCACAGTCCAGCCTTGTGTATTTTTCTCCACACAGGTTAGAAGAGTGTGGAAAAAAGTTCTGACTAACCTTTTGTACCTTTTGTCAGGTAGTGACGGAATAAGAGCAAGCAAGAGGAAGGAAAGATAATTCTAGCAATTCTCCTGAGCTATATGACCAGGTGAAATCAGGGTGGGTGGTTTCCTTCAGGCCAGTAGTTTGAAAAGCAAGGCAAACTTCACAGGGGGGAAGAAGGAAAAAAAAAAACCTGAATGCTGAGTATCAGAAAGACATAACTCTGGGAACTACTTGGGGAACTAAAACCTTTTAGATAACCCTTTAATCTGACATGCAGCTTTCCATTGGAGAAATGGAATGTCCTTTCCAAGCAATGTATTTTCCTTTGTGTCAAAGTCTGTTCCAACACAACAGTAAGTAAAAACAGTGAATGCAAGTTAAAAAGAATGAAAATGTTCTTTATTACATTGAAATTAATGGAGAAGAGAAATTGAATACTCCATATTTCAGACAAATAATATCAGGGAGCTAGATGAAATGGTAAACAAATTAAGGTAAATACTTCACTAATTAATGGTAGTGTCACTATAAAGAATCATACTTTTCAACCTCTCCCTAGAACTGTTTTCTTCACACTCACTTTCAACTATATGTAAAGTGAGGTGGCTACTCATTTCCAAACCCAGATAGCTGTGTGTTTTTAATTTATGTTGTCACAAGAGAGCCACATGATCCTTTATTGCAGTAAAACACAGAAGCAGGTTATTGACATGGGTTACATTTTTCACAATAGATGGCGGCTAATAGCATTGCTGTTGAAGATTGTGCTTTAAATGGTCTGCAGGTATGGCAAGTTACTGCTTTTCTGCCTTGTCCCCAAGAAAATGTTTTGTTTCAGAGTCTACATATGCCTGTGAAAATGTACCTTCAACAATATGATAGCTGGAATGATGTTATTCAACCTTGGAAACAAGGACCCCACTCCAAAACTGTCACCTGAAGTTATCAGGCTATATTGAATCTGGTTTCAAGTGAAAGCCGTTCAGCTTTACAGTAATTAGAAGGTACGGTGAAGCTTAAAGACGTAGCTGCTTTTTAAAATTATCTTTCAAACCTCACTTACAGAGGGTCTGCTACTTGTTAACATTCAAGTCAAGGCAAGATTATTTGCTTTTACTTTGGCACAGAAGCTAATCCTTACGCACTGTTTGCATGGGAAGGCAGCCAGATTCAAAGCACAGACAAAACTCCACTAGTATCCCCGGAGTGGAGGGTTTGTAGGATTCCTGGCCCTCTGCCTTTCTTAGCAACACCATAAATCTTCTGGGGCCCATGAGCATAGGGGACGCTGATTTTTGCTGCTTCTATTTCCTATCTCATTGCAGTCTTTCAGCCAGAAGATGTATCTGCCAAGGTGTACATAGAGGGAGCTGGTATGGTTCCAGGAGTGAGTTTGTGCTATTGAATTCTGTCAGCCCTGCAACTTCACTCAGACAAAAACGTTACTGAAGTCAATAAGCTTGCAAGGACATATAAAAGCTGTGTGAGCCGTTGTTTAGTTTGGTTTGGTTTTGTTTAAGCATGAGACGGATTTTAGGACAATAATCAAATAGGATGAGCATTGATTTTTTTTTTATTTTTCAAGTAACCATATAAAAATATATAGCATACAGAAATTAACTCTTAAACCCATCACAGCTGGTTTGATTTTTAGATTTTAAGGAGTGCACTTAAACCTAATGTAGCTAGAAGATTTTCCCCTGAGCAGGTGTACACAGGCTCAGACCCTTAATGTCTGAGAAGAAAATAAAGAGGAAGACATACTCAGTTGAAAGAGAATTTAACATGCATATCTTTCTTCCTGTAAGTTTTTGGTTTTTTTGTTTTTGTTTTTTTTCCCTGGCCTTTCTTTTCCATGACTTCGGACAATATGCACATTTTCGTTGCTGTGTAGTTGTTAATGACAGGATCCCCAGACATCAGAGAAACCTCTACTGTCAATTTGTATTTCCATTTCAGTCCTCTCCGTTGTCCGTGTAAGCTGAGAGTCCTATCTAGATTTACTATGGCAGCCTAATACCCCTGAAACCAAGTGACCACCCAGGGTCTCTTAGAAGGGCAATACCCTCATTAAAGATTGTTAGCAGAACAGAAAAGCAGTTGCTTTCCAGGTCAGGATTACCAGAGGCTAAACTGTTTGAAGTTTGATTCCATGTAGCCAAAGAACAGGAAAAGTCTATAATTACATCTGTTTCGATCACTGTCCTTTTGCCGTCATGCATGCAGCATGATAACTTGGAGTCCTAACTGAAATGAAGGCGCTGTCAGCACAGTTTAGGTAAGTGGTTACAGGATGAGCTTCAAAATTAAAACTGAAATGGTAGCTCCAGTCTAATATCTTCTTCCTATATACATAACTTTCTCCAAACTCTTGGTTTTTGCCTGAATTGTGTCTTACCTGTCTCATCTTTGACCATTTATGTTTTCTACATTACACTACTGCCATGATACAGAAATCTCCACTCCTGTGCAAACTGTTGCTCCTGCACAGTTCCTGCTGCTTTCTGCGAGACCTTAGCATCTCGCTAAATTTTGTTAGATCCTAATTCTGTTCTGCAGCTGTTTCTAAGATAAGTAATGTTTTATTAATGTTGATGTCTATCAGCTGTGGAAGGGTCAGTACACTGACATGCAATGCATGTAAGCACTTACTACCTTGCACCACGTCTCATCATTTGTAACAGTGAAGAACAGGGTCAAAGTGTGTGTAGGGGACACCGGGCTGGAATAGCATTTCATAGCCATTTGACACTGGCAAAAATAACTACACAGGATGTTTTTTCTTTAAATATTGTGAAAAGTACCTGCCTCAGTTACATCTCTGCACCTTCAGTGACACCAGGGCGTTCATAATATATCACCAAGTCCTGAATTTTGCCTAGAAATGGTGAGGTAGTTTGAATTTTGTCTTACATGTGATTTTGCCAGAACACTTAAAATATAGTTATACTGAGACATTTACTTTCCAAGATACAAGACTTTTATTTTGCTCTTAAGTGTTCATTTAAAACAGACAGTTTCGCTCATATGCTATGATTGCTTTGTGAACAATAAACAGCAGAAATTTAGTTTCTAACAGATCTCCTATTCATTCTTCCTTCCCAAAGTGTTTTAAGTAGATAATTAACACTGGGTAATTAGAAGCATCTTTAGTCTGTGTAATTGTACAGCCTATAATTTTTCATAGTAATGTGATTCATTTTATTTTAAGTTGTTCCACACATGTCTTTGTAGCAATTTAATTTCCATGCCTAGTTGGTACTGCCTTCCCTCAGTTGCCTTCCTTTTGTGAGATGCTCAATTAGTCACAAGGCTAAACAGACAAATTCAGGCGGATTCACAGCTTTGAGTACCCTTTGCTCACTGAAATCCTTTATAGGACTTAGAAAACACACTATCCTTAGGGCTAAACCTCCAGCACAGCAACACAGCCCTCAATTTATAGATTGCACACCAAAAGGGAGCAATTCCATGGTCATTGCTTCCTAGCAAAAGGAAGCAAGTGAAGACAGAGCCGTGTGTATCTTTTTTCACAGCTTTACAGAAAGCGTCGAATATTGACACTTCTGTTCTTCCCATCATGGGTTTCTATATATTCTCTGAAAAAAAACCTGCCTTTCACTACCCCTAGTAAGCCATGGTAGTTTTATTGCCAGTGTGCTGCATGAATCTAAAACAGTGTGCAGGTTTGGCTCTGCAGAATGGACTTCTAAGTAATGAGCAGCCACTGCATTCTAATGTGTTACATGAAAACAAAAAAGGCAGTTTGATAATTTTCATTTTAAAAAAAAGTATTATAAGTAAGCTGTTGAGATATTAGCATCCATTTTCTGATAAAATTGTAAGGTGAATGCAGACAAAAAGTAGTTCATATGTTAACATACTTACATTGTTTCTGTCTTACTGTTTTAACATAAATACTTTTAATAATAACATGTTTCCTAAGTGAACATCAGGTTGGTTAACAAATCTAATTCACGTCATGTAGAACGGTGGGCCATATTGAGTATTTAGCCTGGCATGAGGTTCCAACAGGGAATAATGTGGACAAAAGTATTTTCGTGCTGTCCCCATGCTGTCTGGGTTTGATTGGGTCTGCTTGCTCAAGGGTTTAAAGTCATAACTGTATAAAATTCAGATGGCTGAAATGCAGCAGAGCTTGGCACTAATGTCAAATGCTTTTGTGATGGGGATTAATTACTTTTGGTTATGTTTTTGATAATTCATTGAGGTGAACTGTGTTGCCCAGAAGAGGAGAGAAGGCCATTTGTGTATGGCACCTCAAAATTATTTCAGCCATGACCCTCCAAAAATGTCTTACACTCTGTGCCAGCTCCTGGCACGTCAGATGATTTGATACTTATGGGTCATTTCAGTAAACCTTCTTACTCTTCTTGGCTTTACTCAATTTTTCTTTCTTAGGATAGATCATGGTAGAAAAATGCTGTACCACTTCTTTGTCCAGTGGTCATTTTGTCTCTGCTTTAAGAAATCTGTGAATTTGGCTTTCTCTTCCATGTGATTGTGTAGCGAAGCAATTGGATCCTTCTTAAGTTATCATAATCACATCTTTTCTGAGTTCCTCTGTCACATTAGTTCCTACACACATATGTTTCTTTCCTTGTTCTTTCTAATTCACCGTATCTCAGTGATCAAAAACTTGAAGTATTAGTCGAGGAGGTTTTGAAGAGAGTTGGAGGAGCAGCGCCCAAGAAATTAGCCAGGCTTCCAGTGAAAAGGAAGAGGCTGAAATACCATCCTCCTATATATTGTGAGAGAGACATCTGTCTTGGAGATTTTAAATGTTTGCAGGAAGGAAAGATTGTTTTTTGTTTATTTGTCACCTCCAAGAGTCTCCTGGCAACTAGGTTCTCTTCTTTTGATTTCTACCAGTTTATGACTATTCTGACAAAGACTGGAGACATAATAGTGCATTTTATCCACAAGAAGGGGGTCATGGGCTGTAAGTCTCAAGGCTGCCTGTGATGAGTTTTACAAGAAATCTGTGGCATGGGCAAGAAGCAGGATCAGCATATAGTTTCTTTGGCTTTCTCTTCCTTTTGGGAAAGGATGTGTGAAATTCTCAGCTAATAGAGATCCAACTAAAAGAGAGCATCATCAGCAAAAAGTTAAACGTAAATAGTTGAAACATTTTTTTTCCCAACCCATGTTGTGTGGCTTTGCTAAATCAGAGGACTGTATTTGTATAAGGGCTCTGATGTAGAGAGAATTTCATACAATGTTTTTACTGTCAAGTGCTAATAGTACTTCTGACAGAGTCCAAAACATGTTTTGGTGCAACATCACCCTTATAAAAATAAACCAAACTCCCAGCACAACACATCTGAATGGAATTGTGACATGCATGGCTGTCAACAGATTTGAGTCAAATTTCCTTCTCAGTTACCCAGCTGAACTTAGAGATTCATCGCCACTTTGGTATACAGACTTCTGAACCTTTCCCTGCTGGCAGTCTCTCCTAGTTCCAGAAGTATGCAGTATGATTGCCCCTTGCTGTAGGGAGACTTCAGGTTGTGGACGTGTGGTAGTTTTTAGTGACTGACTCTGCAGTGATCAGCTGACTCCTTTCTGATGCTTTCATTGATATTGCAGCCCCCTGCGCATGGCATCACATCCACATGACAAATCTGGAACAGAGCTGGCTTCCCTGCTATCATTAACTGTGGTTCATCACGATGCTTCAGCAAACTGCCAAGCTTTCCAGTAGTAATGAGATAAATATAACCAAGTGAAGTAACAACACAAGTCTAAGCAGCAACTTTATCTTGCCATTTCAGTTTTACACTTGGGAAGTGGAATGACTGTTCTGAGCAACTACCACAGCAGTTGCTGATATTAGCCTGAGCTGTTGATGTTGACAGGGTCTCCAAAGGAGACTCGCAACGTCCCAGTGGATTCACATTTTATATACGTCAGCTTGTGAATGGTTGGAACTTCCTTTTGGCGTTACAAGAGATCAGCAGTAAAGAAGCTACATAAGCCAAATTCTCCTTTGTTGTAATTGATGCAATTGACTTTTCAGACAATCTGGCCCAAAGTACATATGTAATCCTTTCAGTACTAGGTTCTTTTTTCTTTTATTTATTTTAGTGGAATGGCTTTATCTGGTTTGTCCTGGATTTATATTGATATAAATATACAAAGGATACAGAATCAGGTTCCTGAAAGTGACCATCAAAAACTTAGAGCTTCAGAAGAAGGGCTAAATACTTCTGTCATCTACACTGTTGTAAATCCAAAGTAATACCAACAAA
Organism: Falco naumanni; assembly: GCF_017639655.2. Lineage (NCBI taxonomy): Eukaryota > Metazoa > Chordata > Aves > Falconiformes > Falconidae > Falco > Falco naumanni. The sequence continues at coordinate 87,273,063 of NC_054055.1, read as the reverse complement.
TAAAAATAATTTAGTTTGACAGGAAAATGCAATACCTAATACAGGATGTATATAGCCTTCAGCACCCACTGTGATAAATCTGTGCTAGCAAACAGTCCACTTGTATTGATGAGACACTGAAGTAAAAAACTGGTGCAGTACACTGGGGTTGGGGAGGGAACAGCCCAAAATCCTAGTTCTAACAAAATAATACGGGAAACACACCTGCTAAGCAAAGACAAGTGACCTAGGGTAGATTCTAATTTATCTTGTCGTTATATATGCCTTGAGAATTTCTACTGACTTCACTGGTGGAACTGAGAGTAAAACGTGTCCACTAAATCTTTAAGCGACCAGCAACCTTAGGACAGCAAATTAGCCTTAACGTGTGTTAGTAGTACAGCTGCAGTCTAGATGTCAAATGAATCTAACTTTTTAACATACTTTCTCTGAGAGTGCAGTTGCAGAGAGTATCTGTGTATCTGTGCTTCTCATTAGTCATTCAAGGATGACACCTTCTATGTTATGCTTGCTACCATTGTGCATTAATCCACTTTGCAGTTTTATGTCAAATACTTTTTTGAAATGCAAGTAGATTATGTCCTCTAATCACTTTGCCCAGTCTGTGCTTCTTGTGATCTCATCTCTTATTAATATCTTTAGGATCTTGCCTACCACCAAGGTCAAACTGGTCTATAATTTCCTAGCTCCACCCCGGGCCTTTTTAAAGAGGGTTATGTTTGTGTAACTGTGATCCTTCAGTAGCTGCCTCCTTTTCAGAAGACGATGAAGAATCTTTCACCTGGTTTGTGTGGTTTTGAATTCTAAAGTTTTCTAGAAATCCTGAAAATGTTGCTTTGCTTTACTTGCTCTAGTTTGCTCCAGTAGTGTTAAACTGTACATCTGGACTCCTTGCTGCCAGAATCTTTCCACGTCTGGCATCATCTCATCTTCTTCCTACACAGAAAGTAGCTCACTTAATTTTTCATTTCTTTCCTTATGATGTAATATTTCTAATCGTAAATCAAGAAGCCTTCATCTTTTTTTTTCCACTTTTGTGAATATAGTGAAGTGCCATTGAAGTGTGGACAGCATGTAGGTTTGTTTGGCTTATACAAATATTCTTGATCAGACTGAATTTTTCATGGGTGGAAATCCAAACCAGTTCCTAGGAAAGCAGTAAAATCTTTTACTAATCCACAGACATCAGAATCATACCTATGTCTGGTTCTCATTGTACCCTGTCTTCTCTGCATATACCCATCAGATTAGAAAGATGTTCATTAGTGGCAGGGCCTTTTTATTTTGTAACCTTGAACATGTCCAAGCATAACAACAGAACATAATAAGCAAAATTAAAGAGAAGTAACAGCACAGTAAAGAATGTTATACAGATTACAAGCTAAAGAAAAGTCATCGGACAGAAATAATGTTTTAGTACATTTCATAGGTAAAGACATAGTCCAGATTAAAGTAATTACATTTGCATGGATGAAAATGATCTCTAGAAAGTTAATTAAATAAATAATATTCTGGGCGATGGCTTCAACAGAAATGCAAATAGGCAAAAAAGCCGTATCGGCAGCAAAGACCATACCTGTCATAATTAGAACTGATGCTTTTGGTTAGGCTTGGCTACAATAATGAGTCACCGAAAGAAATTTTGACTTTCTATTGTCAAGAATGTGTGTGGCGTGGAAGTAAACAGAAGATTTCACTGGAAATTCTAGTTAGGAGTCTTTCAGGAGAACTGAAAATATATTAAAAATAAAGCAGAGTTATTTATTTAATTTGAAGGCAAACCGCTTCCTGTTTTAAACTTTCATACCCTGATAATTTATGTCAGTGATATGACTGGGTATATTTTTACTTGTTTTGGATTTAGATTCTTTATCTGAGAGAGATTGCCGGTTCATTTTGTATGCAAAGGAGTTCAGTAAGGCCATAGAACATGCCACTTACATGGTGTCAGCATTCTCAGCATGTAGTGTAGCTTCAAAGGCATGTCACAAATTAAGATCGTATTTAATGTGCTGTTGTCTTTGCTGATGCTTAGGAAATTTGCCACTAGTGTTACAGGGGGTTTTTGTTTTTTTTTTTAGAGCCTAGCCTCTTCATGAGGGGATATACACACATGATTGGTTAAGGGTACAGCATAATTGGCTTTTGAAAAAAGTAGTGGGTTTTTACCAGCAGTAATTAGCAGTATGGTGTGGGAGGGGACGCGAGCAGTGTTCTCAGTCCTTCCAGTGAGAGGGAAGGGTTTGGGCAGGGGTGGGTACCTGCAGTGGATGAACACTTGGTGCATGGCTGGTATCACAGACAGGAGTTTGGCTTCTGTGTGCATGCAGTCATTTTGGAGGAGCAAGGACTTAAGCGGAAGCGAGATCCATCTTACGAGGTGTGGCAAGAGTGTCTTTGGCAGGCTTCAAACCTAGCAAGGACAGCTTGAAACTATGTATGCTGCGGAAAGTTTATCATAACCTATAGAGAAGTGAAGGCACAGGGAGCAGTGGGGAAGTGACAGTGCAATGGGGAGGGTCACTTCTCTGTGAACGCAGTATGATGGGGCCTGTTTCAAGTGCCTGTACATGAACATGTGCTGCAGGGGAAAACAAAAAGGAGATACTAGACGTCTCCATGCAGTTGCAGAGCTGTGCCTTCGTTGGGACATGTGTGGTGGGGTAGCTTATGTTACTGGAGTGCTACTGGAGTAAGTGGGTAGAGGCTTTGCAGGAGGGGCAAGCCAGGAAGGCAGTGGGGAAGGCTTGTGCTCTGTGCAAAGGGGTGGCTGGGTGATGAACCAATTGAGAACTTGTGGATAATGATCAGAGAATGTTTTCACTGTGAGGCTGGTCAACCACTGGACCAGGTGGCTAGAAGGATGGTGGGACCTCCATCAAGTTGGTACTCAAGACTACTGGACACAATGCTTTTGAACTTGCTTCAAGCAGGGACTTGGACCAGGGTGACCTCCAGAGAGGCACTCCAGCGTAAGTTATTCTATGATTAAGTAGAAAGCAAGCATAGAGCACTTAACCTCATGGTACTCCTGTGTTTAATCTGATTTCAGAGAGATCACACACTTAGGTATGAGCAAGAGCCATGCCAAACCTGAAACCTAAAACCCCTTATCTATTTTATTTTTTCTTTTACAGAAAATAAGTAGCTATATATTTTTGGTTTATTATATTTCCTTTACAGAAATATAAGTGACCACCTGAGAGAGAGAGAGGGCATAAATAGCACTATTTGCCTGAGAAAGAGAAGGTTAAATTCTTCACATTGGCCGAGCATAACATAATAAAGAGATTAATTCCTGGAGCTGTTCTAACATTGCATCCGGCAGAGGGCAGGGGAAGCTGCAGAACAGGCTACGGACAGTTTCTTTTTCTTGCTTTTAATTTTATGCTAAGAAAGACCTACAAAACAAAAGCAGCGGCCTGGACTTTAAAACCACTTCTAGACAGAAAAGGTAAAAACCAGGTTAATGCCTAGTTTTAATAATCTTGAATTGATCTAGCGCAACTCTGAGCACAACAATTTTCAGCAAAGCAGTGTAACTCAGATTACCTATTGCTGAGAATAACTAATCTGAACATGGTAGTCAGAGCATTAGCAGTGAGGATACGAGACGATGTTAATGTAATGCTAATTATGGCAAGAATGTGAATATTCATTATAATGACTGTACAAAATATTGCGGTAGAAGAAAAACAGACTGTTTAGGAAATTAATGTTTGGTAGCATGGAATTTTATATGAACACTTTCAAATAACAAGAAGAAAAATATGTTGCAGTTTGCAACAGGGATATAGATGTTTCTATTGACATTTTATTCAAATAACACCTCATGGAAAATAAAAGGATTATTCCCTAATTTACAGCAATAAAAGGATTTTCAACACTAATGCATTTTCAGAGACTGCATCCACAGTAGTAAGTTAATGGCAATCAAGAACAATAAGCTGGAATTAACATGGGATACAGAGAAGATCGTCAGCGTAATGACCTCTATAAATGTCTATGGTGTCATATAGAAGGATTGGAATTAGTGGCAACAGGTTTTGTCTGTAGATGACACCTTGAATTATGTTGGGAGTAGCAAGTGAGTATAAATAATGATGCATTTTTCTTGCTACTTATCAAAGTCATTAGCAGTATTTTGCAGTCTGATATAATTGTCGGAACATAAATAAATCCATTAAGGTTGCTCAAATAAACACTAAAAATATTTCTGTGAGTAAAATTTTGTTATGATGCCAAAGGACTTTTGCAGAGCGGGGTTTTAGAGGGATGGAAACAGGAATAGAGTCCACCTGCTGTACCTCTGTGGTCTTGCACAGTAACTTGGACAGCTAGTTTATCCAGTTGTAGGAAATTCAGGCAAATTGTCACCCAAATCTCATCTACTTTGCTATCTGAATAATTTACAGTTTATAATACATACAGGCAGAGCCCTGGTAATGGCATAGAAGCTTGTTCAAGAAGCTGTAAAGACATGGAAATCAGTCAGTTAAAATCATTGCAGCAACCTACTCCTCACATCTTCCCTTGAGCAAAACCACAAATCAGAGCACAAGGAGAAAAAAAAGCAACAGACTAAGATGAAAAAGATCTGTTTGCAGAGGGTTTCCAGTCCATACTGTTTCAGGAGTATATACATGGCTTAGCTGACCTTGCTTCTTTTGAGTACCACATCTGTCATCATAAAGCTTTTGTGTAGGGTCGGGCAGGTGAATTCATCCTTCCGTCAAAGGCAGCACTGGAGTGATCTCCCAAACTAAGAAAAATGCTGAGTATTGTGACAAGAGTTAAGTGAAGAAACACTAAGACATCCCAGCTGTAGGGTTTCTGAATTGTGCTTTTTCTTTGAATTTTACTTTTTTTTTTTTTTTTTTAATATAAAGAATATGTAATGGCTGGGGTGGAGGCAGAAGTGAAGTGCATCTAAACCAAATCTAGCAGAAACTGGGTTTCCACAGGAAGTGCTGTTCACCCCTGCAGAAGCTGTCCAGCTTCTGGTGAAAGGCAGGAGCTGGCAGTTCACTGTTTTCTGATTGCCGAGTTCAGTGAAAACTAGTTGACAAGTGACCTTGTTACTTGTTGCATGCTCCCAATAAACAGTTAATTCAGTTTGGCTGATACCTTTTCACCTCACACAGTGGTATGTCACACTGCTTTGAATATTCATTCCCTTCATTTTCAGCCCTGAGTAAATGAATACTTTTCACTGTCTGTAATTTACGTAATTACCTTTGAATTTGCATAAGATTTAATCAGATAAAAGGGTTGAAGAGAGGAGAGAGATGTTTTTTCTTAAACTTTTAACAACAAAAGTAAAAATGTGATTTTGGTAAAAGAAAACAATACACATTTTTTGTCACTTGCAGGCACCTGCTACAATACTTGTCACTGGGTGCTTGCAAGTGGAGCTCGCAAGCAGGATGTCATCAGTGTTGTCACATATGACAGAAATGGGAGAATGTCGATTTTTCCCCCCCTCTTGAAGACAGAGAACACAAATTAGTTCCAGGCTGATTATGCTTTAGGTTTTTCTCAAGAGGTTCTGAAAGATAAGTAGAAATCAGGCTTGGGGAGGAAACATTTGCTCCGTGATTACAGAATGATGAGACTTGAGTGGTAGATACAGGTGAAGCATCTGTTTTACGAATGTTTCACATTAGATTAGTGCCTTTTGCATTGGATGCCGATTTTGCATACTTCTAGGTCCATCTAAAACAAGTTTTCTATCATTTTAGCCATTATTATAAAAACTGAAATAACCATACTAGGTAGCCTCCAGTGTGAATACTGTTATAAATGAATAATGATGATTAAATTATCATGAACAATTCTCTCATGGAAGAATATTGCTAATTCAGCACAGCTAAAATAATATTAATTTCCCATATTGAAAAAACCTTTGAGAAAGTGCACAGAGGTCCCTAAGGCAGCAGCATCTTCAATCCTTTTACAGTCCCTATCAGGGACCACTGTGTTTCTGCCAGTCCTTGCTCAGCGTTTTGCCTGCATTTCCTCAACTTACCATGAAGTCTGTTGGTTTCACTGACCCAAGTAGTCCTGGCAAAGAATCCAATAAGCAATTTGCTTTATCCAGGTTTTAGTCATAATAAAGCTGGCTGTGAAACATTAAACATTTGTGCTGCCCCTTTCTTAGCATCTTTCAGTAAAACACCTGATTGGTCTGTAGCTGGACACATGCAGAAGGCTAAACCTTAGGTCACTGATCATGCTGACACGGGCGAAGAGCGGGATAAGGGATGAAACAGAACTAAAGGAAAGAAGTGAGAATGAAGAAGAGGAGCAACTGCTGAGGTGAGTTCATTTTGGTGAATTAAGGTATTTCTACCAAAAGCAATAAGCCCATATTGTACACCAGAGCTTGTTAATTTGTTAACTTTCCTGCCTAGCCCTTAAAACTTAAAATTGAATGTATTCTGAATCCTATGCATCACAAATGTGTTCCTATCAGTGCCTCATCATGTTTCCACATTTCCATATACTTTTGTCCTACTGAAGTACGTTCTGTTTAGGGGGAAACTTGTCTGTGACATTAAATTAAATTTATAAAACACTAAGTACTTCATAAGAGAAGAGGCAGTAGGGGTTAGGAAAATGTGTACCAAGGCCCTTAGTTACTTCGTGGTTAAATGAACAGTACTTCAGTATTCATTGAGAGGTTAAAAGTGCAAAATAAAAGGAGTCTTCGCTTCGGGTGGAAGGGTTTTTAGTCATGCAATAGATATACAGGTACAAAGGCTGTGACAGTCCTTTGTTTCAGGCTTTCAGAAGAAGCATTTTAAAAGGTAATACTGCTCATCCCAGAAAAGTGGGCAGGTTAATTCTTTTTAGCTGTAATGTCTATTCTCTGCTTCCAACATAAGCAAATATTGCCATTGATCCTGTAGTTCCGAGTTCACTAGGCAAGGTAATACCAGCAAGTTAACCCGCAAGACTCACAGGCATGGATTATTCAGCTTTTTATAAATTCTCCAACTGAAAAGTTTTCTGGAGGCGTTCTATGAAATTGCACCGTCTCCCTCTAGTGACTGCTTCTGTCTCTTATCTCAGGTTTACCATGAAATTTTCAGGGTGTTGGCATCTTTTATGTTTTGTATTGCAGTCAGACCCAAAGCCTGAATTTGCACAGATACATCAATATATTGGCACATCAGAGACAATCATTTGGTCTGTGATAATCAGGAAATTTTGTTTAAAAATGCAAGTTTAGGTCATGATTATGCTTTTTTTTTTTTTTTAATTTCTTAACAAACAGCAAATTTGATGCAATGGAAGATAAGTACACCTTCAATGTGGACTGAACCAACTTAAGTAAACGGCTATGAATTGCATTACTGCTAGCTGAGAGTCGCAGCTGAGAAAATTTTAGGTAGAAATTGTAGGATAGAAAGTAGAATGGCTAGGAGAAATAATCATAGAATCATTTAGGTTGGAAAAGACCTTTGAGATCATCAGGTCCAACCATTAGCCCAGGACTGCCAAGTGCATCACTAAACTATGTCCCTAAGCACCATCTACATGGTTTTTAAACACCTCCAGAGATGGTGATTCCACCACCTCCCTGGGCAGGCTGTTCCAATGCTTGACCACCTTTTCAGTGAAGAATTTTTTTCCTAATACCCAATCTAAACCTTCCATCTAATCTTATTGCTCTGTCTGGCAATATCAAAACCAATATAATATGAAGTGTAGGTCATGAAACCCTAAGAATGTCACCAGTAATGCATCACAGTTTTGATTTTTGCAGATGTAGTAATTTTCTTTCTGTAACCCAAATGAGCATGCTTGATTCGAACAGGTGGAAGCAGGAGAGCAGAGCATCTTTTCTGATGGTGATAGGCATGGTGGAGATTTGTCTCAAAGACAGGAGAAACCATGCTGTGTCAGGGCTAAGTTTAGACTTTGGAAATACCGAGTTAAAGGTTTTGTTGTTCTCTAGTGTCTACCGTGGTAGTTGCTATGTATGTATCCAGTTATTAGGAAGTCAGTGGAAAGTTCACCATTTACACCTATCTGGGGTTTGACCTGATGCGGGATCAGTGTGCAGGTTGCTGTCAAAATCACGCAAAGACAGAATAACAACATAGTGTTTGTCTGGCTTACATGGGTGTAATTGTATGAAAGCGAGGAATCATAGATGAAAACAAGGAATCGTGGATGAAAACAAGGAAATGAAAGGGGAACAGTCCCTCAGGCATACTTCTCTGAGGGTGCTCCAGCCTTGTATCAGCTATCGGGGTGGAGAAAAAGACACACAGCTGTAACCTCAATAGCGTGGTGGGATCCGTACTGGTAACTCCCTGTGCATTTCCCCATTTTTAGCCTGTGCTTAGTACTCAAAATGTGCATAGCTCTGATGAGCAGAAGCAATATGCAGTGTTCACGAGCTGACCTTTTTGAGTTCAGGTGTTTGCAAAAACAAACTAGAAAATGAAGAACAAGGCAGGAAGCACCAGATCATCCAGCTGTGTGTTGTTGTGAGCTCCGCTGAGAGGTTACTTCAGTGTATTGGAAAAAGGAGAAAAGTAAATGTCAGATCTTGAGAAAGAATATCCTCGCGCGATCTTTAGAAAGTTCATTTTAGTGAATGGAGTCACGAACTGAAGGGCATTAGAATCAATGGATATTCCAGTTGTCTGAGATCTCATTGACCAGTTCTCAGTTGCAGTGGCCATAAGCCTGCAGTGACTCTCAGCTCTAGCTGCGTGCTGCAGACATGAAAACAGAGTTCAGATGACTGCTTTAGCTCCTTTTACAGATTTTTATACTATGTTTTAAAGACGCATTTGGACCTTGAATCACTAAATGCAAAAGAATTAAACAATGAAAAAATGTCACCTGTGTTAGCCAATACCACCTTCATTTTACCCTTTTTGGGTTCTTTTTTCTATTTGGCTGTCTTGCATGTGGTCTCACCTGAAAGCTGTATTAGGAGGCAGTTTTGCCTTCCTTTGTTAGACTGGTGTTTGTGCTAGATATTTTGCATTATATGTCAGTACAATGCAGCATCGCATACATTATCCTTCTTCCTTCTGCCACTTAAGTGCTTCTGACAGAGTATGCTCAAAACTGGTGGCATGCAATGACATTCTTCAGGTACATTCAATAAAAATGTTTAAAACTGTTCATGTATCTAAGATGAAGAAAAAAACCTAACATGGGACCGCATTTTTTTCCTGCCAGCTTCTGATTTGTGTATGTTAGCAGTTGAAAGGAAACAAAATGTACATTGGAGTATTACTTTTGGACCAGTTTGTGATCTCATTTGTGGAAATTCAGTTCTGAAAAATGTCTCACTAAATTAACAGGGATCAAGGCCGAGGCAGGTTGCTACACAGACTCTTTCTGAGCTGTAGGATGAGTATGTTTGGCCACATCTGCTGAACCCCGTATCATGGGTGGAGGTCCAAACGGGGTGCACTCTAATTCTCTCCTTGGCCACACATCCATGTGTTAATTTCTCAGGGTCCCCAGTTAAGGTATATCAACTGTGAGCAGCAAGAAATAATAATTTGCTCCTTGCAGCAGTTTCACATGGAAAGCACTCTGCCAGGAGGTAGCATTGGCACAGTTTCATGGATGAGAAACCAGCTAGGACAGAGCCAGGCCAGTGAGAGGACAGCCTGGGTTTCCTGAGCCAAACAAGAGGATCACTCTTCAGTCCTAATGTGTTGTCCATGTTTTTCTATGAAAAGATGCTGGTGATGCCTTTTGTGCTACACAGGGCCTGATATGTGCCTCTGAAAAGCTTCACCTCTGCTCATCCATAATTTAAGCAGTCTCTTTAAAGAAGCCAGACTGCCAGACTCGGAAAAGCTATGAAAACCAGTGCTGCCTGGCTGCCTGGTCCTGCTGGACCACATCAGTATACCAGATCAGCTTCTGGGGCAAGAGTTTTTCCTTTTATCAGGAATGATACATGAAGTTTCAGAGTTCATTCCCTTTTCCCTGATACCTTGACGGTCAGTTTGCAGGTCTGTGCTGTAGCACAGTTTCCCACCAACTAAACCAGCACAAAAGGCAAGACCTAATCCCTCTGCAAGCATTTATACAGTCTGTATGTTCCCCAACCTCTCTTCTGTGCTAATTTTCTTGTCAGGTTTAAAGGGTGTTTCTGACGCTCTATAAAAAATAGTTTCTCTCCAATAAAAGACAATCTGGTAATTGCAGCATGAGATTGAGATTCAGGAGTCCTCAGTTATGTGGTGGCAAGTGCCATTGGGCATGCTGGGTGATCATGGATGTGCCACTTCACCACCCCATGCTGCCACTTCTCCTTTTGTGGAAAAAGGGGATGAAGATACTGAGATTAGTTATGAAGTCCTTCGATCTGGCAATGTTAAATGCTATGAAAGAATAAGAAGTTGTTAATTTAAGCAAGAAAACATCAACCTTGGTATACCAAGGTCTTAAGCTTTGCTGTGTCCTAATTTGCCGCTGGCAACCTGAATGGCTGATCCAGGCTCTTTGGAGCTCATAGTTAATTACAAGGCAGATTAGGGGTTCTGCTGAGGCAGGTTGTTGCTTCTGATACACAGAGACTTAATGCTGCATAGGCAAATCTCGGTGTTTACTAGCACAGGAATCTTCCTCATCTTTAGCGAGAAATTAAAATCCTTAAACTTCCCTCTGTAATAATCACCCTATCAGAATAATAGTGGCTTTTCCCTTCCTAAGAGCACCTCCACTGATGATTAATACTTCATTGCCTGGTGTACATCTGTTTAGCTAGAACAGGAATCATGAAGTTGGTTTCCAGCATCCCATTTCAGCATCCCGTTTCAGAACACCAGCCTCAAAAGCGCACATGACACTTCTCAGCTCCCACCCATCTGCAGAGAATCCAGGTTGCCCCATTTGCCAGCAGGTCCAATTTGAAGAAGTGCTTGTCCAGAACTGACTGAAGAGGGCACCTTGCCAAAACGGGGACAATTATCCTATTGGCAGAGATCAGTAGGATTTCAGAGGTAGAGGTGATGGTGATGACAAGTAAAATTACTCAGCCATTTCAAGCACCCTTCTTTCAAGTGCCCCCTCTCTGCTGGGTGCTTTGCCCCTATCTTTTCCCTGTCCTGTAGGTCTGGGTCCTCATCGGGTCCATCAGATGAGTGACCTTTGCTTTCACCTTAATCCCTGAGTGGCAGCAGAGGCACCAAGGGCACCGCCGGAGGGAGGACGAGTGCTGCAGTGTGTCCTGAGCCTTCAACTGGCTTAGTCCGTATCGCTCAGTGGGAAAGCATGGGCAGTTCCTCACTGGTGATGGTGAGTAGGTAAGTGGCAAGGCTGCAAGGTGCTGAAATTAATTTACAGTGTTTGGAAAAATCACTGTTAACCCCCTAATGAGCCTTTACCAACTATAAACAAACTGATTTTTTAATGCTTGTTGCTTATGACACTTGAGTGGATAGATTTTTCTGACAGTGATCAGGACACACTGCTGACACCAGCGTGACCCCCTCTGTCATACTTCATTTTTTCCCTACCAACACTTGCTCTTAATTCCCTGAAACAGCTGGATCACTGTGGCTAAACTTAAAATCAACAAGAGACAACTCAAAGCGAACCTCCAGCCTCGAAAATTTTGGTGCAAATGTTAAAGCTTACTAAATCAAGAGCACCTGAAAACAAGACATTTAAGTCTGGCAACATTAGCTACAGGAAAAATTACCAAGCACAGCGATGACAGTGGGTTTCAGTGGCCAATTCATACTTTAAAATGGCAAAAGAAATCAATTGGCCTATTCATTACAGCACTAAGGAAAACAGCTGGGGCAGAATGAAATGGGCAAGACCAAAGGAGAATGTTAAGCCTGACAGCTCAGTACTATTTTAAATTTTTGGATCCCCGCTGGGTGATCTTTTCACAGAGAAGAGTTTCCTTTGAAAAAATGTATTAAAAATGGAAGAGAAACGGGGCTGGCCATTTTGTATCAGGCAGTGTGTTCCTAGATATGTAAGTTAACCAGATGCAGATAACTGATTTGAAAAGCCTCTGGCCAAAACTGTTGTCATTATCTGAGCACAAGGTGAATAAATTAAGCTTCCTCAGGCAGCTACAGTAAATATGAAATTATGCATAGAAGATTAATGCGCTAATGATTTATGCACCTGCCCTTTACCTGTGAGTCCTTTTCTCTGGGAATTAAATTTAATTTCCAAGGACTTAGCACACTGAAACAGACTCTCTTCATTACTAATTTTACTTTTTTTTCTTTCTCGCTCATACCAATCTCTTTCCCTGCATTTAAAAAGGCAATATTCAGTTTGCCACTATTCAAATGTTTAGGAGTCAGTGCTTTTCAATGCAGAGGGTTTGATGTATAACTCAATACCGCCAAAACAGGGATATTTTCCATTTCTCAATATAACATATAGCATTTATTTTTAGTTCTAAAAATGTCAGTGTAGATCTTAAAAGTCAGGACACTGTCATGCACAAAAAACCACTGTTTCTGTTTCCTTCTAATTCCTAGTAGCCCCTTAAGGCTAGATTCAAAAAGTAAAGGGTGGTTAGGATTATGCCCTCAATATCCAGTGTCAGAGGGATGTTGCTGCCTGTGCACAGTGGACTCCCAAAGTACATGCTCCTGGTCAGGCATCTGTGAACAGCAGGGCAGAGCTGGCACCGTGGGTTTGCAGGTGGGCTGGGGTAATACTGCTCCTCAACATTGGTCTGGCCCACTGCAACTCACAAAACCATAGTAAAGCACCAGTAGATATTTTGCTTTCCATCACTGAGATTTCCTTTGCGGGAGACCCTCCTTTGGTGTTTTGCAATGTTGGGACAGGAATGGCCTGGAACAAAAAGATTAATTTGCTTTCTAGGCAGAGATAAAAAATGGCTTCAATAATAAATTTAAAACATTCTTAGGTCCATGCATATTGATTTGTTACATCCTTTTTGTGGCTTCCAAGGTGGTAGTATCCAAAACATCTGAAACAGATACAGAATTGTGCAGTGTGATGTAGCAAGGCACTTCGGTGCTACATGCTGCTTAGCTAGCACTGGGATGAGAGCATCATAAGTACTGGGAAAGAGTACATAAGTTTTATTGACACTAATTTGAGATGACCTGCATACTGTATTTCTCTTGGTGTGCCATAGCATTTGAGCTCCAATAAAAACTTTATATCCTACTATCCCCTCAAGCCTTGGATACATATTTTCAGTTAAAGGTGAGAAACTAAGTGTTAATAGTATAGATGGAGCAAGGGTCACATTGTTAAGTATTGCTAAGATGCTGATTTATTCTCTCCTTCTGTCCATATTCCTTCTCTGCTTTTAGCCTGGACAATGTTTATCCTACAGAGATTTTCTCTGTAATAAGTATCAGTGAAACTGGGCTTTACGTCTCTGATCTGCGGTTCCTCTGCTGCAGGACGGGTTGTATTAGGTTTGTTCTTACTGTTCTGAGCAGCAATAATGTGATAAGAAGCGTATGTCTGAATAAACATAGCTTTGCACAGGATGTTCCAATAGGCAAGATCGTAAAGGTCAGCTTCTGCAAGGAAATATTTTTGGGAATACAGATTTAGAAAGGGCCACCACACCCCTGCAAACTGGACCACAGGCTGCTAATTGAGCAATGTGACTAGATTTTGCAGGATGCTGCAAGGCACGAGGCATTGCAGGGCACAAAATATTTGCCAGCACTTCTGATAGGGTTAGAAGCAAAACATAACCAAAGCAGGTGTAATGTGGCTCAGAAAAAAGAGCAGGGCATCATATTAGGTCCTTGCCATTGCAAGGGATGGGTTAGATGATGCTGAAAACCCATGGAGATGGGCAACTCTCAGTGCTACAAAGAAAGAAAAAAAGCCTTAATCATATAAAATGTTTTCCAGATTTTTATTTTTTTTTGTATTAAAATCTCTTATATATTACCTATATCTAAAGTGATCCACTACCTGCATTTTGGGCCATTGGATCTAACCTCTCAGGAAAGCTTTGGCCAGGTAGTGGCTATTGACGTGACAACCACCAGAGGACAGCTCGGAGCTGGCAGAAGACCGCCAGGCTGCACCGGCAGCTGGAAAGCAGGCTGCCTTCCTTTCAGTCACTGCTTTAACGTGTCCTCCTTTTTATTTATGGCAACTTCGATAAATAGGGATTCAATAGAAATTACTTCTACTGACCTAAATTGATTAACATGAGGTTTATGCTATGCTTAGTGCAAAATAATTACTTGGCTCATAATTAAATACAAGGTGATGATAAAGAGTGATCAGGTCAGTCAGGAGGGGTTATAACACAAAAGCTGTAAGGGGTGCAAGGTTTACCTTGTGCTCTGTTTGTTTAGTCCTTGCTACTCCTTTAGACCAATGCTCAAAGTTGTATTTTCATGCCTTCAGAGTAGTCAAATGTTGGTGAAACAAAACAGGCAAATTTCACGGTGTATATGCATGTAACAAATTTGATGTTCTCTCCTGAGCCGAGAATACAGTTGTCATATGCATTTATCTGCAGAGAAAGTGATTCCAACAAACGTGAATATACTTATGTACATGGCAAATCATCGCAAGTTTTATTTAAAACTGGTCCTTTGGTTTTCCTTTGGCTTTTCGGTTAAAACAAGAAAAGTAGAAACAAAAAATCAAAGGAATGTAGGCTAATTCAAACTAGAAAGAGGACACATTGTATTTCACAACACATATCTGGGGTTTTTCCTACCTCAGAGTTCTGTACAAGGGTTCATCACAAAACCTTCGAGCTCTCTAAGAGATTTCCAATTTCTTCAGGCCTGGGCAAGAGATGGGTGTTTCTGGACTTCACGGAGGGAAAGTCTCAGCATGAAAACTAAGTTAGTGTAAAAGGAGGGTTTGGAGGTTTTATTCCTCTCTCCAACCAACCACCACATCGCTCTTTCAGGGGATATAGTCTACTGCCTTGCAAAAAATTACCTTCCTGGCCATATTTCCTCAGCACTCACAACAACAGTATCATTAGCTGGGCATAAGTCCATTGCCTGGGGAAGCTAATGGGAACGCCCTGGCCAGCCACACCGGCTTCTCGTCGGGCCCTCGGGGCTCTGCAGCACCACCACCACCACAGTCAGACCTCTTAAGGGCAGGACTTAGCTTCACTCTTGTTTCAGCAATGAAAGTTATAATATTTGCTAAATTTTCTTCTCATGTTAAGTATATCGTCCTCAGACAGCTAAATAAACATCAGCATGGCCTCATGCCATCCCATTTCCATAACGTACACAGAGGTTGTAATTGAATTTATTATTCAGATGTATTCAACTATTGAAAGCAAGCTAATTGGCATAACATATGCCTTGGGGATTCTTCAGCGTTGCAAAGTCACAATGTATTAAGAGACAAAAGTAACAGCATTTGGCACATTTTTCCAGTCTCAGACTTGATTTAGATTTTATTGGTCTCAGCAACCAAAGACAAGTCAAGTAAACAAGACCTAAATCTGCAAAATTTGTAGATGC